>NC_064818.1:80171055-80189378 GCF_023721935.1 Panthera uncia | reverse complement strand
CATCCATCCATCCATCCATCCATCCATCCATCCATCCATTTATTTACTGTGGGTCTACTCAGTATAATTAACTGAGCTAGAATTGGGCATCAGGGAAGAGCATGAATACATTCCTGCAAACAAACATTCAATGTCAAAAGATATCTGCAAAACAAAAGAATCCTCACAGCTGAACGTTGTCATGCCAGACCTGTGCTCAGGAGCAACACTCCGCGAGAATTAGGCAGGAGGTGTAACGTGAACCGATGGACTGATAGAAGATCTCGATGTGAATGCTTTGCTAAGATAATTAGGGATATGTCTCATCCTATCCTACCCTGAGCTGTCGAAATTCCTTCTTACTGATGTTATTCTCCACTACCTCTGAGTTCTGCTGGCATGGATAAGGAACCGTAGAATCTCTAACTCGCTGCTAGCCGACAGCCCAGTGATGGCTGTTTATGATGCTCAGTGATAATCTGCTATGACATCTTGTTAAATCTGCATTCAGTAGGGCCAAGCCTACAATCAAAGTAGCTCCTAAATATGTCTTTGTTTATGTCACTACATTTAGTCAAAATCCATAAGATCTTAAATCATAGGTTTACTGAAATGTATCATGGACAAACAAAATTTTAAATAATCTCAGAACATATAACAACAGAATCATAAAAGCGTGTAGTAATTTCTATTACCTTCAGAAGCTTTGCATGGAGAAGCAAGGTATAAGCTGCCTCCGTGTAGTTATCACACTCTTTATGCAGGTCACACAGCTTGTACAAATACCTGAGGTGACGAAATAGACAGATATTTCTCACATGGGAACACATCATTTGTGCCGAGGATTGCAAGAGCTGAATTCTACCTTCACCAGTGCACCATATCTACACCTTCTTTTTACAGTGCTCACAACTCACAATGCCTTGAACACTCTGGGTGCAGGAAGCACTAAGAAAAACCAACAAGAGAAATATACAATCATACATTTAAAAAAAAATTTTTTTAACGTTTATTCATTTTTGAGAGACAGAGAGAGACAGAGCATGAGCAGGGAAGGGGCAGAGAGAGGAAGACACAGCATCGGAAACAGGCTCCAGGCTCCGAGCTGTCAGCACAGAGCCCAAAGCGGGGCGCGAACTCACAGACTGCGAGATCCTGACCTGAGCCGAAGTCGGACGCTCAACCGACTGAGCCACCCAGGCGCCCCCTATACAATCATATTTTTAAAAGAATTTTGAGTCCTCCCTTTTCAGGATGAAAAGGAAGCTGGCACAGGAAGGCAGAATTGTACTTAAAGGGTTTCTCATCCTTTTTAATCTGTTCCAGAGTTTTCTTCTTATATTTGAAATGAGATTACGATGTTTGATTGTGATTTCTTACATTTCTATTGAATCCAAACACACACACACACACACACACACACACACACCCATAAAAATACAAATCCATAAAAATAAAGGGCTCTGATGATCACAGTGAATGTGATCAAAAGAATTTCTTTGCCATTAAGATATAAAGGTTGCTTTCTTAGTATAAAGTAAACTACATTTTGGATAAAAGAATCTAGTTGTTTTCCCAAAAGTTTATTAAGTTTCTACGGCATATTTTTATAAGGGAGAAAGGAAAAAATTTTTAGAAATCAAGTTAGACAATCATGCTTGATGTAATAAACACATCATTAAACATGAATGTCACGTGATGTATCCTTACTCTATTCTGCTAAGTTACAGTCTTGCTAAATATTTGACACTCGCCCCCTAAAGGTGACCAAGAGAGGGGGCTCAATCACAGCCCACCCCTCTAGAGAAAAAGGCAAGTGAAGGAGAAAAATCCAGCAGACAATATAAAACATCGGAACACAGTGTCAGTTAAAGTAAGAATGGACTGAAAAATTATACTATTGTCCATATGTGCTAAAATTAAAACTAGATTTCTCACTTGATCATATGGTTGTCTCTTTTCTAAAAGGCCATATGGGTCAGTCAAAAGATACAAAAACCCTGTGCAATAATAATTTATGGCTTTTCTCTAAGGTGGCTAAATATGACAGTCAAAGCTCCGTGTTGGTGTAGATAAACTGGGCCAGGAGTCAGAACACATCAAACTCTACCTTGAGGGTTCACGATTCCTCCAAGATAAACCCCCACAGTTAGAAAACATTTGTTAGCATGGACGTAACAAACAGCACTTCTAATAAACATGCAGAGGTGCAAGCAAGCATGATGCCTACCTACCTTATATACATTTCTTCTCTTTCAATTTCTTTGTAGAAATTCTGAAAAATCAAACCACAACACTGTTTTGAGAAACCTGTTCTATATAAGATGTCACCTGCGGATTAAATCATCATGGTTCTTCACTTTGTGTCAAACACAGCCAAATGGACCCAACCCCCTGGTTTAGAACCATAAATTCACATAAAATGTGAAATTCACTTTTTGAGGGGGCAATTTTAATGATTTCGTTTCTTGCACTGTGAGGACAAAAACCTACTTCTGTCATCGAAGAATCACCAGTCGTTCGTTAAAAAATGGTATTACCCAAAGATACGACAGCTTAGCCATTCTTAAATGTTGTAAAGTCATTAGAAGATAAAAAAAAAAAAAACCAGCAAAGATCCCAAATTTGGGAAGAAACCTGAACGTGATTTAAGACATGCTGGGCCCAGCTTTGGCAAGAGCCCCTAGAAGGCAACATGGTATTCGAGATGTGTGGTGATTAATGTGGTAGTCACCAGCCACATGTATTCAAATATAAATTAAATTTAATTAAAATTAAATAAAGCTAAACATTTGCTCCCTCTGTTACACCTGCCATGCTCTAAGGGCTCAGTAGCCCTATAGGGGTTAGTGTTACTGTATCTAACTGTGCAGATATAGAACATTCCCATTCTCACAGAAATTTCTATTGGACAGTGCTGTTCCAGACAGAGGGACCTTCCAAACCATAGGAATTAAGTAAGTAAACAAACAAACAAACAAATAACTGGTTGCCATTTGAACAGCACCTTCTGTATACGCTCCAATGAAGAAAGATTAATGAGCAGGTTATAAGCAAGGGGTATTTCTGCATATTGTAAAATATCTTCTGGGCGAGCATGAAAATTTCTATCAAAATGGTATTTCTTAATGTAAACGTCGCTATAAAGACTTTAAAAACTTTACCATACACAAGGCACCAAAAAGGTACAGAACAGTCACCTAACCAAGCCGAATGGCAGGCAACACCACGGCCACTTTCGGCGTGAAATTTAGCACCTGAATCTGATGTGCTGACTCTGGGATCAGGGCCTGAGATACCAGTGAATATCACTGCTATAAAGGAGTCCAATTATCCCATAGATGGCGTAAGTTGTTTAATTTCATTAGCAACAAAAGACACTGCCACTGGAACTGATTTCTTTGAAAATAAGTGATAAATAAATACAAGAAAGAGGGGCACCTTTAGAAAAATGCTCCAAGATTTTCATATTTTGCTGCATCTGAGATGTTAATGTCCTCTGGTTCATACGCTATGGCTCAGTAATGAGGATATTTTCAGCTGACAACTCAGGGAGACGTAACAAAGAGAATCCACATCAAAGGCAGAGGATGAGCCCTTCCAACTCTAACTCACCAGTATTTACAAGCTACGACTGCACACCATCCTATTCTGCGCTCAGATTTTTAATCCTTTCCCAAGCGTTTGATCATTCGCCTTTACAATTTCACAACGGGGATATCATGCGACCTTTATTCCTCTCTCACGGATATGGAAATGTCTTCCGTTTCCTGCCTGTGCTTAGTTCTGTTCCCTTCCTAGGACTTCAAAACCTCTCTAGAACTGAAGAACGCTCATCTCAAAACCGTTTCTATATAAAACTGTGGGTTTCTTACGTAAAAGTTCACGTTGCTCTGGTGCCCCACTTCTGGGCTCTGTCGACAGCACCCCCCCCCCCCATTGTCCCCTCTCTCAAGTCCCTTCCGCACTGGTGCTCAGGCTCAAGCTTTACCAATCTCTGAGCAAGCCTTTCTGGACCAGACCCTCTAACACAAATGCATCACTATGCACCACTGATCTTCCAGAACTTACACATTTGCATCATATACCGGTGCTGTACTCCCTCCTGAGTACTAAGATTTTTAGAATTCTCGTGAGAACCACTTTAATTAGCATTGTAAAGGGGCCATGAAGAATGTCACTTATGTCTATAAAGTAACAGTGAGTCCACCACTCTAAGAGAGGGCTAAGTTGATGACAGCATAGAAGAACTTGGTCACACACAACAAAATTACCAACCAGTAATGAAAGACTGCAGGATTATGAGGTGACAAGGAAATTCTACTGAATTACAAATGTGCTTTCTGTCCAGGGGGAACTATGATCCAATGTCATGCACATGTGCTTACAGGGAGGTGTTCGTCTAGGGGTACTTAGGTCATTGGACAGAGTGACTGCTCATCTCTCATTAAAAAAAATTTTTTTTTTAACTGCAAGGAAGAGTAAGACATTAATGAACCCATATAACTAGAATGTTCCACTCACTCCATTAAAAAAAAAAAAAAGCACTGGGGTGCCTAGGTGGCTCAGTTGGTTAAGCGGCTGACTTTAGTTCAGGTCATGATCTCACGGGTCACAAGTTGAAGCTCTGCATTGGGCTCTGTGCTGATAGCTCAGAGCCTGGAACCTGCTTCAGATTCTGTCTCTCTCTCTCTCTCTCTCTCTCTCTGCCCCTCCCCTGCTTGCACTCTTTCTCTCTCTCAAAAAAATAAACATTAAGAAAAACAAAACAAATTACAAAATAGCACTGGTTCTAAAGGAAATTTGCCAATGGGCTTAAAGGGCATCAATAAATCCTATGTTCTTTATTCTTTTTTTAAATTTTTTTATTTTAGGATTTCAAGAGGGTTTCTGCTTAGTGATAAACGGAGTACATTTTATATATTACTAATGGATGTTTATACATCTATATTTTCTAGAGATCAATATACATTTATTTCATAAGAAAAGTACCAGGAGAAAAGGTGAAAATGGTCCAGACTCTTAAAATATATTTATGTTTTGGGGCACCTGGGTGGCTCAGCTCAGGTCATGATCTCACGCTTCATGGGTTGGAGCCCTGCATCAGGCTCTGTGCTGATAGCTCGGAGCCTAGAGCCTGCTTCGGATTCTGTGTCCTTCTCTCAATCTGCCCCACCCCTGCTTGTACTCTGTCTCTCTCTCTCAAAAATAAATAAACAAAACAAGATCAGAAAGTTTAAAAAATTAATAAATAAAAAATAAAATATATTTATGTTTTTACCTCTGTGACTAAATGTGAGCTGAGTAGTGAATATTAAAAAACCTGTCTAGAAAAACCAGGTTTTCTTGTTTCTCTTTAATCCATAGATCCATTTTATTTTTAATTTAAAAAGATGTTTAATGTTCATTTATTTTTGAGAGAGAGAGAGAGAGAGAGAGAGAGACAGAGACAGAGACAGAGAGAAACAGAGAGAGGGAGACGCAGAATCAGAAGCAGTCTCCAGGCTCCGAGCTGTCAGCACAGAGCCTGACGTGCGGCTCGAACCCACGAACTGCGAGATCATGACCTGAGCCGAAGTCGGACGCTTAACGGACTGAGCCCCCCAGGTGCCCCTATTTTATTTTTTAAATGAAAGACTTGTGATAGGTTGAGAACCACTGTGATCCCAGGCATTGGTTAAGAATGGAACACCTGACTCTTCATAGAATGATTCAGGATGTTCCAAGTTCAAAGAAGTTAATGATGTCAGATAATCTCAGGAATCCTGGATGTGATTCTTGATTAAAGCCTAGCTAGTGCTGACTGCACTAACAACAGGTACGTGCTGAGTGAGGCTCCGTATGAAAGAGGAACAGAGGTTAATCAGAAACTGTGACTGCAAGTGGCATTTCAAGAGCTTATTTTCTGACCCTGGGTCCTGATGATAAAAGGCCACATTCAGAGCACATCCCCACTAGGTTTCGCGTCCTGGTGAACACGAGAGATCTTGCTTCAAAAAAAAAAAATAGTATTCTCAAACATCGAAGTTGGAAAGCTAATAAATGTATTAATAATTCTTCTCTCTGGACACAAATCAGCTTCTTAGATGCCCTTAGAAATCAGGAGGAAGAGTATGTCCATAGTAGGGAATGATTTCATAGAGGTTTCTACTTCTCTCCTGCAGAAAAATATTGATTTCTAGCTTCATGTTAACCATATTAGCATCACAGAAGTAAATTACTCTGAACAAAGGCAAAAATGCAGGAAGACAATGAAGCAAGGGCCAGGGCATTCCTGTGCAAAAGACTGGGGCCTTTACCTGAGGCAGAGCTCACTGCTATGCTACACACAATTAGCCTACAAGTGAATGTAAAAGTCAGCACAGCAGTAGGCCAGATCTCAGGGACGGAAGCCAGATGTCAGTAATTCTTCCAGTTGCCCAAGACCCTTACGAAACATATGCAAACATATTTCAATCTTTTAAGCTGATTCTTTCCTCGGCTGTGGCCAGTCTATTAATGAGACCAAAGACCTTCTTTATTCTGTCACAGTGTTTTGGATTTGTAGCATTTCTTTTTGATTCTTTCTTAGAGTTTCCATCTTTCTGCTTATTATACTCATCTGTTTCTGCATAAAATCTCCTTTTTCCATTAGAGCTCTTAACAATTTAATCATGGTTATTTTATTTTATTTTTTCTTTTTAATTTTTTAACGTTTATTTATTTTTGAGACCGAGAGAGACAGAGCATGAACGGGGGAGGGGCAGAGAGAGAGGGAGACACAGAATCCGAAACAGGCTCCAGGCTCTGAGCTGTCAGGACAGAGCCCGACGCGGGGCTCGAACTCATGGACCGCGAGATCATGACCTGAGCCGAAGTCGGCCGCTTAACCGACTGAGCCACCCAGGCGTCCCAATCATGGTTATTTTAAATTCCCGGTCTGAAAATTCTGAAAACATCTGCCAAAGCCAAGCCTGGCTCTGATGTTTGCTCTCTCTCTCTTAAAACTGTGTTTTTGCCTTTAGTATGCCTTGTAATTTTACATTGAAAGTGGACATGACGTGCCGCGTAGGAGGAATCCAATCCAGTACTGGCTCTGGTGGTGGTTTTTGCTCCTGGGCTTCTGCTTCACTGTATCCTCTTGTCTCTCCAATTTGGGGGCCAGCAGTTTTCTCTGTAGAAGGTGTTTATCATTCATCAAAACAGGTGGCCTATCCACGGATGGCAGGGGCCGGGATGGCTCGGGAGCTTTCAGCTGCCAGTTTCTTGCACGAAGCACGAATGCGGTATGGACACTACACTGGATGGAAGGTGAAAAACATTTCCTTTTGCTTTTAAATCCGAGCATCTCTGGTGGTTTCCTAAAGAGTGAACGATCGGTCAT
The DNA here is from genome assembly GCF_023721935.1 of Panthera uncia. Taxonomy (NCBI): domain Eukaryota; kingdom Metazoa; phylum Chordata; class Mammalia; order Carnivora; family Felidae; genus Panthera; species Panthera uncia. The sequence continues at coordinate 80,182,036 of NC_064818.1, read as the reverse complement.
ATTCCTCTTGGCACAAAAAGCCACTTCCAGGAGCTTGAAGGGCCTACGAGCCCATTCAAAATGGCGGGCATGGAAGTGAAGGCAGAGCAGGTACATGTCATCGAGCGACCAGATGATGATACTCCAGATCCAGGGGAGTAAAGTAAGGAGCACAAAGCAGGAGTAGTGCCTCCTGCCTCGGGTCAGGCAGGGGAAGTTGAGGAAGACCCTCTCAGGGCCAAGAGTCTGCTCTTCTGGCTACTTACCAGAGGAGGATGACACAGAGAGAGACAGACATCTTCGAAGCTGGGTGTGGGAGTCACGTGGCTCCTGACAGCCACGGGGTTCGCCAAACGCTCCCTGCAGACGAGCTGGTCATGAAGCTTCCTGAAAGCGCGATGCCCTGCCTGAAGCTCACTGCTCCACTACTGTCTCAGGCAGGCGGTGTCCACAGGACCTGGCCATGTCACGGTGACAGCAGGGGTCAAAGAGGTCCGTGGACGGCAGCGGCCAAGTCTACCCAAGCCATCTGCTATCCACGAGACCACGAGCTAGCTCCTCGTGGCTGCCGTAATAACTCACAGTAAACCTGGTGGCTTAAAACGACAGATATATATTCTCTTGCACTTTTGGAGGCCAGAGTCTGAACTCAAGGCTTCAGCAGGGCCGCACGCCCTCTAAACGCTCCAGGTGTAAATTCTACCCTGCCTCTTCCAGCTTCTGGGGGTGGTAAGGGGGGTCCAAGTGCCCCTGGGCTTGTGGCCACATAACTCCAGTCTCTGTCTCCATCTCCACATGGACTTCCGTGTGTCTCCTTTTCTGTCTGTCTCTCTCTTTTTAAAATGTTTATTTATATTTTGAGACAGACACGCAGAACGTGAGTGGGGGAGGGGCAGAGAGAGAGAGAGAGAGAGAGAGAGAGAGAGAGACAAAATCTGAAGCAGGTTCCAAGCTCCGAGCTGTCAGCACAGAGCCCGATGCAGGGCTCAAACTCACAGACTGCGAGATCAAGACCTGAGCTGAGGTTGGCTACTTAACCGATGAGCACCCCCACCCCCGCCTGGCGCCTCTCCTCTTCTGTCTCTTACAAGAACACTTGTTATTGGAGTTAGGGCCCACCTGGATAGTAATTCGGGATGATCTCTTCTGGAGACCCTGACCTCAATCACATCCACAAGGAGCCTTTTTTTCCAAATGAGGTCCCGTTCGCGGGTTCCGACGAGTGCGATGCGGACCTATCTTTTGGGGGCCATCATTCAACCCACGACGGGACATGCTTGCCACCTCCTAATAGTGATGCCCTTGAGACCTATAATCAAGGAAGGTGCTACCCTGGTTCCAAAATAAGATGGCCCTTCCTTCTTAGCCACGGGAAGAACAATGTGAAAACACCTGGAGGGGACAGGATTTTGCAGACGTGTTTACAGTGGATCTGCAAAAACAGCTCTTCATTTTCCCTTCCCCTGCAACAGACGAGGAAACAAGCAAAGGCAGTTCCATGGCCAGCTGTCACAAGGCTTCTGAACTTTTTGAACACAGTACGTTTCTGGCTTACTGTGAAGATTGGAAATTTAATTAACTTGCATTTCACTCACCAGCACGTTGACAGTGCAGCTCATACGATTTTCTTTGTTCTCATCATGCATGATGGTTCTATAATCCAGGAGTCTTTCCATCAGGCGCACAACGAGTTTTACAAAAGTTTCTCCTGTTTTGGCGAGGTATTTGTGTTTCCTGCAGTGTTCCAAGAGGCTGAAAAGTAATTATGCACACGTTGTTAATCCCTCTCAGAAAAAGAAACTTGACTGGTGCAATTTAAAATATTTCCCATTATTAACACGTTTTAATTATTTCTGGGCTACAAAGTTCATTGTAGTCTAATTACAGTCTCCCTGTCTCTATTCTGACATAAATCCTACTGTTAATCAACACTTACATTTTATCAAATAACACTTTGTACTGTTCATCTCCTCTGCCTCCTTCCACTTCATGATCCAGCTTGGTGATGATCTCATTTTCAAACTATAATTAAGCAGAGGAAGCGTAAATAATCAGCATGGCAGATATTTCATTTTATGACTGAGCATCAACGGCACGTAAATCGGGGAGAGATCCTCATCAGATAGTGACCCTACGCCTTTGAAACCTGATTTCACTTAAGAGGTACCATCCCCAACCCCCTAGAGATGTCTGATGATCCCCTGCCACAGGGGGACTCTTCCATTTCCTTCCCTGGTTAATGGAGCCTAAAATGTACATTCTGATGGGAGGAGCAAGGAGCAGAGAAAAGAAAGGCGAGGGAACCGTAGGACGAATAATCAAGGAGCAACGCGAAAAAACGTCTCAAACTTCATCTCCGCCAACAAGTAACATCTAAAATAGCTCGTTGGTTCCTGGAAAAGAACAGATGGTGTTTCACTTGCCAGCAAAAAGTTCTCTGCAATCACAAAACATCGAAGGGGCCACTTCACTGCCATTCCTTGATGGGTCTAGTGAAATACCTCACTTGGGTTGAAAAAAACCATAAAACACAGGAAGGACAGTGTCTCTACAAGACCAGCAGACGTCTCGAGAAGGTCCATCTCCAGGCCTTTCCTTGAACACCCCAAAGCTTCTGATCAGATTTCCAGAGCAAGGGGTGGGAAAGGATCCTCAGAAATGCTCCCTGGACCGAAACCCTGTCTCTTGGAGTTTTGGGGAAAACTCTAAACTCTGGAGAGGTACAAATCTCCAAAAGATTTTCACAGGGGTCATGAGCCTTGTGGCTGACGAGGCTGGAAATAACTACCTAGATAATAATGGATCTGTGCTCATCCTCACTGCCCAGTCTCCCGTCCCTGGCAGAATTCAGGGCCACCTCCATACGGGATTCTCGCCAGGTGAGCGCCATGTTGCACGAGCCCTGAAATCACCCATTGACTTGGGCCAGGAAGGAAGGAGGCCCCTGAGAGCGTTAGTTCCCGTAGAGCAGGAGATCACCACACCGAATTGAAAGAAGACTGGCAGAGGGGGAATTGAGGGAAACAACGGCTAAATTCAGTGTACAGAAAGCAAGCACACCCTCCATGTAGGCAAGGGTCTCTAGGATCCCTTTAAAATACATGCTCAATGGGCACCTGGGGGGCTCGGTCGTTGAGCGTCCGACTTTGGCTCGGGTCACGGTCTCACGGTTTTGTGGGTCCGAGCCCCGCGTTGGGCTCTGTGCTGACAGTGCCCAGTCTGAGCCTGTTTCAGATTCTGTGTCTCCCTCTCTCTCCCTCTCTCTCTCGGCCCCTCCCCCACTCGTGCTCTGTCTCTCTCTCAAAAGCAAACAAACAAAACAACATATTAAAAAAAAAAATACATGCTCAGGCAATGCTTTCCAGGCTGACAATCCCCCGAGTCTCCCGCTATTACCAGGATCCTATAGTTATTTAAGCTGCGTGACAGACAGAATTTTCGTCTCTCCTGGTCTCTTCCAGAAGGGCCCCTGGTGGTGATGTTCTAATGGGAGGACCGTGCTACGTGCTCATGAATCACTGGAGAACGAGTGCTAGACTGGAGCTGGGGAGGGCTTCCTGTGTCAGCAGAGGAGTGGTCCAGCCAGTCGCTGAGACAGACTGTGCTCTTGGCCCCACAGGCCAATGGATGGACACGTTCATCTGAGGGCTCACAACAGGACTGCAGGCACCACGGGCTGCACGGGTCAAGCAGGGTGCCGCCGCTGCTGCTGTTGCAGGGGCGGCTGACTGTGGCACCCGTGGGGCCGGAGGCAGGGGGGCTGGGGAGACCCAGGGAGGAGCCTCAAACAGGCACAGACCCGCCTGATCTGATCAGGACTTGCTGCCTAAAGCCACAGTTCTATCGCACTACAGATGAGGCGGAGGCTTAAACAGGTCTGGAGAAGAGTATTGATTCTTGGTCAACATCAAGGACTCAACAACACTGCAAAACTCTGGACCTCAGTGAATCCTGCAATTCTCCTCTTGATCTCTCCATCGTCTCCTCCCCAAGCAAACAGCCTCTTTTTTATTCTGTTTGGCCTGAAAAGTTCAGGGATTTTAGGAGCACAGGAAAAGAGGCAAGTCTAGCGAAGAAGAAAAAAGAACTTGTATCGTTTTCACCTGGAGCCTCATGATAATGACTCTACTGTGAAATCAACCACCTTTTGATACTAACCCACTAGGACTTTGTTCTTTACAGAAATTCCTCAGAAGGTGGGGGCTCTTTTGGAATCAAATACGAGGCAGATCAGGTGCCATTAGGCTACAAGTTGACGTTTCCAGCCAATCCCATTTCCCAGAGGGTACCACGATGGGAGCACCGTAGGGGAAGTATTCGGTGGGTGCTGATTCTTCAGAACAAACAATGGAGGGATCAAATAAGACTCAATTTAACCAAAACACACAACCGCAGGCCACACATGTTCAACGAGCATACAATGAGGAAGGCACCGGGAATTCAGGAAAGTACGCTTTATCCCAACATGGACAAACACACACAGGCATTTGAGACCGCTCATCGCCGGTTAATCAGGAGGTTATTTGAACTTGGGAGTCTACTTTAGGGAAATAGCATGTTTTCTCTGCTTCTGCGTAAACCTAGCTGTCACAAACAAGGGCAATAAGGAAACTCCAGCTCCTTAAGTATGCTGCTTATCAAATTTTGACTGATGAATTTAATGCTTCCTCAAATGAGTGGATGAATGAGAAGTAAATCAGAGAGCACAGCTGATTCTAATTTTACTAACCTCTAGTCTAAACTAAGTGATTTGCACGAACACCTGGCAGCCCTCTTTATCAGCAAGGATTCAATACCCCAGATCTGCAGCTAGCCTCTCGTTCCAGGGCCTCCATTATTTTTTTACAGAATATTCTAGAATTAATTTGTTAGTGTACTGAGAATGGTTATCACAATCAGGACTAAATGATCCTGTCCAAATAAACTGGAGAAAGTCCATTTGCTGATAGAGCAGAGCTGATTTAAAAAACAAAAACAAAAACAAAAACAAAAACAAAACAAAAACAAAAACAAAACAAAAACAAAAACAACTGTGCTTATTCTCTTACTCATAAATGCACACTGGTAATTTCCAGCAGGGTTCTCTATGGTGAGATTAAAATTAGCAAGGGTTTACTGTGTGGCTCCAAAGGTGGTTGAGGCAAAATCATTATACTTCCTCTCTTTTCTGAATCACCAGTATCACTACAAAAAGGCCCACAGGGTGTCCAACTTAAAAAGCTGAACAGAGCATCTCCAAGCCTCCCAAACCAGCGCCCCTCCAAGAATATGAAACAGAGTCCGTGAGAATACAGGGCTTTTCGGAAGGTTGACAGCATTGTTAATTCAATTAACTTTGAAAGGAATGACCGCTTTAGCCATTCACTGCCACAGTTAACCACGGGTTATTGGCTCCAATTTAAGAGATCATGGAGTGAAGGATCTCAGCAGTGGATAATCCAAAAGCCACTTTTGTTTGCTTTAGAGTGCATCATTTTTTTTTTTTTTTGGAAGTTAGATTTACCATTCCTGCTACCATGCCCAGATAGATGCATAGAACCAGGCCTGCTCCTCAGGCATCCAGGAGAGCAGATCCAAGGGATCTGAGGTTATGTCAGAGCAAGGAAAGGGAGCTGGACCAGGATGGAAAGGTTTGCACAAATAGTTTATTTACCACATTGATAAAGTGCTTGGAGGTTACCAAGAACAGGATGAAATCTGAAAGCTAGGAACATGGCTTTCTATGTCCATTAGCAAAAGCATTCCTTTGGCTTGCTGCAAATACGCCTTCGTGAATGTGTTCTGCCCACGGGTGCTCTGCTTTCTGCTGTTTTTTGTTTTTGTTTTTTTTCCCCAAGAAAATGTGTTCGCAAGGTACTGGAGGGAGGGCCATGATTTGAGAGCACCCTCTGGTATCAGAGAGCTGCAAGGAATCAGATTCTCAGTTTCTGAACTTCCAGAAGGAACTGCAGAACTATGTCCATTCTCTTTAGCGCTGACAGGAGGGGTAGGTGGGAGAACATCACTGAACTCTACCTGCGTGGACAACATGAGCGAGAAGAAGGAACCGGCTTCACATTCTCACTCCATATCCCCACATCCTTCCAAGTCTAACAAGAAGGCTGTTCGCTGACCTCGAAGCTTCCACCTAGAGGCTCAAGAGCCCCAAGGCTGGGGAACTATCCGCTGCCTGGCTGTTACACCTGGCAACACCTGAGACAGGTGCAGCTGCCCCCCATTTCCATAGCACACACATCAAGAAGGGATTTGGGGCTGTATCCAATGACACTGGGCTCCAGAAACATGCTCTCAGAGTGAGTCCTGTTTAATTTGGTCAAAAGAGATTACAGGAGGGGCGCCTGGGTGGTTCAGTTGGTGAGGCGTCCAACCTTGGCTCAGGTCATGGTCTCGGGGTTCCTGAGTTCAAGCCCCACATCGAGCTCACTGCTGTCAGCGCAGAGCCCGCTTCAGATCCTCTGTCTCCTCCACTTACCCTCTCCCTCTCTCTCTCAAAAATAAATAAACATTAAAAAGAGATTACAGGGGTATGGGCATCTCTTTGCTGCAAGGCTTTTCAGAACAGAATTCAACGCAATCAGAACTTTTATTACGGTCCAGGGTGTCAGCTTCCATGATCTCTCAGACTTTGGGGGTCCGGATTCAATACAACAAAAGCCTACTTCTCGTGCCGTATGTTCCCTTTCAGGGTCCGGAACTAAACTCAAGCATTATGCTGAAATCGAAAGCAAGAATAAACCAACACACAAAATGCCAAAGAATTCAAGAATCATCAGGATAAAATCACCACCAAACTTATGTCCATATGACGGTGCAAAATGGACCAGCTTTCCCGCCAACCAGCAGAAGCCGGCAACATCCACTTGGGTTATTCAGTCACTCAGTTAGGGTTACCAAGCATGGGCAGTAGGAAGAGATTATTCAGACAGGACCTCAAAAACATCCAGGACACAAAGATTACTCATGTTCTAATACTGTTACAACCACAGTGGGAATTTCTGGAAGTTGTGGAGCATTTTACTGACCCTCACAGAGATGACAGAGAATAGCTTCATGGTTGAAAATGTTATTTTTCTGTGGAGTCTTTCCCATTCTGTCTTTATTAATGGTATACAGCCCATACAGCCATTTGCTGAAATTCTCGGCTGTGAGTTCTGTGGTTGTTTTTTTTTTTTTTTTTTTTTTTTGGTTTTGTTTTGTTTTGTTCTTCTTCCAAAGACATAACAAATGGAATTCTTTCCAAAGGTGCCAGGAGGGAATTTACAAGCATGCTATTTTTTTATGGAGCAAAATCCAGCGAGGCTGCGACTCAGAGCATTACTGACTTGGGGGGTAGGGGTGTCGGCGCCATAGGGGAGAAGTTAGTTTCAGGCCAGGGGGAAGTACGTCTCGTGGGAACGCGGCCCAGCCGGGGCGCCTGGGTGATGTAAGGGACGCTGAGATGCTGATGTCTCCAAACACCTGTACAGCAGGTCCTGAAATCGTCGCACATAGGCGCTCACCCTTGAAAGAAGTCAAGATCTCCCGAAGACCCAGTTCGAGCATGAACGTGCCTCTCTGGGATTGGGGTCAGGGTGGGGGTGGGTGGGCACAGGGACAGAGAACACGCCGTTGGCACGACTTGTGGGGTGGGCAAGCTGGAAGCAGAGACACCAGAGACAGCGTCCTCCGGGACTGGTAGACAGAAGATGCAGTAGAAGGGGACAATTTAGGAGAACAGATGCAGCGTCCACATCATAGAAGATTCTGAGAAAGGGCTGGGAGAACCAGGAATTGTCAGCAGGCCTCTGCAGAGCTTATCCATCACCTGTGAGGATCTGCTCAGCACAAACGGTGTCAGGCCGAATCAAGGCGGGCCTGTAGCCCCGGGGAGAGGAGGACAGAGCTTGTGAAAGGGTAACTCCACGCCTCTCCGTCCCCCAACCGGGCAAGCCTGTTCAGCGCCTGGAGCCTGGAGAGGCAGGACCTCAAGCACCGAGGACAAGGACAAGGACACGCCTCTGTTGGATGAAGATTCATGCTCTTTCTTGCAAAAGCAGAGACCAGAAAGGAGACTTTCGGGGAAATGTGTGTATGAGATCACTCTGATGGAAGTCCTTCCGTCGCGGCTGGAGGAGACACGAGCTGCCACTCTGGGGAGCTGTAGAAAAGCCCATCTGCAATGCCTGCTTCTGAAATTCCAGTAATGGCTCGGTGCAGTTGAATCTCGTGTAAAATGGCAGGTTTTTCTTCGAATCCAGCAGCCCCCGCCCCTCCACTGCAACGGTAAGAGCATGCTACGACCCAGACACGATGCGTATTTCACAAACAACGGTGCATAAACAGCCCCGCTCAGAAAGACGCAGCAACCTTAAAAAAAAAAAAAAAAAAAGCTACATCACAGGCTCAAAACATGAACGTTTTGCAAAAACGAAAAGCCCTAATGTCTTCCTCTCACTCCATTAGTGTTGCACATCTGCTATAAAAGCGAAGCCAATTTAAGCCCTTGTTGATGTGACTAATAAGGTTAGATAATTGGATTGGTGGCGGGTTAGGTAAACAGCAGCCAGCCAGCCCCAACCTGGCAGCTCCCTGGGAGGGAGGCAGGGATTCCGGGGCCCTGCGGTTCTGTGCACACACCCACTCACTGCTCCACACCCACACCACCCCCGGACAGAGGGCACGCCTCGTGCTTCAGGAAAGAGCAGCCAATAGAAGGTGAGCGTTGGCTCACCTGAGAATAGGAAAGACTTGGAAAAGATATGTCAAGTCAAGAGATAGATGCTATGGGCCAGGAGAGGCCGGGGCTAGGGCCCAAGAGAAGCAGCCGGGTGCTAGAGATGAGAAAGATGACAAGTGTCTGCATCTCACCAGGGAGGCCAGGAGAACAAACAAATATGAGGCCGCTGTAACCTGCACCCATGCAACCAAGTGACAAGGAGCCTGGTAAAAAGGGATGATAGGGAAGCAGCGGGTCTAGGAGGGGTGATATTTCATGTGACACTCCACCAGGGAGGCTGAGACAGGGATCAGCCTTGATATCCCTCAGATATCCCAGATATCCCAGATATCCTCAGATATCCCAAGAGAAGAGGAGATGGACCTTTTCCCAATTCGCAAAGAAGAGATGAAGAGAGCAGAGAGACTTTGGTCACGCGTTTTCGCTTTTCTGCCTTTATTTAAAAAAAAAAAAAACTTTGGTATGTCCTCCCACTGGTCTTTGAAGGCACAAGCAGATGACAACACCGATGAACAAATGGTCAATGATCACGGACCAAGAAACCCAAGTAGCTGACCATGCTTACCGACAGTGGGTTTCGTGGACCTGTGTCCTCACGTTTATGCTTCTATTTACATATATCCAAGTGGGACACGTTTTATGGAAGGGAAATTGTTTGTGAAACAGAGTTAAATGTGCACAGCTACTTTCCCGCTGTTACTCAAACAGGTTGGTCTTCTGATATTAGGCAGTTTTTGAACCCACCACTGGGGGCAGAGTTGAGAACGGAGGCAGAAACCCCACGACTCTCCTTCAGTAACTTTGTGCCGCTTCCTGGCAAACCAGAGACCCCGTGAATTGGAGAAATTCCCTAATGTAAATAACTACGATACTCTTTTTAAAAAATCGTATTTAGGGGCGCCTGGGTGGCGCAGTCGGTTAAGCGTCCGACTTCAGCCAGGTCACGATCTCGCAGTCCGTGAGTTCGAGCCCCGCGTCAGGCTCTGGGCTGATGGCTCGGAGCTTGGAGCCTGTTTCCGATTCTGTGTCTCCCTCTCTCTCTGCCCCTCCCCCGTTCATGCTCTGTCTCTCTCTGTCCCAAAAATAAATAAAAAACGTTGAAAAAAAAATTTAAAAAAAAAAAAATAAAAAATCGTATTTATTTTTGAGAGAGAGGGAGCATGAGTGCATGCGCGTGCACACACACATGAGCAGGGGCGGGGCAGGGAGAGAGAGAGAGAATCCCAAGCAGGCTCCTTGCTGCCAGTGCAGAGCAATCCACGAACCATGAGATCATGACCTGAGCCGAAACCACGAGTCAGACACTTAACCGACTGAGCCACCCAGGCGACGCTATCTGATTCTTTAACAGCGCTTTTTCATACGGCCCTTCTTTAGGGCTTAATTCACACAAAATTCAAAAAGTCAGATGAATTTTCAACTTAGGAAAAGGGATTTTAAACTACATTCCCTAGTTCTGGTGGATTGGCAGTGAGATTGGACACGATTTAGTGCCAGTGGCAGTCAAGATGGGTCAGATCGTACGGCAACAGCATCAGAAAACATTGGCAATGTCAAAACTTACGAAAATATTTTGAATCGGCAATTCCGTTTTTGAGAACGTATACCAGGAAAACTTTCAAAAGAAAGTCAAGCAGTATGCACGAATATGTTCACTGCGCACTGACTCATGGTAGTGAGAATCTGCAAACAACCCAAATGTCCAGCTAAAGGTGATGGATAAGAGATTAGCCAAGGGCGTGTGGTTAAGCGTCCGACTCTTGGTTTCGGCTCAGGTCATGATCTCACGGTTCATGAGTCCAAGCCTCACGTAGGGCTCTGCTGGCTGGTGTGGAGCCTGCTTGGGATTCTCTCTCTCTGCCTTTCCTCTACTCACTGTCTTTCTCTCTCTCTCTCTCAAAATAAATAAATAAACCTTAAAAAAAGTTACAAAAGAGAAGATTATCCATTCCATTTTATGAAACCTTAGGCCATCACAAGAATCATGGTTACTGCGCTGTCATCAAGAAAGAGGTGTCTGATAGATCGGCAAACAAAACCAAAAACATTTGGACAACGTTTACCATGTTACATTATATGTGTGCAACAACTGATCTTGAACCAGAGGGGAAAAAAAAAACAGCTGTTCTTTTAAAACAATCTCTTTAATTTTATAAATAAGTCAACATAAGGAAGCCCTCTTCTGCTATGGAAAGAAAGAAAAGAGAGAGACAGAGAGAGAGAGAGAGAGAGAGAGAGAAAAGAAAGAAAGAAAGAAAGAAAGAAAGAAAGAAAGAAAGAAAGAAA
>NC_064818.1:80000771-80171045 GCF_023721935.1 Panthera uncia | reverse complement strand
AAAGAAAGAAAGAAAGAAAGAAAGAAAGAAAGAAAGAAAGAAAGAAAGGTGGAAGGGAGAAACAGAGGGAGGAAGGAAGGAAGGGAAGAAGGAAGGAAGGGAAGAAGGAAGGAAGGGGAGGGAGAAGGAAGGAAGGAAGGAAGGAAGGAAGGAAGGAAGGAAGGAAAGGGAGGGAGGAAAGAAAGAAGGAAGGAAGGAAACGGAGGGAGGAAGGAATCAAAAGGAAAGGGAAGGGAAGGAAGGGAGGCAGGTGGGCAGGTGGCCTTCACAGGTTTATTTTATTCACTTCTCACAACATCCCTTAGGAGCAGATTCCATTCTGTACCAATATTACAGCTCGGAACCAAAGATTAAAGACGTTCGGTGAGTTGTGGGAGGTCCAGGTAGCACCAGGCTACGCCAGAAAGCACGGGTACCTGACATCAGTGTTCACACTCAACTGTAGGTACAGAGCGGGGTTTCTTTTAGCTTTGTATCTGTTCTTTGCTCTAGAAACTAGCAAAATTATTCATCACGGCTACCACCTTCATGCCGTAATAGCAAAGACTGACCAGTGAAAAGGTAAAACTATTCAAAATCTATAAGGTAGCAAGTATAAAGGGGAGGAAGGAAAAATCTACTCTTTAAATATCAGATCCATTACAGTTACGCTGCTCAGATGTAGTCTTTTTCCAATACAGGGATTTTTCTTCAAATTCTGCAAAAATCTATGTCAAGTGGGTACTTACTTACTCGAATCACTAGAATATTTAAATCAAGTATGGAGGAACCACTATCACGGGGGTTCTTCTCTTGCCTCCTGCAGAGCTTCCCAGCCAGCCCAGCAACACACGGGGGAGAGAGCCGCTGTATGTTCGTGCGGGCGAGCGTGTACCCACTGGCGGGAAATGTAAACACCATCCTTATTTTCGTGGAATCCAGGGAAGGAGATTTTGTTAATCCTCCCACATAAATATTCAGATTTTGTCTTTCCTATGGATTCAGTATGTTGTTGAGCGCTCTACCCGGGTTTTTTTTTTTTTAGAGGAATTCTTATCAGTTTCACTGCACAGGTGAAAGATCAAGACACATGTAAAAGAAAAAAAAAAAAAAGCAGAGATTTTTTGACCTGAAAATAACATAAGTTGGCAAGAAGCAGGCAGTCTGAGAGGATAACATCTGGTTAAACATCCTGAGGGTACATACCAAGGGGGAGGGGCGGTGGAAAGAGACTTTTATCCAGGGTTTCATGTGTAAGTAAATCCAGATCAAAATAAGGAAAAGCCAGTAATTGACAATACTTCTCCCTAAAGATGCAGGCAAAGGACGATAGGCTTCTTCAATAAGGAAAATCTCTCAACATCTTTAACTCCAGAGCCATTTATAAGTCTTTTTCAAGGTTTCCAGGCTTGTTGGTCTTCTCCCCAAGCCACTTACCGCACACCTACTATGTCCTTACCATCTGGAAGCTGCGGGTCGAATGGAACTCGCACTGCATCATATCAAAGAAAATGGGTATGGTGGCTTTGCGCAGTTCTGTCTCAGGAATTAGTGTCATTTCTAGTATCGGGCCGACCATTTCTGGAATGAACTTTATCTTGTGTTGACCTTAAACACAGAAATGCGTTACTCAGAACATGTCTTTTAAAAAAAGGATTTTAAAATGCGCTTCAAAGGACCAAACAAAACCACACAGCTTAATGTGATCCTGAATGCTAGGATACTGGGAATGTGCATCCATTTCTCATCTGCAGGTATTTTGAATGCGTCCAGCCTTTAGTATAAGAAGTGTACTGTATTCCTTTTTTTTTTTTTTTTTAAATTTTTAACGTTTATTTATTATTGAGAGACAGAGCATGAGCAGGGGAGGGGCAGAGAGAGGAGGAGACCCTGAATCCGAAGCAGGCTCCGGGCTCTGAGCTGTCAGCACAGAGCCCGACGCGGGGCTCGAACTCACAAACTGGGAGATCATGACCTGAGTCAAAGCTGGATGCTTAACCGATTGAGCCACCCAGGTGCCCCGGAAGTGGACTGTATTCTAGATGTTGTAAGGGAAGCTATTAAAGTATCCATCCAATAGAAGGCCTGTAGTCATGACTTATCTGTTATGTAAGATAAATGTCATTTCACAAATAGACAATTATATCACATTGATCAAGGACACGAGCAGCTAACAGTATGCATTAGCTACAGCAGGGCTGGGAGACAGAATACCTGGTAATCTCATTTGTGACAACTTGTTATTAACACTAGCAATTTACCCAGAGTTAATCACTCTTACTCATATTTCTACATAATCAGAAAACAGAATGGATCCTCTAAAGAATTTAGTTGGTTTTATTACTCAGCTAATACAGATTTCTGCAAAGAGAACATTAAACAAATTTGGCTATTATAAGTAACCACACTTCACAAAGTACATAACCGTCACAATAAAGCCTAACTTAATATATTTCTGAAACTTATATTAAGTGACACATGCAAAATGTAACCTTCAATAAGGAACTGAATATAATGAAAATCTTACAGGTAATATTTGGACTAAAGGTGCTAATAATGTGATTCTTATCCTTTCCCCAAAATGCTTAATGTCCCTGCAAGGCATGTAACTGTGGCAAAGCATTCTCTTAAAAATGCTATTATGTTCAGTCTCTCAGGTGACACTTTTCTTGTCTTATGCTGAAAAAATGTCAGAGCCAGTGTTTCAGAAAACAGATGATAGTGACACGAAGTCGTTCATCAACACAATTTGAGTGTCACAGAGAGCGCTGTCTGTCACTGCCAGCCCTTACTGCTCTCAGCTGGGAGGAAAGTATAGGGTGGGAACAGGTGGTGGTTGATGCACAGATTGGAAAAATAAGTGACAGGGACGATGGTTTTCTGATCTTTGATTATCGACCTTCCCAATCACGCAGGAACCTGGCCAGGGGCCAGTGCTGGGCTCTACAGTGATAGCCCCAGGATTTAACCTCTGCAAAAACAAATGGTCCTCAAGGTGGGCAAGACCTGGGTGTCCTCCAGTATTCTTCTTCCCATTCTTTTAGTCCTGTTTTCTTTTCCATTTTTTTTTTTTTTTTTTTTTGCATTTGCATTATGGATTTCCCCTGGAGCATCGCTTGCTCAAATTTAATGATGAACTCAGGTTTGGAATCAATGAGGATCAAGGTGACTCTTGCGGTGGTGTAGACTTCAAGAAAAAGAGGATGTGCTTCCCCCCCTCCCCTTTTGAGACAAAGAAAGAACAAGCTAATTATCAGGTCACAATGGGAATACTTTACCTCGGGTCACCTTGCCAATCTCCTAGCTACGACTCCCAAATTTTTTAAAACCCACCGAGAGTCTTTCTTCCAGTTACAAAACGTGGAGCCTCCCCGTCCCCTCTGGACACTGGGCTGTGCTCTCTCCGGGGATCCAAGTCCTCACCTGGCAACAGTCTCCCCCTGGGTGTTTGGACAACCTCTTTGCAACCGTGAGGGTCCAGAATTCCGGGTCATCAACCCCATTCTAACCCCAGGAAAATCTCCATAGACACAAAGGTAGACGGGGCAAAAATTTCCACCATCATCCAGAAACTGATGAGGCCTCACTGTATGTGTTTGGATGAAAGCACATCATGTGTCCAGTCCCCAGAATCATCCACAAAGGGACCCCCTGAACGAAAGCTATCCCGGACCAAACCCGGCTGACACGGATCTCGGTGTGAGCATGCTGGCTCCGGCAGGACCCTCTGCACCGCGCTGGCCCGCCTGCCGCGGGTAATAAACAAAACGGAAGTGGGGGGGTGCGGGCCACGGTGAGATCAGGCGCTCTGGCCCCTGCTTCCGGGAGCGCACTTTGATAAATAACTGAACAGCTCAGTAAATAAGCACATCCCCCCCTTCCCGCCCCCTGCCTCCTTTTTTTTGGACAGAGTGTGCTTTTGATTTCTCCTTTCCGACTCAAAATGTGACAGGCTTGGGAGGGGGAAAAACATGCTGCTCTGTCCCCTGGGGCAGCGCGAGTCTGCGCTTGCATTCAACCCGGCAGAACAGATCCTTGTCTGAAGCTCTGCTTGGAGGGGAGATCCGAGACCCCCGTCTCCACGTACCGCTTGTATTATAGGAAAGACTCAGAGAAGAAACAGTCAGTCGTGTGGAGCATTCGGCTTGTTAAAATCGAAAACAAATGGAGACCGGCCTCGAACATTCCCCGAGCAGAGAAAATCGGTTTTGTCATACAAGCAAAGCTTCCTTTAGCTTAGTGGGCAAGGCTCACCTGACCGGGGTCACTTCTTGCTTAGGCCTCTGAAAATCATAGGCAAAACCAACACACACACACACACACACACACACACACACACACACACACATTTTCCAAGGTTGACATGAGGTAACCACTAACCAATGAAGAGAATTCTAAAACAATAACCAATCACCAATATTATAACCAGTAAATTGTCATTGTTTTCTCACTATATGAGCTTCTAAAAATTTTTTTTTAAGTTTATTTATTTATTTTGAGAGAGAGCACCTGAGTGAGCAAATGGGGGAAGGGCAGAGAGCTAGATGGAGGGAGAGAATCCCAAGCAGGCTCCTTGCTCTAAACATAGAGCCTGACTCCGGGCTGGATCTCACAAACCGCAAGATCGTGACCTGAGCCTAGATAAAGAGCCGGATGCTTAACTGAATGGGCCATCCAGGTGTCCCACTATATAAGCTTCTTTGTCATGATATACCTCTGAGCCTCCTTCCATGTATTAGTTTGAGGGGGCCTTGTCCATAAACTGTCTCTTTGGTGTGTGCACAATAAAACTTTATTAATTACTGCTTCAGCGATTCAACGATTTTACTGCTGTGATGTGTGAGCTTTTGACGGGCTCAACCCTGACCGAGGAATAGGTGACTGACTGTAGAATGATAAATATATCTGACTTCTATTTTTATTTTCTTCCAGAGTGGGCTAGATCGACCTGCCAATATGTTCCCAAACCTGAGCCTATTAAAAAAAAGAAAAAAAAAAGCTGCATAGAAAATAGGTTGTGTACATCTTGGGGAACTGAGATGTGCTGTCATAAACTCCCAGAGTGTTGGCCTTGGCAGGGATGCTCATGGCAGGCTCTAATACCTGAGATTCACAGCAGGCAAGATCCAGGCCGCCTGAGGTGACCCCATGGAGACATTCTTAGCTGTCTTGGGGGGCTGCTTGGGGCAGACCCTTTGGGCTGCTGACACTTTTATTACTTATTTTTTGACTTCCAAAAAATAATTATTTTATAAGCGAGGAACCCCATCATGTTGGTGGGTGGTTATTTCTTGCTGTTACCAGATTCCCACCCCTCATTGACCAAGGTCACGGTTTACATTTGACCTCTTGGCCGCTTCTCAAGCCAGAGTCAATGTTCAATATTCGTGGCTGAAAAGCTGCCAAACACAGATCTTTTACATTAATCACCGCATTCAAATCAGCAACTGCCCAGATGAAATGGGACATTTGCTTTTGCAGTGCAGCCTTTACTACCTTGCAAATCAAAGACCTCCCGCTTGACTCAGCCTGTTTGGAGCATAATGACACATAATGTCAAGGGAATCAACCGCTCCCAAACAGTTTTAAAGATCTGATTTACACCTAAAGGTGCATCCTCTGAAGGTCGAGCCTTCCCCAGGGCCTGGAGTCGGCGTCACAAAGAAGCTCGTATTACCCTGGGCCTATCCTACCTTCCTTCACAGCAATCGTGGAAGGGGACAAAATGAAATGGAGCCACTTTCAAATGGCGGTCGATCTATGGACTGACTACATAGGTGACCAGGAACATAATTTTTGTAGAATGAAAGAGCTGGAAAGGCAGGAGCGCCCATCAGTCAGGTCAGCCATGGTTTGAGCTGAGGTTTGGAGCCCCTTCCATGCTAGCCAGTGACCCTTCAGTGCGGGGAGGGCACACCGAAGAGGGGGGTCCTGGGGGAGCACGAAGGGGCCAGGGTGGGCTGAGTTGGGGCAGCAACTATTTGTCAAGTGAGAAAAAAGCATTTTAATGTGTTAACCATCATTCAGAATATCTGCCAGGGTGGATGCGTCTGGTTATCTGCAATAGTGCAGAAACCATCAAAGCCATTTCAGGACGAAGCAGGCCTGCCATTTGAAACGATACCTAAAACTCTCCCGTGGGGGGGAAAACACACAGCTCATAGTTTGCACCTGAGAGATGATGGCGAACAAGTCACAAGAAGGCGTGGCCACTCTCCTAGGAAGGGCCGGCGTGTGAGAGGCGGCCTGGGAGGCTCTCAGGCAGAGGGGCGGCAGGTGGAGCTCACAGAACCTGCCCAGGGGGTGCTGGCACCTCCAAGAGCCTTGGCTCCCCTCAGGTCTAGCAGAGAGCAGCTCCCTCCATGCCGTCTCTCTGAGCATCCTTTTCTGCCCTGTTCTGGACTCTCTCTAATGGGGCTGCACTTGGCCCCTTCCTGGCGTGGGTCCTGCGGTTGTCTGGCCAATCGGGGCAAGTGACAAACGCATCTGTCCGAGCGTGATCAATTAAAATGAATCACGAATGGCCCCCCTCCCTGTTCCAGAAGCCTTGGCATTTCATTACTGAGATCCGCATACGTATGTGAAGAATTACGGAGCATCAGGGCTGGAGAGCTCTTGAAAACCTCAGTCCAACCTGTCCATCTTACAGCCTGGAAAACCGATGGAAGCCCAGAGAGACTGGGTCCCGTGACTGAGGCCACATAGCCAGGCCGAGGCAAGGGAGGAAGGTAACTCCGATAGGGATTCCTTCCCTCAGAGCCAGGGCTCCTACTCTCTCCTCCGGGGGGATGGAAGTTAGAGCAGGGGCAGGGTGGCACCCGGCAGGCTCTGTGTTGGGAGATGTGGGCAGCTCTTGGACAGCCTGGAGCCAGAACTCAGATTCTGGGCATTTGAGCTGCTACAGGAAAGTCACTTGCATTGACACGTCTCCTCAAGCTCCTGAGACCCAAGCAGCATGCAGGTGCGTGATGCGTGTCCACTGAGAGCGCGAACGGACGCGGCCGTTCCAGCCAGTTCTTCATCACCACCTGGGAGCTTCTGCGCTGGAGTTTTACTCCTGAGAACCCAGGTGACGCTTCATGTTACACCGTACTTCTTAATTTCGATGTTATTAGTGTTATACAATACAGTACCTTTTAGTATATTTACGCCAAGGCTTTCTGCATTTATTTTTCTGTGTAAAGACCCATTTGAAAAAGACTCCATCCTTCACGCAAACAGACGGACAAAGGGTATTTGGAAATTTGAACTTCCCCTCGAGATGTGACAGAGCCTTCCCACACCCATGTTTGCTGACATCCGGGAACTCAAGAAGAATCAGGAGTCGAAGCCTCTGGTGAGGAAATCTGGCTCCGGTTGGAAACGAGCTGCTGAGAACTTGCTGACCGCAAAGCCGGATTACAGGCGTGGCCCTCAACCCCCCACCCCTGTCTGCTCGAAGGGTCCGCAGGACGGCGATGGGGTCCAGTTCCCCACCTTCACGGAAAACCGTGTGCAGTTTTTATGACCCCGTTTCGTTCTTCCCGTGGAATACGGACACGTCAGGGTATCTTTGTAGCCAAGCTCTCCAGCCACGACGTGGAGAGCGGGAATCTATCTAAGTTGCCCCAGCCCTGGGGGAACAAAGGAAACCCAGGTGTCATGGGGCAACTAGAGAGAAAAGTGGAAAGACCCTGCCTCCCCGGAGAGAACAGAGTCACTGGGGAGAGGGGAGATGAGGAGGTCCTCTGTAGCCACCACAGGCTCCATGTGACAAGTTGAGTGGAATAAGCAGGGCCCCGGGCGCTCAGGCAGGAAATGCCACCGAAATCTCGCACAGGACCATCCGTGAGGCCAAAGCAAGATGCCCAGACACCTTGGCACAAAGCAAGCTGACAGTGGGGACCAGGTGCCAGGAAGAGATTCATCTCCACTCGGAGAGAGGCTGGGCTCACAGAGGACACATTTGCCTTTAGGGTGATGTCCTCCAGGCCCATCCATGTTTTTGCATATGGCAAGATTTCCCTGTTTTTTCCTCATAAATGAAGCTGAATAATACTGCATTGTATAGACGTACCACATTTTCTTTATCCATCCAACCATCAGTGGACACTTGGGTTGTTTCTGTATCTTGGCCGTTGTAAATAACGCTGCAGTGAACATGGGAATACGGATACCTCATCGAGGGTGATTTCAGTTTATTTGGATGTATACCCAGCAGGGGAGATTGCTGAATCACATGGTAGCTCGATTTTTAATTTTTGAGAAACCTCCATGCTGTCTTCCGTAGTTCGTTTTACGTTCCCACCAACCCCGTGCAAGCGTTCAAACTTCCGTACATCCTGGCGGACACCTGTTACCTTTTATTTTTTTTTCATAATAGCCATCCTATTGTGGCTGTAACATAATAATCATAACAGCCGACAGGTGTGAGGGGACAGCTCGCTGCGGTTTTGATTTGCATTTCCCTGATGATGAGTGATGTTGCACATCTTTTCACAAACCTATTGGCCGTTTGTATTTCTTCCTTGGGGAGATGTCGACTCAAGCCCTTTGGCCATTTTTTAATTGGGTGTGTTTCGCTATTGAGTTGTAGGAGTTCTTTATCCGTTTTGGGAATGAATTCCTTAGCAGGTATATGGTTGGGAAATTTTCTCCCATTCCACAGGCTGTCTCTCATTTTGCTGATTGTCTCCTTTACTGTGCCGACTTTTTAGTTTGATGTCATCCTACTTGTCCATTTTTGCTTTTGTTGCCATTTCCAAGAATCATTGCCAAGTACAATATGAAGGATGGTTCAACATGCACAGATTAACAAAAGTGATATACCGTATTAACAGAATCAAGTATAAAAGTCATATGATTTTTTAGTAGATACAGAAAAAGCATCTGATGAAATTTAACACCCTTTTGTGTTAAAAACTCAACACACTAGATATAGAAGTAACACACCTTAACATAATAAAGGACACATATGACAAGTCCACAGCTAATATAGTCGGGGGTGAACGACTGAAAGCTTTTCCTGTAAGATCTGGAACACACTTTTCTTCTATGGTTTCTTCTAGAGTTTTGAGGTTTGGGGGAGGTCTTCTGCTTAAATCTTTAATCCAGGGGCACCTGGGTGGCCCAGTTGGTTAAGCATCCTACTTTGGCTCAGGTCATGATCTCATGGTTCATGAGTTTGTGCCACCATGTCAGGCTCTGTACAGATAGCTCAGAGTCTGGAGCATGCTTCGGTTTTTGTGTCTCCCTCTCTCTCTGCTCCTCCTCTGCTCACGTTCTGTCTCTCTCTCTCAAATGTAAATAAAAACAGTAAAAAAAATAAAATAAAATAACTAAGTAAATCATTAGTCCATTACGAGTTGATTTTGGGGTATGATGTAAGACAAGGGTCCAGTTTCATTCTGTTGCATGTGGATATCCTGTTTTTACAACACCATTTATTAAAGTGATGATCCTCTCCCCAGATTCTCAGCTCCCTTGTCAACGCTCAGTGGACTGTGCATGTGCAGGCTTATTTCTGGGCTCTCTATTCTGGTCCATTGGTCTGTATGTCTGCCTTTATGCCAGTCCTACAGTGTTTTGATTCCTGTAGCTGGGTAATATATTTTGAAATTAGGAAGTATGATGCCTCCACTCTTGTTCTTCCTCAGGAGTGTTTTGCCTACATAGGGTCGTTTGTGGTTCCATATGAATTCTAGCATTATTTTTTCAATGTCTGAAAAAATGCCATTGGGATTTTGATGGAGATAACACTGAACCTACAGACTGCTTTGAGTAATATGGACACTTTAACAATATCAAGTCTTCCAGTCAACAAAGACGAGACGTCTTTACGTTTATTTGTTTTTTTCTTGAATTTCTATCATTGATAATTTGTACCTTTCAGTGTTCAGGTCTTTCACCTCCTTGCTCAAGGATTTTATTCATTTTGACCCTATTAGAAATGGGATTGTTTTCTTAATGTCCTTTTCAGATACTTTCTTGTTAGCGTATAGAAATTCAACTGATATTTGTATGTTGATTTTGTATCTGCAACTTTCCCGAATTTATTAGTTCTAACAGTGTTTGTGGTGGTCTTTAGAGTTTTCTACATAAAAGATCAGGTCTTCTACAAACAGATAATTTTACTTTTTCCCCTGTGGTCTAGATGGCTTTTACTACTTTTTCTTGCCTAATTTCTCCGTCTAGGACTTCCGGCACTATGTTGAATAGGAGTGGTGACAGTGGATCTCCCTGTGTTCCAGATCTTACAGGAAAAACTTTCAGTGGTTCGCCCCCGAGTATATTAGCTGTGGACTTGTCATAAGTGACCTTTATTAAGTTAAGATGCGTTACTTCTGTACCTAGTGTGTTGAGTTTTTAACACAAAAGGGTGTTAAATTTCCCCAGATGGGTTTTCTGTATCTATTGAAAAATCATACAACTTTTATACTTCACTGTTAACGCAGTCTATCACTTTTGTTACTCTGTGTATGTTGAACCATCTCTGCATCCCAGGGATAAATCCCACTTGATCACAGGGTAGGATCGTATTAATGCACCGCTGACTTTAGTTTGCTAGCATTTTCTTGAGGATTTTTACATCTACGTTCACATCAGAGAGGGTGGCCTAGAGCTTTCCTGTAGTGTCTTTATCTGGCTTCAATATCAAGGTAATGCTTGTATCGTAAGATGAGTTTGGAAGCGTTCCCTTCTCTTCGATATTTTGGAAGAGGCTGAGAAGGATCGGCATTAATTCTTTTTTACATGTTGGACAGAATTCACCAGTGAAGCTATCTTGTCCTGGGCTTTTCTTTGTGGGAAGTTTTGGATTGTAGATTACCTGACATCTGTCTGTTCAGATTTTCTATATCTTCATAATGCAGTCTTGGTAGGCTGTACGTTTCTAGGAATTTATCGTTTCTTCTAGGCTGTCCAATTTGTTGGCATGTAATTACTCACAGTAGTCTCTCTTGATCCTTTTTATTTCTGTGGTATCAGCTGTAATGGTTTTGTTTCACCTCTCATTTTATTTTATTTTATTTTATTTTACATTTATTTATTTTTTGAGACACAGAGTGAGACAAAGTGTGAGCGGGGGAGGGGCAGAGAGAGAAGGAGACACAGAATCTGAAGCAGGCTCCAGGCTCTGAGCAAGCTGTCAGCACAGAGCCCGACGCGGGGCTCGAACCCACAAACCGTGAGATCATGACCTGAGCCAAAGTCAGACACTCAGCCGACTGAGCCACCCAGGTACCCCTTACCTCTCGTTTTATTTATGTCTTCTCTCCTTTTTTCCTAGTTCATCTAGCTAGAGGTTGGTCAATTTTGTTTATCTTTTCAAAAATCCAACTCTAGTTGTGTTGAATTTTTTGATTGTTTTTCTGTTCTCTATTTCATTTATTTCTGCTCTCATCTTTATTGTTTTCTTCCTTCTGCTGACCTTGGGCTTCATCCTTTTCCTAGTTTCTTGACGTGTTCAGCTGAGTTATATTTACCAATGAAGCCAACACTGTAGATCCAACAGACCTAACAGACATATAGAACATTCCACTGAGGAACAGCAGAATAACATTCTGCTGAAGGGCACATGGAACGTTCCTCAGGATATACCACATCTTAGGTCATAAAACAATTCTTAACAAATTTATGGAGGGGTGCCTGGGTGGCTCGGTGGGTTAAGCTTCTGGCTCTTGACTTTGGCTCAGGTCACAATCTCATGGTTTGGGGGTTCTAGTCCTGCATCGGACTCTGAGCTGGCAGTGGGAGCCAGCTTGGGATTCTCTCTCTCTCTCTCTCTCTCTCTCTCTCTTTCTCTCTCCCTCTCTCTTTGCCCCTCCTCCACTCATGTGCTCTATCTCTCAAAATAAACACATAAATAAACTTTAAGACAACAACAACAACAACAAAATTTAAGGAGACTGAAACCAGACCAAGTATCTCTTCCAACTGCCGTGGAATGAAATCAGAAGTCAGTAACAAAAGAAAAATGAGAAAACTCACAAATAGTGGAAATTAAAGAGCCTGCTCCTGAAGAAACCAATGGGTCAAAGAAGAAGTAAAACGGGAAGTCAGGAGATATCTTGAAACAAATGAAAGTGACAACAAAATACACCGAGACGTCTGAGGTGCAGCAAAAGCAGCAGCAAGAGGGAAATTTGTAGTGACAAACACCTACGTTAATGTCTCATCTTAAACACAAGGATCCCCTGGTGTTTTCACTGTGCAAGTGTGTTATGCTACCACCACCTGGTGGCGCTCTGCCTACATACAAGGTCCGGTTCTGAGTAGGCAAAAAAAAAAACCCTTTTGACCTGAGGGTAGAATATGGTAGAATATATTAAACTGAATAGTAAAAGCAGTGACATTGTGACAAGGAGATGAGCTACACGGTTGGATGCCTGAGGAACCCGGAGGGAATGTTCGTGACGCCCAGAAGCAGCTTCAAAGCAGAGACGTGTTCACCTGACGTCAAGAGGGAGCTCCACGGATGTTTCTATTCGCTCCCCGCCCCCCCATCAGATTTTCTTCCCATCTCCTGTTTACGGAAAACAGCTATTGCAAAAGTAGCAATCACTCTCCGAGGAGGAGAAACGATTCAGATGTTTCGGATGCCCGAGCCCCGACAGACAGCCGGGGCCAACGTCATCACCACCACACATTCAAGACCGCCACCACGATGTCCGGAAAGCCCCGCTACTCACCAAGGTTGTACCACATGTCTCTGATTTCGAAGCCGATCTGCCTCCTCATGTCTCCGTACCTGAGAACCGAGGACAGGGAAAACGCTGAGTCACCCTTTCGAGCATTTGGAAATCAGACTTAGATTATTTTTAAGCACAACGAAAGTCCCCCATCACTGAGACAAACGAAGACCGTATCGACGCTGTGGCGTATTTGCCCCCAAAGGGAACGGAAGGAGGAAGGATCGAGCCAAGGGAGTCTCCCTTTCTCATCACCTCAGGCTCTGGAACGTTCCCCCCCCCGCCCCAACACCCCCATGGGAGTATGGGTGAGGGGGTGGGGAGTAATAGCAGCATTTTCCTTTCTTCAATCTCTAATGGCAAGAGGAGGACCTGGGTCCCTGGCCTAAGGGGGAGCTTGTGTGCAGAGCATCCAGGCACCGCAGACACGAAAGGGCATCCTCCAACCCTGCTCACAAAGCAGCTTTCACACGTTAAAATTAAGCCCTGGAGTGGACATGAGAGCAGGGAGGCCTCTGCCAAATATCCCTTTGGAAGGGCTTTGCACCAAAAGAGGTCAACAAATATTACCCGGTCTTTTGTTTATCAAGGAAAATAAATGCTAATTTCCCTTCTACCCGGTCAGCAGAAGAGGTGTGTGTTTCGTGAGAAAACAGGACGCGAGGCTTCGGAAGATAAACAGTTATTAGTTTGTGAGCAATTTAACTTTTTCCTTTATTGCCTAACGAAAAAAAAAGCCTGATCGTATTAAAAATAGTCATTTGCAAAACGATCGTAGAGTACGACAGTATAGCAGCTGGGTCATCAAGCCGCTCTGTTCGTCCTCACATCAGCTGATGTGGAAAGGAAAGCTGTGCGTACAGATGACCCGGTTGTGGCTCCAACAGCAAAGATCCTCCCGGTCAATCATCAACCGCAGTAGGCTGCCCCCTTATAGAAGTCTGCGGTGCCCTAAGCACACATCTGTCACTTCCGGCCGGAGAGGGCTGCAGGATCAGACTCTCAACCAGGGAAGCCTGCCCTGGAGGCCCCTTCACAGAAGTCGACCCGGGGGCACAGCGCTTGTCCGGGTGCCACGGCCCACTGTACAGACAAGAACTGAGCTGGGAGTGTCAGCCCATTCCCACGAGGACAAGCTTGTCCTCTGATGTCGATGAGTTACCTTCCTGCCCAGCCCTACAACCGGGTGAGTGCTGATGTGGGTGAACTCGGTGAGGGAGAGAGGGGGGATCTTGGCCAAGGAATGCACCTGTCCCCACTGCCCCAGTGAGGAGCGGCCCATCCGCTGTCAGCAAAGATACTGGACCGAGTCCGTGGGTGACCAGAGAGCATCCTTCCATGTCCAACTGGAGCCCCAATCGCCCAAGGTGTGTATGATCTAAGCCCCGTTCAGCTGTGCACCCTGTCCGGGCTTGTAGATCCAGCTTCCCGATCCCCATTTTGCTCCTGCACAAATGACGAAGGGCCCCGGCAGCCGCTGCGGCCCAGACCCGGAGACAATGGGGCCGGCTGGCACCCTCCTGGCATTTACCCGGAAAGAGCACCGCGGAGCGTAAAGCCATACTCACGCCTGGTGCTGATGCCGCCTCCTGAGGCTGCGAGCATCTCGCTGTGCGGGTGGATGATCACCTCTCAGGGAGCAGGCATCTGGGGACCCCAGGAGCTCGGCATTGCAGGCAGGACCCCGGGAACATAGAGACCCCTCCTCCCCTGCCAGCACGAGTTCAGAGCCCCCAGAGGTGGTGAGAGCTGGTCACAGCGGCTGGCCTGCCACTGCCTGACTCAAGCTTTAAATACTCTTCTAACAGCCAGGGGACTCCCTCTCCTCCCGAGATAATAGCTCTCACACAACAAGAAAGGCCAAAACGCCAGGCGGCTGGGGCCATTCGGGAGTGACCCGATGTCTCGTGACCTACAGTCACCCGCCACTTCTCCAGAGCTGAGGCCGACCCCCGGGTGCCAGGGGGCCCACGCAGAGAGGGAGCCCCTGCCGCTTCTGCCTCCTCTCCCTGCGCATCACCTCTCCTTACGGTGCCCACAGAGGGTGAGATGGTCATGATGCCTCGCTTGCATTTCCCAGTTACGCTGTCCTGTCTTGTATGTGGAGGACGATGTGCCTTCACGGAATTTGAGGGCAGGATATCGGCAGAGATCCAGGAGCACATCCCTCACCAGAGGCAGCTTAATCTCTACACGTCTCCGGGTAACCACCTGGTAGGGTCACGGCTGTCACCAGAACTCAAGGGGGGTTCCCGGAGCGTTTGTACCTTCCTCCTGAGGAGGAGAAAGCAGCAGTCCTCGGGAATGTCGGGGCTAACGCTCCTTACCTGGGAGCAGACCGGGGCTGGCGGCCTTGTGGGTCAGAACCAAGGTCATCTCTAACAGCCTACACGGGAGGGAGAGGAACCAGTTCTGGAGGGGGTAGCTAGAGGGCTCGGTTGAGTCACAGGCAAGGAGGGAAGAAAAAGATCCCGAGATTCGGACCCCAAGCCCCACGCCTCGCCCCGCAGCACTCATCGCGAGGGCCCGCAAGTGCGGGCGTCCCTGACCGCAAGGCATGGCGCTCTGTCACGTCCCGCCAAGGGCCCTGGTTTCATCGGACTCTGGCAGTAAGACTACGGGGTGAGCAAAGGGACGCTGCTGCAGCCCTCTTTCCACCGAGGAAGCAAAGGTTCCCGGTGGTGAACAGACCAACCGGACAGCAGCACGGAGCTGGGGTCACCCGGCACCGCCCCCCACAGCCCGGCCGCCCGTGCCCACCCCCAGGAAAGGGAGCACCTCCAAACTGCCAGCGGGGCCCCCAGCAGACAATCCCCCCACAGCCCAGGTAGATACAGGGTCCCCCACCAGGCCTATTGCTCTGACCTAAAATAGCAGGAATCCGATCTCTGAGGCCTTATCTCAGTCTCTGGTTTCGGGAGTCTTCACCCCAAGGGACAGAAAACCCACTGTCCACCACAGACAGTCCAGCCTTGGGGGTGAGGCTGACCTGAGCCCAAACAGAAGCACACTGGGCAAGTCACCTGACCACTCTGACCCTCAGTCTCCTCTTCTGCAGTCCTGGGATAATGATGTATGATGTTCACCTGCTAGGATTTTTTAAGAATGAGAGAGATAAGGCCCTCATATGTCCTAGCAAGTACCCGAGCCACGCTAGGTGCTTCCTTTACAAGCTCAGACTAGGCCTCATACAGCAGCCCCCTCATGGTTACAATGGCCATTTAAATTGATTCATTCGGGGAGGATTACTCATTGATTCATTAATTACCGAATGCTTGCTAGAGGCCAGGCACAGAGCTAATATGAGAATATTAATATCATAGGCAGAACAAAGTCCACAGACAATTACCCTCCGATGTGAAGAAGGAAAGATGTAATCCAGTCAGAGGGGAAGGAAGAGCATTCCAAGCAGAGGCGTCAGCAGGTGCAAATGCCCCGTGGCAGAGCAGGCTAGGTGATTATATTGACCAAGTAGGAAAAGTGGCTGGAGGACAGGGAGTCTGCTCCTTCCCCTTAAGAGAACAAGGGGGAAAAAAAGAGAGAGAGAGAACAAGGGGGATGCAGTCTGAACAAAGGCCACAGAGGCAGCTTTTTAAAGTTTATTTATTTATTTTGAAAGAGAGAGAGAGAGAGAGAGAGAGAGGAGGAGGAGGGGCAGAGAGAGAGGGAGACAGAATCCCAAGCACGCTCTGAATGGTCAGCATAAAGCCCAATGTGGGGCTCAAATTCACAAACCATGAGATCATGACCTGAGCTGAGAAACCAAGAGTCAGATATTTAACCGACTGAGCCACCCACGCGCCCCCACAGACAGTTTTTTAAAGTTTAAGTTTCGGGGCACCTGGGTTTACTGACTCTTGGTTTCTCAGCTCAGATCATGATCTCACAGCTGCATGAGTTCAAGTCCCGCATCGGGCTCTGTGCCGGCAGGGCAGAGCCTGCTTGGGATTCTCTCTCTCCCTCTCCTTCTCTGTCCCTCCTCCATTCATGCTGTCTCTGCTTCTCTCAAAGTCAATAAATAAAGTTTAAAAAAATATGAGAGAACAAAGTTTAAGCTTCAAAATATTTTTGAAATAAGAAATGCGTTTTACTTTACTAACCAACACACATATAAATATATGTGTACAAATGTTGTATGAAGTGGTAACCTCACTACCTTCATGGTCTCCATGAAGTATGGTCTCCAAATAAGTCTGTTGGGCATGACTGTCGGTTGAACCGTGTCACCCATAAGAACGTGTAGAGGTCCTGGCCCCCAGAACCTGAGAATGTGACCTTACTTGGAAACAGGGTCTTTGCAGATGTCATCATGTTAAGATGACATCACACTTGACTGCGGAGGTCAGAGGGAGGTTAGGTCCCAGGACAGGTGTCCTTACAAGGGGAAGGAGATTTGGAGACACGGGGAAGGAAGCCACCTGAAGACAGGGGCAGAGTTGGGAAGGATGCAGCCAAGGCCAAGGAGCACCAGGGACTGGGGACAGCCACCTGATGCAAGAGAGGCACAGAACAGGCTCTCTGTCTGAGCTTCCAGAACGAGCCAAGTCTGCCCACCCCCTGATTTGGATTCCTAGCCTCCTGACGTGGGACAATAAACTTCAGGCGTTTCGAGCCACCCAGTGCGTTAACTATGAAGGCGGATGATCGCGGGAAATGAGTGCGATGACCATTAAGCTGGCATCCTGGCCCGAGGAAGGGCTGAGACGCACAGCTGAGAAAACGGCCTTCTGAAGGAGGGAGAGTGGAGTAAGAAGTCCTGAGAGCAAGGCTCGAGGAGCCCAGCCACTGAGTGAATGGCCCGACGGAGGACCAGGAGCCTGACAAGGAACAGCGAGGCCAAAAAGGAGGAAGAAGGTCGACATTCGTTCTGAGAACGAATGAAAGAGACAGATCGGTGTTAGGAGCGGGCGGAGGTTGAGGAACGGAGACAGATGTGGAGGCCGCTGGAGGGAGATGATGGGCCAAGTGGGACATTTGAACGCTGAATCCCTGAGGGAGGTGAGAGGAGGTGGGACCCCAGCAGCGACCAAGGGAATAAAGTTCATGACACACAGGGCTCGGACGTGCCACGGTGCCCGGTGCCACAGAAGTTCTACCACGTTCGACGGAGCACGGTATCACTCGGGCGTGGGGAACACGTGCCCCCTGCCAACAGGGACTCGGCACAGGGCCACCGTTTGTTACGTCTGTCTCCCCGGGCTCCTGCCTAACTCAGTTCACAGCAAATTTATTCTGAATGATCAGAGTCTCTCACAAAATGAGCACAGACACAAGTTATACTTTTTCTGAACTACTTCTTGTCACAATCTGGAGTGCAAACACAGCTTCGGGATTAGGTCACGTTGCAAAATGGGGCTTGTCACAGCTTTATTTCCCTCCAGTTTCCCTAAGAGCAACGTCTGTAGTTTGACCTAACACATGCACGTCTCAGAGCCCCGTGTGGAGATATTTGTTTACGGGGTGTCTCATTCTGGGTGTGAACCTGCTTGGGATTCTCTCTCTCTCTCTCTCTCTCTCTCTCTCTCCCTCTGCCCCTCCCCCACTCATGCTGTCTCTATCTCTCTCAAAGAGAAAAATAAAAAAAATAAATAAACTTTAAAAAAATATATAATATATAAAAAAATAAAGTTTAAGTTTCAAAATATTTTTGAAGTAAGACATAGGTTTTACTTTAGTAATCAACACACATAT
The DNA here is from genome assembly GCF_023721935.1 of Panthera uncia. NCBI lineage: Eukaryota > Metazoa > Chordata > Mammalia > Carnivora > Felidae > Panthera > Panthera uncia. The sequence goes on along the minus strand of NC_064818.1, from coordinate 80,152,707 downwards.
AAATATATGTGTACAAATGTTTTAGGAAGTAGCAACCTTACTACCTTCATGGTCTCATGAGGGTGCGACGGGCAGAGGGCAGATCTCTATCGTAAAAAATAAATAGAAATAAGTACATAAAGACGAGAAGCAGCATGGAAGACAACTGGGGAGAGGGTCTTCACGGAACCTGCATAACAGGTTCAAATGCACTGGCCTGAGGTTGGCCTTCAAATGTTACTCTCTTGGGCTGAAACTTTTAAGTGAGCATCTTATGCTTAGAAATGCCGGATGCCCAATTCCTGAACCCCCTTTCTCTTCCAGGACAAAGACTGGTCCTGAACACAGGAGCCTGTCTGTAGTCACAGGTCACGTTGTCACATGCCAGGACACATGTGTCCTGTGCACTAAAATGGCCAAGCTGGCTGCTAATCAAAAATAAACTCTTTTACGTCTGACTCATATTTCCTGAGTCCCAATAATGTTGAAGATCGGGGTGGGGGGGTTGGCTGGGCGAGGGACAGATGATGGTCAGGTTTCGCATGTCCTCTGTGGGCAGTCACTAGCAACAAGGATGTCTGAAGGCTGAGTCAGTTAAATTTTCTTATGATACACTTTGGTTCCTAGCGGTTATTTATTTTGTGATTCACTGGAAGATCTCCTAGTCAATTTGGGTTTGACATAATCAGTTCTCTGCGTGGTATGGCCCATTATTTTACGTTACCCCCATGCACTTTGGGGAATGTCTCTGGAACGAATATCCTAATTATCTCCCCAGCCCCGGTCATCGGGAGGATGGAGAGCTTAACAAGTGGGAATGAACAGGCTGATCTTTGGACACCGGGATTTTCTATCGTTCTGGGCCACAACGCCGTGAACCAGGCAGAAAGGAGCTGCTGAAGGCACAGAGGGAGAGGAGGGTTGGTGGGGGTGTAAAGGTGTGGGGGGAGGGGGCTCCACAGAGAAGCCTTCACTCAGATGCATTTGGCTGGATTCAGGAACCCTAGAGCAGTAGACAGACCCCAATGGAGGCGGCCAGCGGCTATTAAATGGATGTGGCATCACTCCACCTTCGGAGCCCATGGCTCCCTCTAGAAAAAGACAGCCTTGCTCATCACACTGCACTGTGCTCTGTGTCAGCACCCAGCCTTGTGCTCGGACCCATGGGGTCGGCTCCCACATCACTGGGCCTCACGCTCTCCCCCAAGCCCTCCGGGCCTGGCCACTCACCTCTGCTTCGATAACCCACAGCATCTCTTTGCTCAAAGATCAGGCCATGCCCTTTGGGACTTGAGGACCCTTGTGTGGACTGGCCGTTCACTGACCCACGGCTCGGTCAGCTAACCTGGTAATTTGGCTGCTCCTTTGCCACGCAACCTGGGATCCCCTCCTGCCAGAGGCCTTGGGCTCCCCACGTTGGCTCCTAGATGCCAATGTCCAGGCTGTCACGGCACCCTGGGGGTCCCCAGCACCAGGACCCTGAGTGCAGAGCAGGTACTCAATCCCTTGGCACTAGCACAATTTTAAGCAGATTAAAACGGTTCTAGGTCCTGGGAAAATGTAAGCATTTGGGTAGGATGCCTTTAAATATGTCTTATGTAGATTTTGGTACTTAACAATAAACCCGCAGCTAGATTATAAAGTGTTTAAGGTACAGAAAGAGGCATGAAAAATACAACAAACATGGGTGAACCTGCCACACACATGGGAGCCACACGGCCTCACGGGCCACGGGCGCTTGTCTCAGACACAGAGAACACCTGTCCTTGGTGGCCTATGAAGGCCACACGCTGAGCTTAGGCCCCTGGGAGAGGGCCCCTCAGGCTGCACAGGGGCTGAGGCAGTCCTGCCAGAGTCTTAACTACTAAAATGCTTGGGAGTTTTTCCCTTGGGGAATCTATGAGAAAATTTCAAAGGGAAAATCCAGAGTCTCTTATCGCCACGGTTATGAGAAAAAGAATGCTCAATTCAGAAGCCCTGTCGGCTCTGGAAGGGGAGACACCAGCTGGCCGTGTTTAATTTTCGTTGGCTTTGAAGCCTCTAAATGCACATAGCTATGTGAGAAGCAAAGGTTTTCTTTGGCAGCCGAGGCCCTGTGTGGTTAATGCATTTATTGACGTTGCTCTAGCTTAGAATGTTAACATTCACACACCAAAAGGGGGCCCAGTGCAGAGCCTCCCCATTCTGGTCTGGAGAAGGCTCAGAACCAATTGTTTTACGCTAAAAACCTCAAAGGAGATGCCCGCTCTTTTAAGCCAGATTTCCAGGTTCCATTCCCTTCTTCTCCTGCAGGCATCTTGAAGGGTTGGCCATGCTGTGCGCTTGGCAAAGAATGGATTCTGCTGTCGGCTGGAGCTGGGTTTGGATTCCCGCCTCACTGCGCAGTGAGCCCCGCACACACAGGTGGATTCACCTGCTGTGGGCCAGCTTTCCTTCTGCAGGACTGGATGACAAGGCGCCCCAGGCATCCGGGGCTGGCTGTGAAGGAGTTGTGTGGTACTCAGAGCGGGCCAGTTTTTTCTGCTGCTACTATAGAAAGTTCCACCGGGAGAGCATTTAAACCACAGGATAGCCGCATCTACCAGTCGCCAGCCCTAATTTTATAGGAGCCCTGAGACGATGTTAACTGGGCAAAGCGGAAGCTTCCCTATTGAGCTGGTCCCCAGAAGGCACTGCCCGAAGTCTGTCCCTGGGCCAAGCCTAGCAGTCTCACCCCACGTTGGCTCCGAGTAGGCCAACTCTGCTGCTAATAGGCCTTCCCAGGAGTCCCCAGTGGCCACCCACTTGGCCTACACCTTCTGGGGCCTTCCTCTTTTCTGAACACCGAACACATGTCTACATCAACGGTCAACGGACAGGAGCCACCCAACTGAGAAAGCCTGAAGGAAAGATGGCCGGCTGGGAGTCGACCTTTCTGTAGATGGCACAAGGAAAGGATAGAAGGTTCTAAGAGCAGCACAGGTAAACGTCCTGGGCTCTGAACTGCCAGGGTCAGAATGACCAGGTGGTTGGCACTGGCCATGTGGCTTCTGTGAAGCCACATCTGCGAAGTGAGGATGATAAGAGAACCCGATGAATAGGTTTTGTTTTGCTTTTAATGATTATACATGAAAAATGCACACGGAGTGCTCAGCGAGTCACTGGCATGTAGTACGCATTCGGTACATATTTGCTAATAAAATTCTTACTCTCTAGGGATGATGTGCTTTCGACGTGGCCAGCACGTGAGATACATGCTCACAGGACATGAGCAGCACTGAACAGCTGTCACCGTCTGAGACTCCCTCTGGAATCGCTAACATCAGGGAATGGCACAGGGTCGGCAAAGCCTTGGAACAGTCAACGTGAAGCAGAGGCATTACGAAATGACTCACAGAAACGGGTGACGTGGAAACATGGGAGCAATTGGAGAACTCTTCTCCGAAGTCCTTATGAAAGGGGCGCTCAGCAAAGAGAGAGGTCGGCGAAATTGAGGCAGAAAGAGGGAGGCGAGACCCTCAGGGCACCCAAAGTTTGGAAAGAAAGCATGCAAGGGCTCTTTTCTTTGTCCTGGACCAGTAGCCATGAAGGATGCAAGAACTGAGGCAGGAATGTGGGGCGCCCGAGAGGTCTGTTAGGATGACCCAAGGGCTGGTTCAGCCCATAGGATCTCCTACCTGGAGCACGAGAGGGGGAACCTCTTGCAAAGAAGGAAACCGGGAAGCTCTCACCCCAAAGGAGTTCTTCAACAATCTCAACTGTGCCAAGAGCTTGCATTAGAAGCTTCCTTTTTCGAAGGAGCATTGCAGAATTGGGCAATAAAGAAAACCACGTGTGCAATGACATCAGCAAAGTGCGTGGCAAAAGCAGCTATCTCCCGAAACTCCCATTCTGTGCGGTGCTAATGGTGGTGGGCACTGACTCTGAACTCACCAGGATGAACCCTGAAATTTTAGACCTGATCCATGGGCTAGAAGAGGCAATACCAGATTCATGATTTGAAACCACCCTTTCATTACACCATGATTACATCTCAATTTGCATACCAAGACGACGTGGAAATTATGCAGGCTCCTGCCCATGACCTCGCAGACTTACTTGTTAAGGATTTTGGCTCTCTTCGCGCTCGAAAAATTCTCCAGTTGCAAGGACTCTTGAGTGAGGAAAGCGACAGCCAGGTGAAAGTAGTTGTTCCAAAGCTGAAAACCGAAAAGGCGGAGACACTGAGGTGCTGAACAGCTTAATAACCCTCTGAGACATTCCTCATTTGCCCCGCACACACCTCTGAGATGTTTAGAAACCCGCGGTCACCTACACACACGGCTAACCAGCCACCCAAGGTGTGGTTCCGAGCTGGGCGTGGGCACTGAGGTCACGGTGGGCGTGGGCACTGAGGTCACGGTGGGCGTGGGCACTGAGGTCACGGTGCGCGTGCTCAAAACCCAGGTCTACCACCTCCCTGAACAACTAACTTAACCTCTTGGTGCCTCAGTTTCCCGAGAGGTAGAGTGGGCATTTAAGTAGCACCCATCTCAGAGCTGTCAGAGAATCGAAGGAGTATATACGTGCAAAGCCATTGGGTGGTGCCCCGCACGCAGTAAGAACATAATAACGTTGGCTCTTACTGCTATATGCCATTGAGCCCCTTATTTAATAATATGTAGATTTCGCCCCACGTCAGGCTCTGTGCTGACAGCTCAGAGCCTGGTGCCTGCTTCGGATTCTGTCTCCCTCTCTCTGCCCCTCCCCCACTTGTGCACCCTCTCTCTCCAAAATAAATAAACATTAAAAAATATTTTTAAATTAACATATAGATTTCTCTAACTGTATACAAACACTAGAAAACTAAGGAGGAGAGATGCAAAAAATCCAACATTTTATATTCCAAAGACTTATAGACCATGTGGCTGAACAGACAATTCAGAAATGACTTTGCTATAAAGCTCCACGCAGTGGAAGGTGTGTGTACTTTAATGTGGTAACCTGGACATGTTGTCATAAAAGCGTCATTGTGGATAGATTCCTAAAACATGGAACTAATGCCCCCTGGTCATGTCAATGCTTAAGACCAGCTCAAGGACATTAAAATGAAGAATTCTTGGAGCACAAATGGGGATGACTCAGACATACTCTTCAACCCACTTGGCTTGTGCCAGAGGACAGACTGTGGGGCCGGGGCGGCGGGGGCAGGATTCCACCTGTTCCCGGTGGGAAAGAGCTTGGACACACTTCTCATCATACGTCCAAGCTTGAAGGGCCTTCGTAGACTTTGGAAGAAATTTGTGGGTGCTGGTTTTCTCATTTACAAAACAGGGATAATATTTATGCTATCAAATGAGATTGTTGCAAAAGGTTATATAAAAATAAGGTGTTAACAGTACTGACTCTATTTTTAGTTACCTATGAGGTAAGTGGGAATTTTAAACAAGAGTTGTAAGTAAGTATGCTGTCTTCCATTTATCTGACACATTTCATGAACAGGGCATTTTCTTAGTAATACAGCAGCTCATAGGATCACTGCAGAATTGCCCAGGTAAGTCCTGTGCCCGTGATCTCCGATGAGGTGCAGAGACTCGCCCAAAGCCATGGGTTGCATGTGAAGCAGATTGAGGGTCTCGAGTGGGGTGTCCTGAACCTCACCACTGATGGTTTTTCACCACTCACCAAGGTACATTCCCATTTCGCCCCATTGACACTAAAAGGGTCAATAATATACAAGTTGCTTCTTTTGTTTTTGGAACTCACAGCCCTCCCCACCCCTGGCCCCCCACCCCACCCCGTCTCCTGGCAATGGCCTCTTGTTGTAGCACTGGTGGGAGGCATGGCCGCTGTGGGTGCATCCTGAGAATCACAGGCAGGGGCTCAGCTAGAGCTGTGCGTTCATGGACTATAACACAGATATACTCTGGTGGGGGGTGCTGATTATGGGGAAAGCTGTGCATGTGTCAGGGTAAGGGGTATTTGGGAAATCTCTGTGCCTTCCCCTCGATGAACCTAAAACAACCTTAAAAAAAAAAGTCTTGGGGCACATGGGTGGCTCAATCGGTTCAGCATCTGACTCTTGGTTTTGGCTCAGGTCATGATCCCAGGGTCATGGGATCAAGCCCCACATAGGGCTCCCCACTGCTTAAGATTCTCTCTCCCTCTTCCCCTTTCCCCCGCTTGAGTGCGCTCTCTCTCTAACAAACAAACAAAACCTTAAAAAAATCACATAAAAATACAAACCAAAAAATGGTATACAATGTATGATTTGAGGTGTGCAAGTAACCACACCCATGTGGTGCTGACCCGTGAAGGCTGTGACTCACTACCTGAACTTGAATGGGGTCTGAGGGCTAGACGACAGCAAAAACATAAGCTTCCTGGTTTGGGTAGTTTTACTGTAGTTACATAGGAGAAAGTTCCTATTTGCAGGAAATACACACTACAACACTGGGGGGGGGGGGTGCTAGGTTAAGAGTTCTTTGTATGGTATTGGCAGGAATGAGAGGCAGGCTGGGCGGGGGCACAGGGAAGCAGAGGGGGGAAGTAGCAGGCGGCCCTCAGGGCTGATTAGTGGAAAGAGAAGCAAGTGCCTGGAGAGAGAACCATGCAGTGATCATGAGGACGCAGGAACATAAAAATGCGCCTGGTCAGAGCACCAGCTGCCTGGAGCTCACAGTGAAGGCTGTCTCCTCCATAAGGCACTCAAGCCCTCCACCTGGGGGTGGGAAGGAGGGTGTGCTTCGGGGTGGAACAGCAGTCCATACGCACTTAAGGCCTGCTAAGGGGCAAGGTGTTACGTTGGTGTCCCAAAGTGTGTGTGGGCGCGAGGGAAGCATCCCGGGGACCTAACTCATGAAACAGTGAACAAGAGCAGCAGTGACAGACGTTACACTCAGAGCAGCCACTCTTCAAACACACAACAATCCACCCAGCAAGTAATGGGTGAGGCTGATGTGGATAAAACGGAAAAACCAAATGAAGGACACAAAAAGAAGACCTAAATATTCCTGTATGGGATGGGAAAAAATAAATACTGCAGAGTATTCCCCCCATACTGTAACCTTTTCCTACATTTATTTATAAATTCAAAGGAGTCTCAATTAAAATAAAAGCAGCATTTTTATATGCGAGGTTAACAAGCTGATTTTGCATTTGATATGGAAGAGGAAATACAAAAGAAGAGCCATGATAATTTCACAATGGCACACTAACAGGGAAGCCCTGGCTCTATTAGCTGGGTATAAAACCAGTAGATAATAACACAGGAAATAGAACAGACACACACACACACATTTGCAATTATGTTTTTTTATGGTGGCATTTTAAATCACTGGGAAAGAAGAACCTATTCATGAAATAATTTGGGAAAAAGTCAAGTTAAACTCTTGCCCCTAGCACTAACTAGAGAAATCCCAGGTAGGTCAATCATCAGGAAGTTTAAAAAAAAAATTAAAAAAAAAAAGCATAACTATCAAGGTATTAGCAGATACTAACTACATGAAATAAAATACAACAATAGTTACATTTATAACACTGAGGCAAAGAAGGATTTGCCAAATAAAACATAAAACCCAAAAGCCATAGAAGAAATGACAGATTCGATGGCAGAAAAATTAAAAATTTAATATGATAAACCTAAACCCATGACGAGGCTATATTAAGAATTTCAACTTACAGAAAAGGGTGACAAATAGCCCAATAGGAAAATGAGTACAGGAAAGGATCAGATGGTTTGTAGTAGAAATCAAACAGCCAGTAAGTATTCTCGGCCTAAGTAGCAATCAAAGAAATTCTAACAAAAATAAGAATCAATAATTTTAAAGAAATTGGTACTGGAGATGATTTTAGACAATGGCTGCTCTCAAAGAAGGTTAGTGGAATTGCAAATTGCCACAGTAGGATAATTTATCAGTGTCCATTCACGTACAATTTCATACCACTCGGCTTGGCAATTATGCTCCCAGGAGCCTGTCTACAAATGCAGCACTGAGATGCATTGCTTGCAACAGGGACAAACTGGAACATTCTGTAGGTCATCAGTGCAAAAGTGCCTGCACAAATGTTGGTACCTTTACATTGTGAAATGTGACAAAACAGAACAAAAAATACAGAATATAATCCGGTTTGCGTTAAAAGCAAAAGAGAGCAGACATAGGTCTGGATAAATGCATAAATAGGCATCAGGAAGTACACGCAATTAGTTAAGAGTCACTCTGCAAAGAGGAAAAGGGTGGGAAGGGGTCTTGCATATTTTACTCGATGCGCTGATTTACATGCATGGATAGTTTACAATGAGATTATATCCGCGCTTTTAGGATATGGGAAAACAAGCAGTAAGCAGAGAAAATGATAAAAACCGAAAGTGGGAAAAAATATTAACACTTCTAGATATACAGTTCCGGATATATTATTAGATACTTATATTCTATAATGCAGATACAATAGACATTTAAAATTTTAAAATTATAAAAGAAATCCGGGCATAGGTTCCTTCTCCGTAAACGATCCTGCCCAGGAAACTAACGTCATTTGCATCTGGATGCTTTTTTTATTAGCAAACTTTAGTAAACTAAGTAATACAAAAATCATTATTAGCAGAAATACATCCAGAGTGCAGTGGAACAGAGAGCCATAAACACCGATGCCAACACTAATGGCAAATCATGCCAGGCAAAACTGGTCCTTATCACTTACACGCATTCCCACCACCTCCTTCCTCCACACCCCCTGTGAGCCCTGAAGGAGAAGGGCCAAAAGTGATCAGATCAGCTGACCAAAGCCAAGGCCATGTCCAGTAGGGTCTGTGCCTGGAAAAGGCCAGTGCAGGTAGCACAGAGCCAGGAGGAACCAAGTGCTAACAGCCAGCAGGGCTCAGGGACGGGAACCAGCTTCGTTTTGTCAGCTGAACGTTCCCTCCCTACATCAGGACGGTCTGGGTCTGAGACGGTCTCCTCAGTTACTCCCTGCTCAGATCCTACTTGTCACTCTGATTCAGTACTTTGGCTCTGAAACAGCTCCATCTCTGTCCTTGCTAAATTGAGCAAATACTCTCCAAAGGCAGAATTTTCAATCCTTGGGTTCCAGCAGGACATCTTGTAAATTCCATTTCCATACCTTGGATGGGAACCCAATTAAGTTCGAGGATTAGAAATGTACGACATTGGCTCAGACCAGCAATTTGTTTTAGCACGATTTCCCAACAAAGGGCTTGTCTACCTCTTCTCTTACCTGTAGCTCAAAGTTGGCTTGATCCAGAAATTTTTTGTTCAGCATATCTGCATACTGATTAATCGCTCGCAGGAAGACTCTGAAAGATCAAGAGAAAATTACATAATTACACACTTACGCTCTGGCACCTTTGTAGGGTTTGGCATTTCAATTAGATACAACCCGAGACTGTCTGGAAAGTGAACTCTCAAAGTCCTATGAAAAGCTGTGAGGTTGTGCCAATAAAAAGCCCAGAGAATTATATGCAGATGTTCTCCAAATTAATCAAGGAAATTAGCACGTGCGGAATAAAAGAAACAGACCAAAATAACAGCATCTGAAAGTAACATATGAAAAGTATCTCTAAAAAATCTAATTTAAAAAAAAGAAAGAAAGAAAAGGTGCAAATTAAATCCTCTTCTCAAGTCACGATGTCTTCATGGTATTTTATTAAATTGGTCTTTGCTTAGCTGGCTTTCTACGGTTAAGCTTTTAAAAGCACTGCTGTTCGCCATCTATCAGGCTTGGAGCAACGGCTTGGTGACATATTTGGAAATACGACTTATTTCAGTGTCATTTGTCCTGTGTTCCAAATGTTAATTTTGGTAACTAATTACTTGTTCAAACACAATTTCAAAAGCTGTAGTAGATATGTAAGTGATTTAACAAGAATGCTGGCAGGAACTGTATCGATCCATTGATAACGTACAATTTTAAGCAGCTGAAGCAAAATATCGCATCCTTCAACACCTTGAATTTGACGTTTCTATGATGAGATAGGTAGTTTGGGAGGTTATGAATGACCCCCGAGTACTAAGCCTTCCGCCAGCCTGTTCATCCTGGAGATTTGTTTTATTGCCCTTGAGGGTGTTTACAATACCCAAGCTCAGTCCAGATACTTCTTTTCAAATGACCCTCTCCCTTTGCACAAAGGCAGGATGCAAGAGGAATTCACATTAGGTCACAGATAATAAACTTAATTACACTTCCTCGGTTTAGACAGCAGGAAGCAGCCAGAGAGGGTAAGAGAAATCTAGGTTACTTCCCAGGAACCGTGCTCTCCGAAAGCACTGTCTCTTCGGCTGTGCCTGCCTGGAGAAGCTCATCCCTGCCAGTCTCAGGGCCACTAGAGGCTAAGGAGGAGGGAGGAGGGAGGAAGGACGAGGGAGGAGGGAGGAGGCAGAAAGGGACTCTCCACCTAGGGCTTTAGGGAGGTCTCGGATTTGGATCCAGGGCCAAAACAGGTGTGACAAATGGCCTGTGCTGGAGTTTTCCATCTCAGGTGTGGAAGAAAAGCATGGCAGGAGTTGTCTGAATTCTTCCCTGGTGACATTAAATAGAACCAGAAAGGAGGCATCCGTGTTTTAAGTGACTCTCAATGGCGGGACATGGGGACCCTGGCCTTGTCCATTAGCCGGGAGCACAGAAGGGGCAGCAACATCCATCAGCCAGAGGGGTGGCAGACATTATGCCTATCAGATGCCCAGTTAAATGTGAAAAGTAGCTCTCATGGCTGAATTTTGTGATTTATTGAGAAAAGCAGAATGCAGGGCACTTAGGGCATCCTGACAAATTAATACAGCACCAGGATGAAAATCACTAAATTTAGGACACGCCTTGCATATATACAACACCTGGCGGCCCCAATCAGCCCTCCGGTCCTGGGCTGGGGTCTCCTGGGCCAGGGTTAGCCCTCAGAAGTACAAGATGTGTGGCTAAGGAGACAGTGGTCTGCCTTGCCCACGTGACCCTTGGCGACAGCGTTCAGAGAGCATCTGGGGACGTGTACTGCATTAACCCTGGCAACCTGAGAAAATCCCCCCGAATGTCAGTGGGGCAAGACCACTTCCTGTCATTACGGGGGTGACTCCCACGCCGTACAAAAACCCCAGGCTAATGACCACGGACACATTTTTCCCCCTTAATTGTTCCTTCAGTTTCAGAAGTCAGCTGTTTGCTAGGGTACCCCAGGGTCCTTCTGAGCTTTAAGGAAGACCCTCCCTCCATCCCTCTATGACAGTAAAGGCAAGTTTACTAGAACACGCGTTATTACTACATGGTAATTATTCTGCCTCGAGATAGCACCCAAACAGTTACAATCTGCTACTTCTAATTAAGGTCTGGAGCAATTTCAGCTGGTTAAATAAAGATATTTCTCAAAATGACTTTTTTTTAAAAAAAATATGCCATGCTGAAATAATATGAAGGCCAAATAAAAACTTTTTAATGAACTGACACTGAGAAAGAGCAGGGCTGAGAGAGATTCTATAATTTAGATTCACTATAAATTTTTTAAAAAGTGAGGACAAAAAGCAAATAACACAGAATGTGAGTTGTAGCAGGACACCTAAAGGGAAGATCAAATAAAACCCATCATTAATGCCATCAACAAGGGCGAGCTGCTCAGGTTCAGTGCATCTAGGGCCACGCGCTTTCTAGAGAACCATCCACCATCCAGGGCACACACAAATTATACCCCGCAGCCCACACCTGAGGGGATTAAAAGCTGAGCAATGCCAAGTGCATCTCAGGATCAATCACTGATCTAAGGAGGCAAAAAGAAACATAAATAGGGTTGGTTTTTTTTTACATAAGAACATCTTTTATCTGCTGTAATCCAGGGTTCTTTCGAATAAATGTTAAACTAGAGAAAATAAATAAGAAAATCACATGAGAAGCTTCTGCATAACAATATGCTTTCAGTCACAGAGGAATATGGAAAGAATCACAAACTAAGCTGAGTGCCTGGACAGCAGGACACGTTTCTAGTTTAAGATGAAGAGTTCAGGCTGGTTCAACACAGCTCAAGATCAAGTCCTTATTATTGAGAAGCGACAAAAGGGAGGGTGGGTGTGAATGGGCTGGCTCTGCAACCCTGGTGACTGTCTGTGCTGGGCATTGATGGAGCTGGGCTCAAGGACAGGGAAGGCCTCCAGACTGTTCCCAAATACTCCTGTCTGCTTATTCATTCATGCGCTTGCAATGCTAAGTCACCACCCAGCATGGAAATGTCCCCTAGGTGTCCATCACAGAATGGGTGGATGGATGGATGGATAGATGGATGGATGGATGAATGGGTGGGTGGGTGGGTGGGTGGGTGGATGGATGGATGGATGGATGGATGGATGGATGGACGGATGGATGGGAGGGTGGATGGATGGGTAGATGGATGGATGGGTGGATGGGTGGGTGAGTGGGTGAGTGGGTGGATGGGAGGGAGGGTGGGTGGGTGGATGGGTGGATGGATGAGTAGCCTAGAAGATCAGGCCCTAACCCGAGGCTAGAATTTTTGGTAGCCATTGATCTCTGTGGAGTCCTTACATTCTGAGTAGATTTTCCACTCTGGGGTTTAGCTCTTTTGAGTTTCCTGTTAGCCAAAATTCTTATTAGGCATTTGGCATTTATGGTTGGGCACTGTTCCATCATTTTTGCCTTCACCTTCAGAGATGGCCCCCTCATTCTCTTCTACACCTCCAGAGCTAGTCCCTCTTTCTCCTCTCTACCTCCAGAGCAGTTCCCATATGCTTTTCTCCCCCTCCAGAGCTGTCCCCTCATTCTCTTTTCCACCTCCAGATCTAGTCCCATATTCTCTTCTCCCTGTCCAGAGCTGGTCCCCTCATTCTCCTCTCCACCTCCAGAACTAGTCCCACATTCTCCTCTCCACCACTAGAGCTGGTCCCCCATTCTCCTCTCCACCTCTGGAACTTGACACTTGATGGCAGGAACCCTGTCTTTTTTAACAGCATTTAAAAGGACCCCTGGGCACTATGAATATTCTGAAGGGTTCTGATCTAAGGAACCATTAGCCTCTACCTGAACTAAAGAATCTCTCAGAGCCAGTGGTGTGTCCAGGATTGGTACCAGTCAAACACAACAAAATAAAAGCAAAAAAACACATCCTGAGCCTGCCTTAGTGCAAAGAGAGAATCTAACCTCTGCATCCAATATTACCATACATAAGCCCAGGACACCATGAAGAGAGGGCATACATACTGCTCCCCGCGTTCTTAGCTGCAAGGGACAGAGGGGGCCAGCACTGGAAGGTGGGAAACAGTATAGACTGGCACCGCTTCTGCTCTGCCAGAAAACTGAGGGACTCAGGAGATAAAGATTCATAACTCTGTGAGCCAAGCAAGTTATGTCTATTCCCAGCCGGGGAGATTAAGTAATTTCTAAAAACAAAGCTAATGGTGTGAGAATCAAATGCTTTCGAGGATGCTGTCCCACATGGTCAAAACGATTAAGAAAAAGTGTGAGCCCATATTTAATAGTTCTTTTCAATCATTTTTAAGCTTTGGATGACTTTCTTTATAATGTAAAATCTTGGAAGATAAAACCAAACACACAAATAAATAATGTAGACAGAACCACAGGCAAATTATGTCATCTCCAAAAGATTAAAAAAGCCATAAGGTCTAGATGTACTTTCTCTAAGACATTCAAATTATTCAAAGCAAATGACTGCAAATTTTATTTTTAATGGCCGCAAGGAAAGGACTTAATTTATCTCACTCTTCTTGGTAACTGATCCCTGTCTCCGGGAGTCCAAGTTACAATCCTGTTACAACCAATCCTGTCACAACGTTCCCCATTTTCAATCATTAGGGGCCAGTGTGACAGAGCCTATTCCCAAACCTCATACAATTAGGAGAAACAAACAAACAGAAAAACAGGAAGTTTTCCTGACTTCCTTCTCTTCTACCTGGATGGTTAACCACAGTGAGCTCCCAACAGAAGCAAAATGGCATATTGTAATTCCTAATGGTGTCAAATATGAACTGGATTATTGTCCACACACCCACATGCATACATCCAATTACAGTCTTAATTCAATTCTTTCTACCCATTGCCTATCACCTAACTATTCTCCTTTTCCCTCCCTATCAATCAATCGATCAATCTATCTTTTCACATCCGTGTAAACATTTAGCCTCAAGAACTTTACAGTGCTTTTCTGTCCATCTCTCCTCTACCTGTCAACCATCTACCCATCTAGTTATCTATCCTCTTCATGTACATGTAAACATTTAGCTAGAAGACCTTCATAAAGTGGCTCAAGTTTTTGAGATTCTCATATTTTCAAATGAAAAGTACTCACTGTGAAGTCCCTGAGTTCCCTTGAACTTTGAATCCAAGGGTCTTGTTTTTTAACTTTGAGATTAAGGGTAACAAAGAGATATGACCACATTGTACAAAGTGAACACCATGATCTCCACTGATAAAATGTTAAGTAGCATTAAGTAGAAAGGGGCAGACACACCCTAGAGTTCTACGCTTTGACACATCTTTAGGAGACAAGGCTGGGGGTGTGGAGTGGGGCTCAGCGGAGGGAGGCAACTGCAGGGATCCGAGCCCCTCGATCCCAAGCATCACAGAGAAAATCCTGCGGGCCTTGCCTATGGGACCACATCCCTGCTCTGTCCTTGCACGAAAAGGGACTTGGATGCCGCGTGGGCTCCAACAGGGGACCTTCCCAATAAGCTGCCTGTTGGAAAGCCGTGTGTGCGGCACAATAAAAAGCAGCACAGTCCTAAATAATTACGTGTTAATTGAGTAGAGGGGAACTTAGCAAGTGCAACATAATCAGGAACCAATTTAACTATTAGAAGTTCCTGGCACAATTACAGTCGCTAAAATGACTTTATCACGACGGAGCCTCAGGCTTTTCTAGCATCTCTGTTACCAGTGTTTCTGCCAATAAAACTGGAAGATGAGGTGCCTCATTATGACACAGGGAGAAACGGCAAGAAAGGCACTGAACTTTGTAGAACACAAAGCCCCATTTCTCAGACGGTGACGCGGTGACGCTGCGGGGTGTTTCATTCCTTCCATAAACGTACTTTAAGTTACGTAATTAGAGTGTACAGTTCACTATGAGGGCATTTAAATACCTCTGGCATTAAGACAAGAGATGCTTTGAGGCGGGGGGAAAAAAGCATCTTTTGACGAAATGTTTTGCCCAAAATAAGTGGAAGGAAGGGAAGAAATTGAAAGTGACACGTTCTATCCCTGCAGAGAACAAGGAATAGGAGGTGGAAAACTGCCTGAAATGATTTCCGCATGATTCAGGAGCGCTGGGAAGGAGGGCAGACTTCAGGAGACGTGATAAGGAGACGCAGAGAGCGTCCCCTTCGACCAGGAGGGAGACCGTGTCTCACACCTGGCAGAGGTCAAGGCAGTCACCAAACGAGATCAACCACTTCCTTTCAGGGGACCCCGGGCGTTCAAGACACTTGTGCACGAGGAAGTGACTTCTAAGCAAGACCCCGGGGTGAGATAGGACACGTGGAGTGATCCCCAGAAGGTGGGGAAGCTGGTGGGACCTGCTCCCACATTTGCGATTTGGGACATAGTGGGAAGACCAATGTCACAAGAGCTTTCCGGGAAGGAGGCAGGAAGGAGTGGCTGGGGTCAGACTTGTGAGAGGTTGGAAATGCCAGGGTACAGTCTGCTTGTTACACAGAAGCACAGAGGGAGCAGTAAAGTCAAAAGATCCAACTGCCATTGTTTTCGAATGCACTAGAAGCATTTCTTTTCCTGAAGATTTCCTGAGTTCTTTTTTCAAATCAGGCTTCAGCATCTGTCAAACTTTGAACTACAATCCAAATTTCTGTGACTCTGTCCGCTGGCAGCCCTGGCTGAGGCGGGCTCAGTCGTGGTGCAGAGAGAATCCCCAGGGAGCGTCTGCTGGGAATGAAGGCCGTGTCACCTCTGCTGTGCGATCTCCCCAGGGCAGAGGTCTCGGGGCCTCGCCCACCTGTCCGACACACACTCTGTCTCCGGGTCCCACCAAAACAGTACTCGTGAACCAGGAGCCACCTCGGGCTGATGGTGAGAACTGCTGATGATAACTGGGACTCTCCCAGTTCTGTGATTCCTGTCCTGCTCGGCCACCCCTCACCTCTGCTGTTTTGCTGGGTGAGCATTCACTGAGCACCTTGTACATGCCCAGTGACCTCTGTCACTTTCATAAAAATCATGCCATTTAATGCTCCCAAGTGCCGCGGGGGTATGAATTACCTGCTATATTACACAAAAGGCTCCAAGAGACAGAAGCACATGTTCCTGGAAGGGCTTAGACCCTGGCTATGACCGGTCAGCATATCATGCAGCCTTCCTTAGGAAGCTCAGTCAGCGTGGTCAGCACAATATAAATAAATCCCTGCAATTATTTTGCTCTTACATTGTATTAAGGAAAATTTCCAACACATACAACAGCAGATGCCATAAGAGACTCTCACGCACCCCTCACTGGGTTTCAATGATTACCACCTCTGCACATTTCCTCTCTCCCCCAGCCCGTACCCCCTCACATTGTCATTATTCTTTTTCCTTAAAGGACTTGAATTTTCAAGCAGTTTTAGGTTCATAGCAAAGCTGGGGGTACAGCACGGGCGTTCCCATATGCTCCCTGCCCTGCCCCTCCCCACTACCGGCATCCTGCACCAGAGGGTACCTTTCCTGCAGTGGGGGAACCCACACTGACATGTCATTATCACCCCAAATCCACGGTTTGCATCATTAGGGTGTGCTCTCAGTGTTGCACTGAGTGGAATGCACACTGCCGGATCCTACGGAGTAGCCTCACTGCCCTGAACATCCTCTGGGTTTCACCTGTTCGTCCCTCCCTCCCACGGAGCCCCTGGCAACCACCCATCCTTTTACTGTCTCCATAGTTTTACTTTGTCCAGGACATTATGCAGTAGGAATCATAAAGTAGCCTTTTCAGGTTGGCTCATATTATTATTATCATATTTTCTAAGTCCCCTTTTGCCAGGTCTCAGATCCTTAATGCTTAAGGTGCTTTGCAGCAAGGGCCAACAACACGTGCTCTTGTTAGGCTCTTTTCTTACGCACCTTGGCGCCAAAGAGTGCCTGCCTTCCCCAGAATTTATGGGTCATTCACAGCATCAGGGTACCCAGTGCCCCGTACTGCCTGCTAATGGTCAAGACGCAGTCCCTGCCACTGACGAGCTGTGTGGTTTTGAGTAGGTCACTCTGCTCTCAGAGCCTCGGTCTTTACCTACGTGAAATGGCTATTGGGGCACCTGGGTGGCTCAGTGGGTCGCGCATCTGACTCTTGATTTTGGCTCAGGTCATGATCTCGTGGTTCATGGGATCGAGCCCTGTATCAGGCTCTGCCCTGATAGTGCGGGGCTTGCTTGGGATTCTCTCTCTTCCTCGGTCTCTCTCTGCTCATCCCCTACTCACGCACTCTCTTTCTCTCAAAATAAATAAATAAACCTTTACAAAAAAATTTTTAAAAGGTTTATTCATTTCTCAGAGACAGAGTGTTGATGGCAGGGGTGGGGGTTGGGTGGGGGGAGGTCAGAGAGAGAGGGAGACACAGAATCTGAAGCAGGCTCCAGGGTCTGAGCTGTCAGCACAGAGCTCAACGCAGGGATCAAACTCACGGACTGTGAGATCATGACCTGAGCCAATGTCGGACGCTTAACCGACTGAGCCACCCAGGCGCCCCAATAAAAAACTTTTTTAAAAATAAAAATAAAATGGCTATTAACACCAACCACACATCCCGTGAATGGCACGGATTACTATCATAATTCATACATGTACAGATCTGTCAACTACATACAGACCAGCTGGGACACAAATCCCACGTCTGCTATCCTCAGCAAGCTGGCTGTGTGAAAATGCTTCCCCTCCACCCTGGCTACAACACTCCCGGCCCCCTATCCTTCAAAGCGGCAAACTACAGCCCCATAGCCCGTTTGTGTAAATGAAGTTCTTTTTAATAAAGACTTTTAAAGAACGGTGAAATGCATATAACGTAAATTTACCGTTTAACCATTTCTAAGCCTACGGGTCAGTGGCATAAAGTGCATTCACGCTGGTGGGCAAGCACCGCCTCGGTCCATCCACAGAAGGCTTGGCATCTTCCCAAGCTGAAACTCCCAACCCATTAGACAACTCCCTGTTCTCCCCGCCCCTCCCCCTGCCCTAGCAACCATCCATCTCGTTTCTATTTCTAGGAGTCTGACCATTCTAGCTGCCTCGTGTAAGTGGAATCACACACCACTTGTCCTGTTTGTGAACGGCCGAGGTCACTGAGCATAATGTCCTCAAGGTGCATCCATGCTGGAACAAGTCTCAGAATCTCCTTCCTTTTAGGACCGAAAAATGCTTCGTTGTGTGGATGGACCACATTCATCTATCTGTCCATCTGCACATGGACGCTGGGGTTGCTTCCTTCTGTGGCTTCTGTGAATAACACTGCTGTGAACATGGGTGCACAAGTATTTGTTCACGTCCCTGCTTTCAATTCTTTTGGACGTATTCTCCCAAGTGGGATTGCCGGATCACGTGGGAATTCCATTTTTAACTGGTTGAGGAGCCATCGCTTTGTTTTCCACACTGGCTGTGCTATTTTACATTCCACCAACAATGCACAAGGATTCCAATGCTTCCGCGACCTCAGCAGCACTTGTGAGGTGTTGGTTTTGGTGACAGTAGCCCCCCTCATGGGTGTTAGGTGATAGAAATAAAGTTTTATCAGAACACAATCGCACACACCCACATAGGGATTCTCGGTGGCTGTTTTCCCATGACTAGAGCAGCGTTGAGTAGTCGCCCTGCCAAGTTGTGTGGCCCTTTACAGAACATTTTGTCACTGCTGTGAAGCTGTGATTCCATTCTGATCTGTCCTCTAGAGTTGCTGTTGTTGTTGTTGTTCAATGTTTATTTGTCTCTGAGAGAAGGAACGAGAGAGATTGTGGGAGGGGCAGAAAGAGAGACGGCGACAAAGAGTCCTAAGCAGGCTCTGTGTGGTCAGTGCAGAGTCCACCGCCGATGAGCTTGAACTCATGAACTATGAGATCATGACCTGAGCTGAAATCAAGATTCGGACACTTAACCGACGGAGCCACCCAGGCGCTCCTGATCTGTCCTCTATAGAGTTTTGGAGAGCTCTTCACCTCCATATGGTCGGGGATGGGGCTCACACCCATTTCTTGGTCATCAGAAGACATGTTCATCAACAAGGCCTCAGAAAAGCCCCTCCAACATTTGGGAGAGGTTACTTCCCACTTCAAGCCCTGAAGAGGAGTTACCAAATTGGGGATACAAGCGGTTTAGAAACCAAAGCAGGCAGCTGCCTGCTGCTTGCACCACCAAGGCATATCTCTACCAGCACTCTTATTTCAGGGTCAAGTTTTAAAAATTCAGAAAGCCACCCTTTCCCTCTACTTTCTATCTCCTCCTCCTTCTTACTCTCCTCCGCCTCCCCAACCCTGCCTGGCTTACCTATGTCAATATCACAGAATAAGTGCCGACGGGTTTAGGAGTACCATGGGCATGGGGAAAAACTCCCAAGACAGACACATCAGGAATGTCTGCCAGCGGATACTTGGAAGCGAGAATCCTGTCGCTGGAGGAGGCAGAGAAGGAACGGGCACGTCCCGACTTTAAGAACTGGTCATGACAGATAAGCAAAGGGCATGGCTCCCCCGAGACCCCTCCACCAGCACCCGGGGTCCATCTGGCAAGCCTCTCCCCTCCTCCCCTGGAGTCCTCGAGTTGTTCCCATGAAAGCTAACTGGAGGAGTGAAGGACAACCATGAGTGGGCTAGAGGGCAGAGGAAGAAAGGCAGGGGGTGATCACTGCCTCATCCGTTGGGCATGGGTCCACACTGCCTGTGCAAGAGCATGCCCGTCACTGGAGTTTTGGGGCTACAAATATGTGGGAACAGGAAGTGGAGGGTAGGAATGAGGAATTAGGAGTTTCTGTTTGGTGATGAAACATTTTGGAAATAAATAATGGTGATGGTTGTACAGCATTGTGAACATAATTAATGCCAATGAACTGTACACGTATAAATGGTTAACATGGCAAATTTTAAGTTATATACATTATACCACAATAAAGAAAAAAAAAATGAGAAGGAAAGGGAATGAGACATTTCCAGAAGTTGCAGCAGTGGGAGTCATGATTTCTCTATCCATAACTCTATCAACAGTGTGACTCAGCCCCACAA
This sequence comes from Panthera uncia, assembly GCF_023721935.1. Classification (NCBI taxonomy): domain Eukaryota; kingdom Metazoa; phylum Chordata; class Mammalia; order Carnivora; family Felidae; genus Panthera; species Panthera uncia. The sequence continues at coordinate 80,132,563 of NC_064818.1, read as the reverse complement.
TTGGAGACACACACACACACACACACACACACACACACATTATTTAGGTATAAGAACTGCTGGCCTTTGTTCTCCAAAGAATAAGTTTGTTCAGATCTGTTCTGGGAGTAGGCAGGGCATTAATAAACAAGCATAAACAAACAGGAATAATAATAACAACAACAACCATCCACCCAGAGTCCTTTATGGCCCTGGTATGTCACTTCTCACTTAACTCGACACATGACAGTGGTCACAGATGTGACGTGTCCCGGATTTGCTGTGAGTCCCTGGATGGCCCATCTCTGCCGAATCTTTATTCCCTATGGCACCAAGCAATGTATCTTACATAGAATAAAATACAGTATAATTGAATCCACCTAGGGAGCCCAGGAAAACATTAAGTGGTCAGAGGCCTTGAGCCAACAGTAGGCAGAAATTCTAAGGAGAATCTAGGATAATTACAAAGGGGAATGCTTCTTTCCAGTTATTTCATGCTTGGAATATCCCAGCCCTGCGGAGAATTTATCCTGGTTCATTTTCAGGACTCGCTAAAGGCCACTGCCATCATTTAGCAGATGAACGTAATTTGCTTTAACTTCATTTGTTACAGGCTGAAAACTGGGTCATGTCTTTGTGTCCATGTGGGGGCCTAGGTGCTCGGGAATGTTCTGAACGTGGCCACCTGGCAGTGGGTGACGTTTTAGATTTGCCCATCCTTGTTGGTGTTTGGCTACTTCTACTCACGACTGGTTTAGTTTCCCTCTCACTAGGCCAGGTGGGCCTCTCTTTGCGTGTTTGTCCCCACACAGAAACACACGAGGAGGACAGCTCTGGGGCCTTGGGACCTCTGCCTAAGTCGTGTTCCTCGCTTACAGGCTGTGCAAGCTTGGGCACGTAAACTAACAACTCTGACTCACTTCTTCTGGTGGGTCAGGGGGATCAGAGGAGACAGTGCTTGTAAACGGCCTGGGTCGTATTCGTTGGTCAACGAGTGGCAGCTACTACTGGGAATATGATAAAGATGCAAAAGATAAAGGCCTCGGTCTTCCCCCTTCCCCTTCCCCTTCCCCTTCCCCTTCCCCTTCCCCCTTTTTTTTTTGCTATTTGTTTCCAAAGAGGCCTCTGAAGGACCTCCTTCGCTTGCAGTGGGCGAAGGAGAAATCAGGAGATCCATGTTCACGAAACCTCAGCTGTGGTCAGGCTCTTAGAAAGTCTGACAACTGACAGCTCGGCTCTTTGATGTCATTGTGGCTCAGAATTATCACGACTCAAGTGTTGAGTGTATGGAGTGTCTTCCACCATCTTGGTCCGTGGAGAGCAGCTCTGGGACTTCCTTGGAAGGGGCTCACTTCCCAAGGTGGACGGGAACGAGTGGCCCGGTGAGGTGTGTGCTCAGGTTCTGAGACCGCCTTCCTAACAGTACCAGAGACAGGGTGTCAGCGCGGGGCGGCTGGGCTTCCTGGCTTGACAGGTGTCAGGTGAAGGTTACCTGTGTGGGGAGGCTGCCACCTTGGTAGGGTTTCTGCTGGGGCACAACGAATCACCCCAAACACGGTGGCTTGAAACAATGCCCGCCGATTCTCTCTCTGTCCCACGGGTCAGAATTCCCTCGAGACTCACTGGGGTCTTCTGCTTCAGGTCACAGACAGCTCAGGTGAAGGTGTGGGCCGGGGCGGGTTCTCATGCAGAGCTTCTGATCTTCCAAGCTCATCCAGGTCGTAGGCGGAAGCCAGTTCCTTGTGCGGAGGCGGCAGGAGGTGGGAGGTCCCGGTTTCCTTGCGGACTATCAGCCGGGATGCACACTCTGCTCTTAGGAGGGGCTGCCTGCATTCCTTCTCACGTGGCCCCTCCATCTTCAAGGTCATGGGCATGCTGTATCCTTCTCATGCTTCAGATCTCCCACGTCCTTCTTTTGCTACCAGCCCAAGAAAACTCTTTTTAAATTTTTTTTAACGTTTATTTATTTTTGAGACAGAGAGAGACAGAGCATGAATGGGGGGGAGGGTCAGAGAGAGAGGGAGACACAGAATCGGAAGCAGGCTCCAGGCTCCGAGCCGTCAGCCCAGAGCCCGACGCGGGGCTCAAACTCGTGAACCACACGATCATGACCTGAGCCGAAGTCGGACACTAACCGACTGAGCCACCCAGGCGGCCCAACTCTCTCTTTTTAAAGGGCTCTTGTGGTTCCATTAGGCCCCCCTCCCTATCTTAAGGCTAATTATTGCGCATGACCCCTTTTTCCAGAACAAAAGTCACGGGAGGGATCACGCATGCTATTCATGGTTCCACACACACCCCAGCAGAGGAGACTGTAAGGAAGAGGGTCCTGGAGACCCTCACTGATTCTTTAGAGCCACCAACCTCAGTGCCAAACTGGTTTTTCCTGACCCTACTCTCATTCTCCTGTAGCCTGAGACTAAGCCCAGAGGGACAGGATGTCTTCAGGGAATTCTTTCCTTGGCTGGTCTCTGTGCTGTGCTGTGCTGTGCTGAGTATTTGTGACAAGGCGAAAGACTCAGTGTAGGCCAGGGGAGGTTAGGAGATAGAGCTCAGGTATGATCCTCAGCCAGGTGTCGCGAGAATGAAGCAGCTTTTTCAGGAGGCCCCATGTCTGCGATCCACTGAGCAGTACTTTTTTTTTAATGTTTGTTTCTTTGTTTATTTATTTATTTATTTAGAGAGTGAGTGTGAGCGGGGCAGGGGCAGAGAGAGAGGGAGACACAGAATCCGAAGCAGGCTCCGGGCTCTGAGCCATCAGCACAGAGCCCGACGCGGGGCTCGAACCCACAAGCCGTGAGGTCATGACCTGAGCCGAAGTCGGACGCTCAACCGACTGAGCCACCCCGGCACCCCCACTGAGTGACGCTTTCTATCAGCTGGCATAACCTTATTCTAAGCCCGTGATGTCATCTGATGCCAAGCTCATTTGGTCACCAGATTCAGTGTGGCAACCCAGAAAAAGAGCTCAAGAACCAGATAATGATTTTCTTCCTCATACAGTCCACCCTATGTACCTAAATAGTCATTCACATTTACATAATTCCTCAGATCCACACTAAGCAGACCAGGCTGTCTTTTTACTGAGAGTACATTTCCCACACCCATGTTATAACCTCAGGCAGGGAAATATAAAATTGAACAGCTTCACTTCCAAGGTCGGACAACATCATGTCTCAGAGGTGGGCAAACCATAGCCCGTGAGCCAAGTCTGGCCCACTGCCTGTTTCTGCAAATAAAGTTTTATTGGCACACAGCCATGCCCATTCATTTATATGCTGCACAGAGAAGCCAAGGTCCACAAAGACGAGAATCTGGTTTATTATTCCATCAAATGATATTCAAGGATAAAAGATATCATTACCTACTCCTACCTCTGACAACAGTTTCCACTGAGGTCTCTAAAGAATCCTTCCCTATATTCCAATTAAAACCTACTCCTTTCACTATTAAGACCATTTGATCTTGTTTATGCTTTCCTGGATGTAACAGCATCCATATCCTTGGCCACAGCTATCAAGCAACCCTAAGTTTCCCCGAAACAGAAGTCCTGGAATGAGATTTGGAAGGCTGGGATTCTAGCCTCAGTTGGTGTTGGAGGAAGCTGAGTGTGCTGGTTAGAGCAGGGGCTCTGGGGACAAATAGTCTGCGAGGAAATCTAGGCTCTACTACTAACCAGCTGTAGAAATCTTCAGCTGGTTTCCTGAGTTCCCTCATCTACGAAATGGGTATCGAGAGTACATCTACTCGCTAGTGAAGATTCAATGAGCTAAAATGTGTGCGGTGCCTGGAATGTTCTGCAAATCTGGAGCTTTCCTGCAAATAGTAAGCACCATGTATGTGTTACGAGGTCTGTAAACCTCTCTCAAGCACTTCAGAGAACACGAGTTTAAGGCATCCACTAGAAATCAGTTGGCTGCTGACTTTTTTAAAAAAATATTTATTCTGAGAGAGAGAGAGAGAGAGAGAGAGAGAGAGAGAGAGAAGCTTGGTGGTGGGCAGTGGGAAGAGATAGAGGGAGAGAGAGAGAGAATCCCAAGCAGGCTCTGTGACATCAGTGCAGACCCCAATGCGGGGCTTAAATCCATGAACCTCAAGATTATGACCCGAGCTGAAATCAAGAGTCAGATGCTTGGGACGCCTGGGTGGCTAGTGGGTTAAATGTCTGACTCTTGGTTTTGGCTCAGGTCATGTTCACACAGTTCATGAGTTTGAGCCCTGCATCGGGCTCCATGTTGACCGTGCAGAGCTTGCTTGAGATTCTCTCCCTGCCCCTCTCCTGCTCACACACACACTCTCTGTCAAAACAGGTAAAGACAAGAAAAGACAAGACAAGGCAAGAAAAGAAAAGACAAGAAAAGACAAGACAAGACAAGACAAGAGTAAGACACTTAACTGACTGAGCGAGGCACCTGGGCTGCTAACTTCTAATCAGAAAACCACATTCCAGAGGAGGGCTTTGGCTCTCCTTTTCTTGATCCAAAGTAGAAACATGAGAATAAAAATGGTCAAAAATTATTTTCTTTTGGGGCGCCTGGGTGGCTCATTCGGTTAAGTGTCTGACTTTGGCTCAGGTCATGATCTCGCAGTTCATGCGTTTGAGCCCCGCATTGGGCTCCGTGCTGACGGCTCGGAGCCTGGAGCCTGCTTCGGATTCTGTGTCTCCCCTCTCTCTCTGCCCCTTTCCCGCTTGTGCTGTGTGTCTCTCTATTTCTCTCTCTCAAAAATAAACATTAAAAACTAAAAAAAAAAAACAAAAATAACCACAACCCAGAAATTTTTTTGTATGTGAAATTTGTGCCCTTATAATGAGTTTGCCGGATAATAAAAAGGTACATGGATGAACTGAAGCATTTTAGGGACTCTCCCCTAAGGATCCAAGGAGCCTGGGTGTCGAGTGACAGTGTCTAAAGCCTGAGCCTGTGTTCTAGTGTTATGTCATTGGTTTTGAGGACCCTGGTTGCCTGATGATGACTATACGCTTCAACGAATCTTGTCTCCGGAATATTCTCCCAGCACCTAAAATTACAGAGGGGTGGGGCTTCGTGAATGTACCAGTTGGTGAAGAAGTGTTTCTTCATAACTGTCGGAGTGATGGACTTTGATCTGAGACTTTCCTTCATTATAAGCTGGTAGCAAAGAGAACAGGTAAGTTTCACCATTTTTAATGAGGCGCAACTAACAAGATCTCAAAAAAATAAATCAATAAAACACACCCTAAGACTTGCCTTTGGCCAGTTCCCAACAGCGTGGCTCTCCCTCTTACAGACATGTGACTTGTCGCTGGACTGGACCAAGTCCACATCCGCAAAATGGGCCGTCCGTGGGATGACACACGCATGAGTCTCCAGCCCCACCTGGGGCCCCAGTGGGGGCCGGACACGTGCCGTCTGCTGGAGCTGCCCCTCAGGAAATAAACTTCCCAGGCACTTCTGAATTCCCATATTGGCATGCTGTTTAATGAATGACCGATTAACGGCAAGTATGAGATGACAGGCAGATGACAGTTAGGGCCGCTTCACGTGTCCCAGGAGATGTGGCTGGCGCGAGGCTGTCAACCGAATTTGAGATGGGTTATTTCTGCTCAGCCCATCTCTTTGTCATTTCAGAGCCAGGGGTTGAAGGCATCAGAAGCAGCGATCTCTTCCCACAAGGATCTCCTCTCCGTCAGCATCTACATTACACTTCTCAATGTCCTTAAGTACCTTTGTTTTCCTGATGCCTCCTGATGCGGTGACAACATACAGCCAAGCCGGGGAGAGCCGAGGACCTCTCCCGCCTCCTCAAGGATCACGAACCAGCTTTGTGTGAGCGGCGCCCTTCCTACGACTGCGGCTCTTTTCACCTCTGCCGCCATACCTCACCTTGGAGGGACTGCGCAGGAGTCAGACACACCGTGGCGTATTTCACAGTTGACCCTGACCCCACCCAGCAGCCCGAGAAACAGCGGACAGCAGCTGAGTGCTGAAATGCGCGGCAGGGGGAAAGCAGGTGCTGCTCGCCACACAGGAGGACAGGAGGGCTGACACATAAGCTGTTCTGCGGGCACCTGCCGGGCGAGGGGCTCCCGGGTGCACTCCTCCTCCACGCGCTGCGACGGGCAGGCGGGACCCGGAGCATCCATGAGGCATGTGGCCCGGCCGGAAGATGCGGAGCGGCAAGAGGAAGCCACACCTGCCACAGCTCACGGGCCACAGGGCGTGAAGGTGGAGGCTGGTGTGTGGACTCAGGCACCCTCCCCTGGGAAGCCCCCGCAGGTAACTGAGCTGCCTGGTGTCACCACGGAAGCACCCCTTATACATGACATATTCGGGTTGAGAAGATACTGTCAAGGAAGACAGTTGAAACAGCTTGGCTTCGTTTTAGCACAACGGGCTGAAAGGAAATATATGCGCTTTGCGGGAGCCCCACAGCACCCATGGGCGAGCCGGCCCCCACCGCAGGGGCCCTTGCGGAGAGGCCAGAACGCAGGCGAGGAGGGAGAGCGCACGTGGGAGCGGACGCCTCGGCAGCACATCACCTACCCGCTTGGCAGGGTGGCTGGGGCAAGGTCACGCCTCCAGCCTTCCCAGCAAACAGGAGCCGGCACGCTGGACCAGCAGCACCACAGGGCAGGCGGGGCCACAGAACTCCAGAAGGTCAGCGGGAAAGTCTGTGCAGACTTCACATCCGCGCATGCGGCAAGGCCGGGGAGAGAATGGGCTTGGAGAGAGGGGATGGTGGAGGAGATGGGACTTGACTTTTTCTTGGGGGGAGGGCAGAGGGGGGGGGGGGCAGGGGGGGGGGGGGGGGGGGGGAGTTCCAGGGGGGGGGGGGGCGGGGGGGGGGGAGGGCAGGGAGTGGGGGAGAGAGAGAGAGTTCCAAGCAGGTTCTGCACTGTCAGCAGCACAGAGCCCGACGTGGGGCTCGGACTCACGAATGGTAAGATCATGGCCTGAGCCAAAGTCAAGAGTCAGACGCCTATCCGACTGAGCCACCCAGGCACCCTGGAGGCGGAACTTTCTACCTATGGGAAGTGACTGCAGTTCACGCTGTAAATGTTTGACTTGATTATTCTTTGGGATTCTTGGGACTCTAACGTGGAATGGCCCAATGACATCTGGAGCACCTTGAATTTGCAAAAGACTGTGAAGGGCACCAGGGAAATCCTCATCGAGGGCCGGGCACAGGCCGCGCCACTGACCATTTTCTCTGCTCGGCCTTCCGCACCGCCAAGCCCTGCCCCCGCCGTGAGCAGGACACCATCAAGGGGGACAGAGGGCCGAAGGGGGCCAGGGAACTCTGCAGAGAGGAGGGCAGAGCTTTGTCAAGAACGGGGGGGGGGGGGGGTTCAGCAAAATAAACGCCCTTCTCAGTTCTCCAGGCTGAGTGGTCCCACTTGCCTAAAGTGTTAAGCAGCATCAGAAATTTTTTTTTTTTTTTTCTTTTTTTTTTTTTTTTCAAAAGGGGGCTGGGTTTTTTTTTTTTTTTTAAATTTTTTTTTTTTTTCAACATTTTTAATTTATTTTTGGGACAGAGAGAGACAGAGCATGAATGGGGGAGGGGCAGAGAGAGAGGGAAACACAGAATCGGAAACAGGCTCCAGGCTCCGAGCCATCAGCCCAGAGCCTGACGCGGGGCTCGAACTCACGGACCGCAAGATCGTGACCTGGCTGAAGTCGGACGCTTAACCGACTGCGCCACCCAGGCGCCCCAGAAATTTATAACTGCTATGAGTCTAATGACTTTTTTACATCGAGATAAAGAAAATCTCTATGAAACTGCCATTTAGAACACAGTCCACAAACGTCAAGTTAAATCAAGAGGAAGGTGCAGCACTCCAGCTTTGTGCTGATTTATTCTCGGGGCCGTAAGTGGCCCTCGCCTGGAATCCCGGACCCCTGCCTGACACAGGTTGGAAAGAGGGAAGGCCAAGGACAGGGAAAGTCAAGCTGATGTGTGAACGACACAAGGGAGGCCAGAAGGAGTCCTAGTGGGTTTATGTTTTGTTTTTAAATGTTTATTTATTTTGAGAGAGAAAGAGAGAGAGAGAGGCAGAGAGAGAGAGAGAGAGGGAGAGAATCCCAAGCAGGCTCCGCACTGTCAGCGTAGAGCCCAACACTGGGCTCGAACTCACAAACCGCGAGATCATGACCTCAGCTGAAACCAAAAGTTGGATGTTTAACCAACTGAGCCACACAGGCACCTCCTGGCATTTTTTTTTTTTAAAGTAGGAAATTCAAAAGTGATATTCCTGAGTGTACTAGCTTCTATGGCTGCTGTAACATGTTAGTTACTATAATTTGGTGGCTTAAAACAACCCAGATGCATTATCTTACAGCTCTGGTGGTCAGACGTCCAGAATGGGACAGCCTGGGCTAAAACTGAAGTGTCAGGAGGGCTACACTGCTTCTGGAGGCTCTAGAGAAGGTTCCAGAGGCTTCCATGTTTTTGCCTTTTCTGGCTTCTCACAGTCCATCTGCAACTGTAAAAGGTGACCCCTTGCCCTGTAACATCATTACTGCCAGGATCTGGGGATGCGGGACGGACCCCGCTGGGGGACTCTTATTCTGCCTATGACACTGAAATAACCAAGCGATCTGGCAATCAGAACACCTTTAGTGATCCGAGGTATCATTACGGTGCACGTCTCCTGCTACAGCCGCCGGAGTTAATTCCCAAGGGTTTCTGTTTTCCACTATTCCTTCCACGGCAATGACCCTACCTCCTGGAAGGCAGACCCTACAGGTAAGCTGCCTTCTGTGTTCTTCATACCATCCTGTACTTTATGGGTTCCCGGTTAACATCAGAATTATCGATTATTGATTACTGATAGCTCCATGTGAATAACTGCCCGTCACAGACATGGCACTTTCCACACTAAATGGTTTAGACCAGGGAACGGCAACCTTCTTCTGTAAAGAGCAAACAGTAAATAAGTTAGGCCCTGCAGCCATATGGTCTCAGTAGCAATGATCCCATCCTGCTGTTACAGCAACAATGGCCAAAGGGAAAAATCAAATGAGCGGGGAAATGGCTCTGTGCCAATAAAACTTTATTTATGGACACGGAAATTTGACTTTCATGTCCTTTTTGCGTGTCATGAGATCGTCTTCTTCTTGACTTTTTGTTTTCAACCCTTTGAAAATGCAACATCCATCCTTAGCTTGTGGGTCACAAGCAACAACAACGACCAGTGGCAGGACCACTCTGGCCCACAGATCACAGTTTGCCAACCTATGGCTTAAAATTATGTTTGGGCCCACCTCCCATTGCCTCATTCTCAGCCTACTCATCTTTATCAAGACGGGGCGCCCACACTGTGCTGGGACGTATACGGGTTGGGAAAGGGTGATGGGCTGAATTCGGTCTGGGAGGATGACTGGGCAGAACAGCAAGACGGAAGGCCGGGGCCATCCCCAGCGGTCTTTACGGAGGTGGGGAGTGTGCTCAGAGTGCCCCGCCAGGAGTGAGACCCAGGACCCTGGGGATCAGCCAGGTCGGGGAGCAGACAAAAGGTCAACGGTGGGATGTATATTTGAAGCCGGATCTGAGTTCACGTATAAACAAATCCTTGAGGAATGGATGAGAGTCCATGGAAGAGAAATTTTAGAATAAGAAAAGATTTTTAAAGAGGAAGGCCGAACATAGAGACTTGGGGAACTCTAGCAGTTCTTCTGGGCAGGAGAGGATGAACCCCTGAAGGAGACTGGGGTGGGGAGGGGGTGGAGGGGAGGGGACAAGGGAGGGCAGAGGTGCAGGGTTCCTGTGGGCTGGGCCTGGGTCTGACTCCTTTCCATACCACAGGGGGCTGCTCCATAAATTCATTCTAGAACAAATGAATGCCCAAAGGATCCCAGGGTCCCCGAGTTTGAACCTAGGATTTGACATCATGGTTCTCCTCCCCTTCACTGAGCTTCCCACGTCCTGGTTTTGGGCTCCTTATACCTGCTGCTCACACCCTCAGCCTTGGGCCCATTTCTCAGGTTGCCTCTGGTTCACAAGCCCCGGCCCCCTTCGCGGCTCCGACCTCATTTCCAGGCCTTCGTCCCGCTCCAAGGTGTCCGATTTGATGCTATCAGACCTGATGGGATCGCAGCCACGTGGCTGCGCAGGAGGGAGCCCTGGGCATCTCGTGCCACTTACACAACTGCTCTCTGGCTGCACCGGCCCGTGTGTGTCCATGGCCCCAGCCTACCCAGCCAGCCTTCTGGAAAGGCTCGAAATAGATTATTTAAAAAAAAGAGAGAAAAAAAAAAAAACACAAACTCCACATCTGCCTCTGCTCTCCCTGCCAGATTCCTTGTGTGTGTGTGTTTTGTTTTTTTTTTTTTAATGACCCCTTTATTTCTTCGCTGCACTTCTCCCAATCGTATGTCTGTGCTAAAGAGCGGAGGTGGTCAAAGTGAGAGTCTCCAGAGCCAGGCCCCAGAGTCTTCTGCTCAGTAGACGCCTACCTGGAGGCAGAAAGAGAAGCCGTGAGCTCAGGCTACGTACAGGAGGGTGCTGGCTGTTGCCTTATCTACTCTTATCTACTCTTGTACAAAAAGCCTGATTCGGGGCACCTGTGTGGCTGCAACTCTCGATCTTGGCTGCAACTCAGGATCTCACGGTTCGTGAGTTCAAGCCCCGCGCCAGGCTCCACGGTGACCGCGCAGAGCCTGCTTGGGATTCTCTCTCTCCGCCCCTCCCCCGCTTGCTCTCTCTTTCTCTCTCTCTCAAAACAAATAAAATAAACATTTTAAGAAAAAAATCCGATTCTACTGCCTATAAAATATGAACGATGATGGCTCCACCTCGTGGGTTGGACTTAAGATTAAACGGGATCCGAGAAAAGCAGACAGGGCTGGCATCCTCACTTCCCCTTTGCCGAGGAGTCCAGGAGTCCAGGAGGCTGAGAGGTGGTAAGCAATACCAAGAAATGTGGAAACGAGCCATGGAGCCAAGACGAAAGTCTGCTGCAAAGCCCATGATCCTTAGGTCCTTAGACAAAGCCACACAGACACAAGGCCGTACTCCGTCCGCTTCCAGAGGGCCTGGCAGTGATGATCCAAAGGCTACCTTCCCCTCTGACCATGATTAGAGGGACCCAGGCACTGCTTGGGTGGAAGGGGATGGAAGAGAGGATTTCCTTGTTCTGTCTAGCTCTCTCGTGTTTGCCAACACAACTGTTCCATTCTCCACGTTACTCCACTTCTTACACCCGAATGGGGCCATGGCGACGATGCGCATTGACTTTGCTATTAACGGAAGCAATTGGGTGATCATGGGCTAATGATTGTCTACCTTCTTAATGCTAAGCGACTTATTACCCATAAACACACACAGAAAGTGCTCCGGGAAGCTCCCGCCAGCCGAACACACGCAAGTTGAGCTTCTTAATTGAAAATATAATCTGTATTGCAGAGATTAAAATATATTGGATTCATTTTGGCTCTATTCTTCCCTATTGTCCCACATACATTTTCTTTATGCTACACAATCAAATTAGTTCCCCTGCTACGGAAATTATTTCCACACAATAAATCAATTTTATGGTGAAGCTATGACTGAATGTCCTATTTAAAGGAAAAGCAAATCAGGGATGGAAACAATTTTCTTACTGATGTGATCAGTGTTCGCACCACATGCTTTTGGCGATCTCTGTTGGTTTTGTCCCTTTTCATTTCTTAGTTCTCTTTTCCTCCCTCCCCTGTCCTTGGGGAAGCTTGAGTTTTGTGGGTGGAGAGGAGGCAGGTAGGAGTGAGCCCGAGAGGGGAACCCTTGGCAAGGTCATGTCAGCATCCCGGTTGAGGACACCCATGCCCACCCTCCGAGGAAGGTATCCTCACCTTCCCACCAGGAGCAACGCAGCCAACAGGCACTCTCCGGCCCTTGCCATGTCTGTTTCAGATCACTGATGCTATGCAGACTTGTCCTACGCTTGCTGGATTGTCATCTGAGCTGTCTGTCACCCAAGCAGAAGGCAAACTCCACAAAGGCAGGGGCCCCGTTGGTCTCAGTCAACATTAGCTGTCTATGTCTACAACAGGGCCTGGCACAAATGTATGCAAATAGTCAAATACCTTACCAAATGAGAGGATAGCACCATGTTGAGGCCAAAGCATGGTGAGCGTCATTCTAGCTGGAAGGGGTAGGAGGGAAAGTGTTGATGAAAGGTGGCCTTGGGGGCCTGACACGTGAACTGTTAGGATGAACGCAGTACTAGGTTCCACTGACCTTTTCTCAGTGCTTCCCACTCACAAGGGGAGTTCCCTCTCGCTGGAGGGCGTCTGCTTCCTTCCCCGAAACACCTGGCTAGCTCCTTCCAACTGTTTCCCTTCCCAGCCTTCTCAGACCCGCTAGTCCCCCAAAACACGCTCCTACAGACCCATGTGCCTCTCGGGCAGAGTGCTTGGGCTGCGTCAGTCAGTGGATGCTCTCTCCTTTGGTAGTCTGAGCAATGTCCCGCGTCTCCCCTGGGACTCTCAGCTTCCTGCCTGTAGGCTCCACCTCTGCTTTTGCTCACGTTCATCCCCAGCAGCTAGCGCTCCGCGCGGTCCATTAGTAGGCATGCAGGAAACACTTGAGCAGAGCAAGAATGAACAAACGTTGCCATGAAAACGATCCCCAAGCTCGTTTATGTAAAATCTGAATATCGTTGAATTTAGCGAGTCAGTTTCCAGTTGTGTCCTTATATACATTTCTACTTGAAGGTGGGAGAAGAGCAAGGTTACGAAACGCTGAGCGGGGTCCTTGCCCCAGATACTGAGGCACGTTAGAGATCCTGTCTGCCTTCGGTCTAACGGCTCGAAGGCTGCTGTGCTCCTCATGGTCTGACAGCCAAGTCAGAGCCTGCGGGTGCTAGAACGGCAGCCAACTCTGCTGGTGGTGACTACTGAGTGCGTCTCCACACGGTGGCCGCTGTTGTTCAAACGCCTTGAGGTGTCCACGTAAGAACTCAGGCGTCCTCCAGTAACACGCGGAGCAGGAAAGGCACCCCCAGCCACGTGTGAGTGGCACGCAGAATATGCAGGCATGTTCGAGAGTTGGAAAGGCTTCGTGCAAGATTTTCAAAGCGTGCCAGATTCATCATTCCAACTATCCAAACCCCACGAGATGGCTCTGAGACAGGTTATTGTGTTAAACGGCCAACCCGGAAGGCGCAGCACAAGGTGGTTTGAGTGAATTACCTTCTTGACATCACCGATGAGTGAACTTGATCTAGAATCCAGAGCTCCTACCCTGGACAACATGCATTCTCCAGAACACACTGTCACTTCCTTAATTATTAGTTACATCAGCGGATCGGTACCCTGCGTACAGATCAAGACACCTGGATCCGGGTTGGATGTTTGGCAATTACCTCTATGAACATGGCAAGGCAACTGAAGAGAGAAAAAGCTGTATGATTTCAACAGATCAAAGGGTTCCATATTATAGGAAATTTTAGAAATTGTAGGGAAAAACACACACACACACACATCGTTTCCATGCTTTTTTTGTAAGAAGGTTGTAGTGGACCAAGCCTTTCTCTCTGGGGCCAAACTCAGATGCACAGAGAGTGCAGTAAAAGAGCAGGGTTGTTTTTAACTTGGGATTCCTGAATAAGAACACAGTGTGTGTCACTGTACCCATACCCACAGGCTCATACAAAAATACACATTTAATGAGGTCACAGAGTTAAGACTGAAATGGCTGAAATACATAGTGTGGGCCCAGAAAAACTGTCAGCAAAGTCTCAAAATAGCTTTACTAAGGTCTGTCAAATGTTGGGAAATCATCCAGGAAAAGGATACAAGAATGTACATAGAAGCATCAGCTCGTTTTAGCTAATGACAGCAGGGAACAGGATTTAAGAGAACACACTTCATTATTTAAGGGGAATTTCTACGTTCCATGCCGACATGGTTTTCATGGCTAGCCAAGGATGGTCAGGGGTCTTTGTTCTTGGTTTCCAAGTCCGTCTGCAAGTGCACCAGGCAGGTGCATTCAGGGTAGGGCTGCAGGGAGGGGGGACGCGAGGGGAGAGCGGCTCCCCATCTCTGTTTCAGTTTCTCTGGAGGATGATGCTGTTCCCTAGGCCCAGCTTCAGTTATCTTGGTACCACTAATCTTTGGAGCAAAATGCTATCTTTCTTGGCCCAAATCACCAACAGTCCAAAAACAAAAAAAAAAAACAAAAGCCCAAGTATCACAAAAATAACAACCCAAACACAGTACTTTCAAATAGGAAAGAGCAAGAAGAAAGGAAGCAAAGCCTTTTGCGTTTTTAATGCTCTATTCCAAATGAATCAAAAACAAAGCCAAACAGAACACAGGTGGCTTTTTCTACCTGTCTTCAACACGATTTTGATTTCTAAAAACAAGAATTCAATACCTGCCTCCTACCTTCTAACCAGTATCATGGAGTTTCACCATTGCATCCATAGAGTCCATCATTGGCCTTTCCCCCAGATTCTAAGCAAGAGAGGACACACAAATGCCTGTCCGCGCCTGGCACAGAAGGCCACGTGGCACACTGAAATTCAATCATGGGACTCCAGCGGCAGCCCTCATAACGGATGAAGATAACAGGGCGCCCTATCAATCTGCTGGGGCCACCATGACCAAGTCCTATCACGGGAAGGGCTTACACAGCACATTCTTGTCTCACAGTTCTGGAGGCTGGAAATCACGATCGGGGGGCAGCCAGGTTGGTTTCTCCTGAGGCCTCTCTCTTTGGCATGTGGATGGATGGCCGCCTTTTCCCTGTGTCCTCGTGTGATCTTCCCTCTGTGAACACCTGTACCCTAATCCACTCCTCTCCAAAGGACATCCATCATATTGGGTTAGGGTTCACTCTAATGATCTCATTTTAACTGTAATTATCACTGTAAAGGCCTTATGTCCAAATACAGTCCCATTCGGAAGGTATCGGGGATTAGGATTTCAACAAATGAATTTGGGAGGAAGGTGCTTAATTCAACCCATAGCAGGTTCATTTCCGTGGGCTCTTTCACATCTACTTTTAGCAGGCTAGAGAACAGGGTTGCCATGATGGATGACTCTACATGTACGTTTAGAGTTATTTTTCCCTTGCCAACATTCCCTGCCACCACCACCCCAGTCCTCACATGGATGAGGGGACAGCTCTCCCCTGTGCCAAGTGGATAACCATACCAGCATAAGGGAAAAAGAGCTGGCCCAGAAAAACTGTAAGCCCAGGACCCACTGGTTGGGGACGGAGGGCCTGCTTCTCTGCTTCACATACTATGTAATCACTGTATCATGACCACGATTGTCTACACTGCTTACCTGGGTCTATCTGCCCATCTGAGTAGCAACTGTCTTAAAAGCAGAATCCAAATATTTCATCTCTGAATCCCCAATGCGCAAAGTAGAGACAGCACATGCCTTCTAAACACAACAAGCCCGTAGAGTGTGTGTGTGTGTTCATAAATGCCAGTGCCGAGCCCCTCTGCCAGTCCTAGGAGGGGTGAGCCCGCCCAGGGCTCCCACATACAGGAACTTCCACGTGAGACAGACAAGGTTCCTGCCCTCATAGCCATTTCCAAGAGGAATATAGGGAGACCGAAAGCCAGCCTCCCTCGAGGTCCTCCTGTGGCCCAGGTGGCCCCTCTCAATTTGAGAGTAATGGGATTTTGTCACATCGTGATTCCTAGTTTTCAACAGAAACCTAACGGAGACAGAAAACATGTGGCTTTGCCTACATATACACATGTACTCAAAATTACTTACAGGGGCAGCAGCTTTGGGGCCAGAGAGCATTCAGAATAACTCACAACTGAACGAAACTCATGTATAATGTAAGTTGCTAAAAATGTTTTGGACTTTCCCCAACACCAGTGTGATGTTCATCTCAGAAGTCAGCAGGCAAAGCTTGTCCACAGCTCGTCCAGAACCCCCCGCGAGGAACCATCATTCATTTCTAAGTGGCTGTCGGCTTGGGCCTTTTGTCATTCTTGTTTCCTTCCTTTGGCTCATCGTGAGAAAAATGGTCTATCAAGGCAAACACACACCCATACCCACAATGTCACCACCTCGAAACATTCTCAGTCCCAAGGAGAGCATTTCTGTGGTCTGCCTTTTCTTGTTTTCAGGATGCACTGAAAACGGTCATCAGTACAATGACCCAGGCCCCTGAAGGAATTTCAGATCGTCAGCAGGCTCATCATCTCAAGTGCAAAAACAGGTGTGTACAAGATGCTTTTAAGTCAAGAGAAATATTTCCAATTTCGATATCTGTGGGCATGAAATGTTATTTTCTTTGGAGGGTGCAAAGCTCCAAACACTGCCACATAAAATCTATTCTGCACAACACCTCTTCACAAAACAAATCAATTGTGTACATCACAAGGAGCTGCTCTACAAACATCTCTCTCTCTCTCTCTCTCACACACACACACACACACACACACACACAGAAACCCAGATGGAATGCAGATATGCATGGACGGCGTGGACACGCACAAGGTAGAAGGGAAGAACGGACGGAAGCCCGAGACAAGGGAGGGGTGCTTGATTGTGGGCCGGTGAGAACGCAAAGTTCCTGTGCCAGAGATAAGGAAGCGGGGTGAAGCCAAATGCGAACATGTACCAACTCAGAACCACGCGGACGGGAGCCCATGGGGGTCGAGGGTCCAGGAGATGCCAGGCTGGGTCTTTAGTTCCAGATTAGGTCCCCCTGCCCAGAGGCGAATGGGTCTCAAGAACGGCACTGGCAGGCATCTCCAAAGGGAAGCTAGAGAAGATTAGGGGCAAGAGGGCTGGGGGAAGGTGGGGGGAGGGAGGCCAGAAAGGGAGAGGTCAAGACTGGACAGGATGGAGGGTGGGTGTGGATCGAGACCTGAAAGAGCAGGATTAGGTCCCAGGCAAACCCCTGACAACATCAGGCAATGAGAAATGACCTCCTTTACTTGAGGAGGCAGTATTTCCTTTGACAAAGGCTCTGATGACATAGGGGGATTTCGGAGACATCGTTGGTCATTTTCCTGACCTAAACAGATTTTTTTTAATGTTTATTTATTTTTTTGAGGAGGAGACAGACAGAGTGTGAGCAGGGGAGGGGCACAGAGAGGGAGACAAGGAATCCGAAGCAGGCTCCAGACTCCGAGCTATCAGCACAGAGCCCGACGCGGGGCTTAAACCCACCAACCATGAGATCATGGCCTGAGCCAAAGTCGGATGCTTCACCCACTGAGCCACCCAGGCGCCCCTCATTTTCTTGGCTTTAAACAACTCAAACTTGAGCAGTCAACAGATGACTGTCCTTTTAGGCCCTTCGAAGTCTCCTTAGGTTCACGTCCTAGTGGACTCCTGGGGCCAGCACCGCCAGCAGGCTGCACGAGGACAAAAATGAGAGACCCGTGGTCAGCTCCATTCCTGCTTCTGTGACCTGGGACAAGTACCTTAGCGCCCCAGAGACTCTGTCTGTAAAATGAGTACAGACTGAGGAGTTGTGCGAGGAGTATAACGGGAAGCCAATGAATAAGAAACAAAGTAAAGCAGACCTCACGCCCATTAGGATGTCTACTATAAAAAAAAGGAAGAAAAAAACAAGTGTTGGTGAGCACTTGTAGAGAGACTGGAACCTCTGTGCACCACTGCTGGGGCTGTAAAATGTGATAAGTGATATAAAAAGCATAATGGCTGTTCCTTGAAAAGTAAAAATAGAATGACCGAGATCCAACGGTCCCACTTGGAGGGAAACCCCCCCCCCCGCAAAATTAAAAACAGGGTCACACACAGCATTTGCACACTCCTGTTCACAGCAGCGTTATTCATGACAGCTAAAGAATAGAAACCACCCAACTGTCCATCAGTGGATGAACAGACAAAGAAAACGTGGTCCATCCGCACAACAGAGCATCATTCCGTCTTAAAAAGGAAGGAAATACCTACACCTGCTACAATATGCCTGAACCTTAGGATGTTGCACTCAGTGAAATGAACTGATCACAAAAGGACACATACAGTATGATTCCACTTCTAGGAGATAGCTAAGGTAGTCAAATTCACAGAAAAAAAAAAAGTAGCATAGTGGATACCGGGGGCTGGGGGGAGAAGAAAATGGGAAGCTAGTGTTTAATGAGGGAAAAGTTTCAATTTTATGAGATAAAAAATGTTTGGGAACAACAATATGAATATTGGTAATGCTAGTGAACTGTACACGTAAAAATGTTTAAGATGGTTCATTTTAAGTTTTAGGTACCGTGTCAGAATTAGAAGTAATTTTTTTTTTTTAATGAAAAACACACACACACACACACACACACACACAGTCGACGTCCTTATGACACAGGAAGGGCTCAGCACACTGCTTTGTTATTCTCAGCACACGGATTTTGGTACGCGACCAAGATGCCCATTACTGCTGATCTCCACTGGCTACTTTTCTAGGTGAGTGAACGGCAGGCTAATTGGCCTCCTTTTTGCATTGTAAACTTGGTAAAGCCTTATCTGCTGTGGGTGCCAGAAGCACTGGGCAAGATGAAATAAGATTGGTTGATCATCACGGGTTGTAAAACTGTAAAACCATCCCAAATATCCAGAGAAAATCCGAGACCACCTCTTGCAGAGTGAGAAGGCCCAGGACACCTGAGAAAAGGCCTAAGGATGACTCAGGCCCGAAGGGAAGTTGATAATTTAAATCATTTCAGGAAGTCCCAGAACCCTCTTTCCCTTCACCGAGGATAATACAACAAGGGAACGGACCTCACTGAAAAGACACAGAAAGTCCCTCCTCCAGGGAGGAATGGCAAACACTCAGGACAGTATGCTAACCGGGGAGGGGTCAGCTCCCTCTTCATCACAGGTGGACACGGGAGGTGCTGGGTAAAGGTTTGCCATCAGCACGGAGGGACCAGGGGTGCGCTCCTCTAAGGGTGGACCCTAGAAGAGCTGTCGTGGACGCCCCTGGAAACTTGCCGGAAATGCAGAGTCCCAGGCTCCTTCCCAGGTCCTGTGGATTTGAATCTGCATTTGGATCAGCTCTTTGGGAGATCTGTGTGCACAACAGAGTCTGGGAAGCACGGGGTCCCCCTGACCGATTCTTACCCCATTCCACCATATTCACATATTTGTGACTCAAAGAAATAAAACCCCCTGAAGGAGCTTTGGATCCGAGGTTGGCTCGAACTTAAGAACAACACAGGCCTGCCCGAATCACACTCATTTCAGATTAATTTTCTGCCACTGGCTCTGGCCGTACCTTTATTTCTCTTCTTCCGATTGCCATCTAATAAGACATAACAGGAGATAAATCAGCCTCCTAGTTTGGGGCATTAAGAGATTGTGGTGATGTGTTCTAGCAGCCCACTGGAGTTTATTTTCTTCTATTTCATGACAACTGAGGCATTAAATAGTCTTAAATCATCACGCTGTCCCTTGCCTGCTCTGTGACCACTCCCGCGGCTTTGGAAATCCAATATGAGAAATCATTCTTTATAGCAACCTCCATAGCTGCGAGCCAAGCAATTTAGAGAACGCTTTTATGAGAACAGTTTCTACATACTCTGCTTCTGTTACAAATTACTCCCTCACTTTGACAACTCTTACAAAATATGCAGTTTAAGTAATACAAATGGGTTATCAAATTTCCATGATATCAACGGTCAGAAAAGTTGTTCCCCATCAAACAAACCCAGAGAGAGGAGGTAACGAAGCTCAACTATTTACTTGCCATCCAGCCATCCCACCTGATTTAGAGCTCAGCTACTGAAGGAAAGCTCCATCCCCACTTCGGGCCTTTCCCAGGGCAATTGCTCAATGCTGGATGGGCTGCCTCATCTCTTCTTTGTATTAGGCAGGTGGGTTGGGGTGGGGGAGGGTAGGATACAACAGGCTCCCGTTCCTAGCAAACACAAGTCCTAATCCTCAGTGTTAATTACCACCAGGACTGTGATAAGAACATGGTACTCCTTTGATCTAGAACAGGAGACGCGAAAGGAATTTTTTTTAACATCGAGAGCCATCTCATTGATTAAAAAGCGTTAACGTCGAGCATGAAAGAAAGTCCTCCACGAGGTTGGGGGTTCCAACAAGACTTGGACATGCTCAGAGAAACACAGAAGCACGGGTGCAGCTGTGTCATTGCTAAGATGATGCAGATAATCCCACACTGAGATCCTGCTGAGTGGGCTCAGCAAAAGTCCCAGGTCACCTCCCGAGAGACTGAAGAACCAGGCGGCAGGATCCCACGGCACAGAGAGAGCTGGCCAGTGGCCTGGCACTCAAGCACGTGCCAGTCAGGTCCTAAAATACTCGTGAGGATTAACAAAAGTAAATGTAAGCCCAAGGAGCTCCCAGACCAGGGCACAAAGTCAAGTGGTTTTCTGAATTTGCACAAACCACAAAGACAACAGGACTGGATCAAGAAACACAATCTGAGACTCATCCTGTGGTACAGCTAGAAACACGGTAACCTCATCTAGCAAGTAGACTTGAAATCTGTGGCCACTTCCCCACGGATTTTCTCCTGGGTCAAAAGGCAAAAGACGTAAACGGAACCAGTCCAGCAGGTTGGTGTCCCATTACCATACAGGGGCCATTACTGAGTCAACTAGAGGGCTGCCTGCCCGCCCCCCAGCCCGGCACCACACAGCCTTACCTGGGCTGTGACAACTCCGGGGAGACGGGCAGCAGCAGAAGAAGGAGACCTCCCCAGGGGAGCAGCTCCCAGCAAAGATAAGGAGGCTGAGAGGTCTGGACGGCAGGATGTCCCAGGGATGGTGGCATTTGTATGGTCATGTGCTTGCTAAGAGGGAGGGTGGGGAAAGCTTGCATCTACATGGAGGTCTGGGAGACCTGAAATGGGCCAGGAATTCTGCTGTGGAAGGGATCTAAACAGTACCGGGCTCAAGCAGGGCCTTACTCAGGAGAAGACAGGTCCCCAGAGAGCAGGACCCCTCCACCAGGGGCCTCAGAGGTGTCTGGCTTCTGCTTCTGTCCCAGGCCAGGCTGGGACCACCCACTAGGATCTGGGAAGGGCATATCCGTCTCCCAACTGGGCACTGTTTGCCGTGACACAGTGCGTCAAACGCCAGAACATCTTTTGGAGATTTAGGGTCCAATTTTAGAGACCAGATTAAGATGTAAATCATCTTGGGGCATCTGGGTGGCTCAGTCGATTAACCGTTCAACGTTGGCTCAGGTCATGATCTCACGGTTCGTGGGTTTGAGCCCCATGTCGGGCTCTGTGCTGACAGCTCGGAGCCTGGAGCTCGCTTTGGATTCTGTGTCTCCCTGTCTCTCTGTCCCTCCCTACTTGTGCTCGATCTCTCTCAAAAATAAATAAAACATTAAAAAAAAAAAATCTAAATCATCTCCAAGGAGAGGAGGGTGGGAGGGGAGAGTGGACGGTCCCGCAGAGAAAGTGCAGATCCTGAAAATGTACAGGGGTGAACCGTGACAGTGTGGTGTTTTGTGTTACAGTGTCATTCCTGCCAAGGACCTCGCTGCCCACATGTGTGCATAAGAGGAAGGAGTTTCATCTGCCTTTCAGGAAATGATGGAACTGTCAACACAGAGCATTAAATGTTCAAACAAGGCGATGTAGGGCCAGGCGCACCATTAATCTGATGAGCAGGGCGCCAGTGGGCTCTCCCACCCTCTTTACTGGCTTTCAGAGCAACAGATTGAACTTATCAAATTAACATTACAAAAAACAAATGAAAAGATTTTCTTATAAATGGGTCCTACTTTTAATCCTAAAACAGTTCCGAAGTATTGTCAGGGTACTGTATCTTTTCAATGATGGCTAATTTTACTGTTACACTTTGCATATAATACATGTAAATATTTTTCTTAATTCTTATCCAGAGAGAGATTATAGCAAATTTCCTTTTAAGAAATCAAGACGTTCCGATTCTCAAATTTCAATTTTAATGCCTCCCATTGCTTTCCTTTCGGTTTAATTTCATAATAGCTAAAAATCTAGCACAAAGAGATAAATTTGAAAGCCCCCTGAACAGTTATCCATGCTTCCCTATCATACAGTCGGTGTAAACAAAACACATTTCTCTGACAAATTCCTAAGGCCATAAAATGTCAAAGTCAGAGAAAGTAGGCCCAATGCTGAACTTAGGAAAAACTTCTACGTGAAGAATTCTCACTCTCATCAATACAAACATGTTTTCAAATGCCCCGAAGAGCCCCTACGATACCAAATATTTTGCTTCTCCATACAGCTATAAAGCAGGGTTTTTTATTATTATTATTTATTGTGAAGGAGAGTTGACATACAATGTTATATTAGTTTCCCGTGTACAACATAGTGATTCGACACTTCTATCCATTACTCAGGGCCCCCCACGGTGAGTGTGGTCACCATCTGTCAGCAGACAACGTTACTACAATATCATTGACTGTACTCTCTCTGCTGTGCTTTTTCTCTCCGTGACTTACTTATTTTATGAATGGAAGTCTGTACCTCTTAATCCCCCTTCATCTGTTTCGCCCATCCCCGAATCACCTCCCTTTCAGCAACCACCAGTTTGTTCTCTGGATTTTAGAGTCTATTTGTTTGTTTGCTGGGTTTTTGTTTAATTGTTTCCGAACCAGGTTTCGGGCGAACGCGCACATTCACTGCTCCTGCACGTGTGGGCCAGAGACACTGAAACAGCACAACGCATCGAGAGACCATTGAGCTGAATAACTGAACACAGAGACATGTCTCCCAAGTAGGTACAGCATCTCTGACAAGCACTTTTGAGGTTTTCAAGCTCATATACCAACTCAAACCAGCTATATACCAAAAATTTCCTTGAGCTAAACACACACACACACACACACACACACACACACACACACACAACTTCCAATTACTTTGATTTAAATACAGAGATGCCACAAAACAGGGTTTATGCCACCTGGTCAACCTCGTCTTGTAAAGGCCAAGGGCCTGGTCTATGACATGAACACAGGTCTAGAAGAGCCACCTCTGGATCAACTACGAGACACAAATCAGGAAACTTCTACCTTAGTATGGAGACACCACGGCAAACCCACATCTGAATTCTAGTCTTAAACGCAGTCCCTCTGGATTCTCTTCTGATTGCAAATAGACTGGCAGTCTCGTGTAAGATTTTGTTCCTGTGGGTCAACTGTTGAAGCTTACACGCATTCGCTGCTACTCCCCGTTTGTCCCCAGGAACTCCATGTCTTGGCACCCAAGGGGCACATCTCACTTTCTGTACCATGTTACTAGACAGCCACCATCTCTCCTAAACTGTAGGTCCAGAAGGTGGGACCTGGGCATGCATATCATGGGTGTTCCTCTCAAAACCTTGCGCTGGGCAACGTGTGCATTTGGGTTGGGAACTCAAGTACAGCAGAAATCCTCTAAAATTCTTTTTAGGGAAATAAATTCCCAAGTTCATGGGCATCTCCATAAAATATGCTGACCAGTCAGTCTCCAGGGCTGACTGGCTTCTCTCTAGACATCTGGGCTCTTTTCCTACACGCAGGCATCAGAGAGCACAGTCGTCCCAAGGTCAGCTGGGTAATTAAATACAAAATAAAACAATGCATTTGAGTGCCAAAAAGGAAGAACCATTTCTGGAAAAGGAAATCCCATCTTTTAGAAAGATGATAAAGGTAAAGAGCTTTAAAAATTCGGCAAAATTAGGAAGGCGGAGACGAGAGGAAAAAGAGAAAATCTCGTAACTCCACGTCACAGGAAGCTTACGTGAAAGTTAATCAGTGGAACCACATTCACAAATAGGCACTGGCCCTACATGGCCCTACATTAAAAATCAGCAGAAAAAAAAAAAAAGGAAAAGTGAAAAATGTTAAGGTGTGCGATAATCATAAAAATCCTTCCACTTTTTCAATTAGTCACCTCCCTTCTGGCTTCACCTCACTGCCAGAGACCCCACCTAGTCTGGAAGGCTTTAAAATTTAAGTGAATGCCACAAGTGGGCATTAAGAGACTTCAGGAAAAGGCACGACCAACAAAGTTTTCTCTTTGGTATAAATACAAAATTACACTAGAAAGTTGCTCAACATGAAAGAGGAAATTTATTTTCTGAAGCACCACTGAGATGGCCTCAGGTGACCGGGTGCTGAGGAACAAGCTGCTGGCGTCACCCCTCATGGAACAGTGCGTTTCTGGATTCATCTGCGAACGCTTGAAGAGGCTCCCTCCGCCTACTTTCCAGTCTCAACTCCTGACCCGCTGGTGCCCTTGAGCCCATCTGGAACTCGGCATCCAGAGAGGCAAGGAGGCTCCTGTGTTCCTCACTGCTTTGCAGATGCGGTTCCTTCACCCCCATGCCCTTCCCATTCCCAAATACTGCCGGCCCTAGCAAGTTGTTAGAAATCTTGCAAGAGCAACCCCCAAACCAGCTTCTTGGTGGAACTCTGGCAGCATCGGGCTGGCCCGGCGTGAATGCTTCCGGCCAAGGAACACACACCACACTTTTCAGTGTCCTGTGATTGTCTGCCACTCTCTCTCTCATCCTCCACTAAAAATTGTTTAAAGCCCCAGTGCCTGACCCAGAAAACATCAGTAGCTGTTGAGTAATAAGACTTTAAATCAAATGCCAAGACTCTCTCAGTGACCGAACTGTAGGCAGGCTCCACTGAGCCCTCTAATCGACGAGGCCTTGACTTTTGCCCCCATCCTTGTTGGACCTTCATAGCCTGGAATCCTGCAGAGTCAGTGTAGAGAGACTCTCCCAATACCAGGGATCAGAGATCAATGTCTGATCCTCCTCTGCACCTCAGAGGTACGAGCCCCGGCCTGCCTTCGGCAGGAATCGTGTCACGCTGGCGTACGAGAATCTCCGACGCTTAGTAATTTTCGGTCCACCAACTCCCGCCCCCGCTCCTTGGCCACACATCCCCGGTTGTTCCTGTCCTAGTCTCACTTGAGCCTGATCTCGCTCCTCTGCTGCGACAGTCCTGACGCCTATCCCAACAGTCCCAAATGAAGTCATCCTTGCTGTCTTAACAAGCGTCAGGATAAATTTTTTTAACGATGTACAGTGTTTCTGATTTTCATCCCAGACTTAAACACAGGACTTAATCATGCCACATCTTCGCGAAAAATAATAATAATATCACACTGGTGAGTCAAAGAACTAGAAACTTAAAGAACAATGCAGCTTTTCTAGTGCCCTCAAACCTGCCTCTTCATTGCACACGAAGCTGGTCCCACGTGTGCAGTATGATATTAAATCTCGCATCCTCAAATTAACTTTAACTATGGAAAACAGGCACAGCTTTCATTCGGAGGCAGGCCGAGCTAACAGAGAACTACAGAACAGCCCCCAAGTTCCCTCCGAGAGGAGTTCTGGTCCCAAAGGAACTGCCTCCCTTCAGCTCAGTGCCCACCTGCCTCTTCAGTGATGCCTGAGCACATCAGTCTCAAGCACCTCCCTCACCCACCTGCCTTCCCTCCTCCCTCACAGGTGGGGGCAGAGAGGGCATGCACCCTGGGGCTACAGGTGCATGGCGGGCTCAGGTTGGCCACGCAGAGAGGTCAAGGCTCACTTGACAGGCTCTAGGGCAGACACAGAAAAGGAAACACAGGCTGTGGACAAGAGCTGGGCTGGAAGGGGTCCTGGACAAGCATCTGAGGCTCGTGCTGTATGCAAAAGGGACCCTGGATTCTGAGGCCTGCCACTGAAGACCCACAGGGCCACCAGAAGGAAACAGGCCCAGGAGACCATCACCAAATAGAAACACAGAGGGAGGTGGCGGTGGGCTCCCGGTGTGTGTATTCGTGTTCAAGGATCCTTAAGCAGCTGGCTCAATGCAAACCCCTGCTCATAACACATTCAGTTTGTTCATTTTGTTTTGTTTTGTTTTGTTTTGTTTTGTTTTGTTTTGTTTTTACCAATACTGAAACCTGGAAGCACACAGCCATAGGTGACCTCAACGCCTTAAGAAATGACCATTTCACACTGATGAAAATTATTATTCTACACCATGAAGGTGATGCTGTTTTGCAAACAGCTGTCTTTCTCCTACCCCTGCAAAAAAAAAAAGTTGTTAGTACAGTACTCATTAAAGTTAGTTTTACAAACTCATATTTGTTAAATCAACCAAACATTTGGGTCATTTTGCTAGAATCAATACACATGGCTAGAAGCGCAAACAAAGAAAGCAAAATTTACTTTTCAAAGCTCTTGTTGAATCACGCCAGTGTGTAAAACAGCCTAGGAGAAGCTCAATCATTAACCCTCTGATCTAGAACGAAACCTGCACTCAGGCCCTGCATGCAAGCAGTGGGGAAACCGAGGCCCAGGATGTGCTTGGAAATGGACTTCAGCCTCTCGACATAAATGGAAAAAAGCTTCAAACCCAACCCCCTTTCTTGATCTTGGCTTCTTTTACAGAGATTCGACGGCACAGATTTGTGTTATCTCTCTGAAGATAGAAACATCCCTCTTCCCAGGGGAGGTATGATTCTGGTATCTATCCAACAGTTCGAGGCTGAGAATGAGGCTGGGAGATTCGGAAAAACTGGTATCCGCTCGAGAGATGGCAATGAGTGGGTGTGCCCAGCCCTTAGCCAGCCTGGCTCCCTCGGGGGCCAAAAGCACGGTCAGTGCCTTCAAAATGGCCAGGAGGAAGGGACGGAACAAGTTTCAGCATAAGCACAAAGTAAAGAAAGTCAGATGGTGTCCAGGGCAGACAGGCAGGCCAGCCTGGAGAAGGAGAAATGGAAAAAGCCTGGAGCAGCCATCCCTGTGACCAGTGAGCAGGCCAAAAGCCCCCCAAAGTTAACAATCACAAAGAACTCAAAGCAGACAGACAAGGAATCCCAGGGCCTGTAAAGGAAAAGGGAAACACACTGGAATATAATCCCTGTCACCAGCGAGACTGGTGAAGTTCACGACATAAAGGCAGGGGGCACCCCTTCTCTGTCTTGTGGTCTAACGACCTTCTCAATGGATGGTCCCCGATGGTCTACACATTTCCCTAGGTTCCGGCTGCCTTCTCTGGGGTCCTCCATTCTAGAACGCTCTGACCTTTACTACTTAGGCTGAGTGGCTTATTTCCCATTTTGCTTTCTCCAGGTAGCTCGGAGACGAGTCAGAATTACCAGGAAAGCACAGGCTGATGGGGACAGACGGGGACAGAAGTTCAGAGAGGAGCAGGTGGTGGGAGTGAGGCCTTCTGGGTTCCTCTTTCCGTGTCACCTCACACTGGGGCCTCTGTCTCGCAAAGGCTCAGGTGGGGCGACTTCTGAGAGGCAGTCCACCAGAGTCTGCCAGCAGGGGAGGGGGGGTCCCAGCTCCCTCCTGAGGCTGCCGCGGGCCTGTGGGGTGTTCCAGGAAGGAAGGCTGTGCCTGCTGAGCCCGTGGAGGCTGCTGACCACCTTCCCTTCCACGGTTCTTGGGGCTTTGTGCCTGGATCACCGCCTCTCAGAACACGACTAACATGGGGGAAACAGAGTCAGCTCCCAAGGGCCAGGATGCTCCAAGAAAGGATACAGAATCTGGAATAAAGAACGCCACACAGACACCTGCTTTTTAAAAACTCTGTCTCCAGAAAAGCAGGAGAAAAAGGGCCAGGAGGCAAGGTTTGGGGTGAGTATGGGGTGTGAGACCTCAGGTGAACTGACCAAGTCCTGTCTATATGACTATAGCACGTAGACCTTCCAGAATGTCCAGAACGGGTTGGGGAGGCCACACCAGGACTCAACCAGACCTGCTGACAGATGATGCTCCAGCATCCCAGGACTGCCGTAGCAAATACCCACAAATTGGTGGCCAAGGACAATAGAAATTTTGTCCTTCACAAGGGCAAAACTCAAGGTGCCAGTGGGGCCATGCTCTCTGTGCAGCCTGTGTGGGAGACTCTGTTCCATGGTTTTCCCTTAGTCTCTCCAGTATAGCTGGTGGATGAATCCCTTGTGGATACATCACTCCAACCTCTGTCCTCGTTGTCACGGAGCCTTCTCCCTGTGTGTCCCAGTCTCTATCTGAGCCTGCTTTCTCTTCTTATAAAGACACCAGTCATTGGATTAGGCCCCACCCTAATTCAGTATGACCTCATCCTGGCGTGATTACATCTATTTCCAAATAAGGTCATAGTCACCGGTACCAGGAGTTAGGAACTCCACGTATCTTTTGAAGGACACAATTCATCGCAAAACAGATGCCTTGGCTGTATCACACCCTGAACACCTCCAGGTGACCTGAGTTACTTTATGAGCGAGACAATCACCAGGCTGTTTGTCACCTGTGGGTGGATTTTCTCTCATGAGCAGGGCCTTCACGTCCATTCCCCAGTCAAAACGCGGGGAAGTTCTGACGAATGTGCCCAGTGGATTTTCAACGGTGACGTTCTGTCAACTGCAGCCTTGGGCCTTGTGACATAAACCCAGATACGTTTGCTGGGCGTTTCTCTTGAAATCAACCAATAGCAGTGTTTATGCGTCTGCGTAAGGCGTAAAAAGAATCAGCTCCGAGCAGATCGTAGGCCCCCACACTCCCTGGAAGACAGCAATCTCAGCTGCGAGACAATTTATGGCCCAGTTGGGGAAGAGAGAACACTGAGGGGAAACGCTTTCTGGTCGACAATGGTCAAAGCAATTGCTTGGTTCACTCAAGGAGAACTGAAGGATACCCCAGTAAATTTAAAAAGAAAGGAAAACTTCCTATTAACTCAACCATGAGAGGTAATGTAATGAAAAGATTTCATTTCAGTTAATGAATGATTTATTGAAAATGCAAACAAATTCACTGTCTGCTACAATTATCACTAGAATTTCAAAACAGGGGATCACTATCTAATTAGTCACAGATTTGAATTAACCCTAAACAAAGGGATTCATCTGTGAAATATTTGATTGGCTTACCTGTGATTTTTGACACTAATTAGCATATAGATATTATTTGTATGGGTATTAAGTTTTAGGGTCACAGAACACAGTATCACAAAGTATGCGTGAGCAAATGCTGAAATTACAGTGCTCATAACTAGGAACCAATCTGATCTTAATACAGTTTTTAAATTCACATTGATTCACATTTAATGGATTATTTTCCCTACAGATGGGTTATTACACGTGGTAGGGAATATTATTGCTTTTCCAATACTATGTTTGGTGGGGTGAATTAAGTAGTGTTTGTTTCCTCTCCAGATAATATCAACGACACCTTGAAATGAGCGCTGTCTGGGCCAGGCGGTGGAGAAGAAGGCACCCAGTAGGTAATGGGTGTTGAATCGATACTCTGGCTCCAACACGACACCCGTGGCTGCCACCACTTGTCTATAAAAATGATTCCCTCATTTCCCTCCTCATTGAGCTGACTGTCATCGCAAAGGGTTTTCAAGCTAATGCCACAAGCGTCTGGTTCGTGCTTTCAATGTTCCAAGACGCTCAAACGCAGAGTTTACTAAAGTTTAGCAGAGTTACTAAAACTTATAAGTGTAAAATTGGGGAGGGACATCGAATGACTGAGAGGTATGTTGTATTTCTGAGGAACATCATTCCGTTGCCTAATTACAAAAGTGTGATGAGAATAATCCCATCTAATGCTTCCTTCATTGGTGTAAGTTGCAGAGTGCCAGGATGGCTTTCCACGGCTCACTGTCCTCGTTGTCCCCTTCCATGAAGACAGTGCCCACGACCGTGTCCTATGTCCCATTTCCCTCTGCTCATCCCCACAGTGAAGGTTCACCATTCTCATGACCCATCGCCTCTCTACCACCCACCAGGAAAGGAACCCCTCCAGATGCTGCTAGCTTCTGAGCCTTGGACCTGTGCGTCCATGTTCTGCTGGCCAGCACATCCTACTGGAAGCTTCCACACCCCAAACCAAATCTGCCCCGACTTTCTTCCCTTCCAACCGACTTAGCCCTGGTCGGAGCATCCAGCCCCGTCTTCTCC
Organism: Panthera uncia; assembly: GCF_023721935.1. Lineage (NCBI taxonomy): Eukaryota > Metazoa > Chordata > Mammalia > Carnivora > Felidae > Panthera > Panthera uncia. The sequence continues at coordinate 80,102,776 of NC_064818.1, read as the reverse complement.
CAACTCCCTTCTCGCCTTCCACAGCTGGCCAGTTGCCTGCCAAAATGAGACTCCCCAGTGCTAAACACCTCCGGCTTCCTCCCACCCCGTGTGTGCCCTCCAGCTGCTGATATCCTCTGAGCTGTCATTCACGGCCATGTCCTCTCCACTGGCCTCTGTGTCTCCACAGCCATCCTCACCTGAGGCCACAGCAAGTGCACCAGACACCCTGCCCCGGTCCTTCTCGTGGGGAAAAATATGAACGACTCTACCTCGAGCCACTGAAAGGGACACGGCTCATCTCACATCACAAGGCTGACGTGGCCCTCCGGGACACTTTTCCAGACTGGTCTCTCCTTCTCTGTTTCCCCTCCCCTGCCGCCTGAGAGCCAGCCTCCCAGGGCCAGCTCCTCTCCCCTCATCAATCCCGTCCTACAGGGGCATGCCTCCTTCTTTCCTCCCCAGCACCTTCTCTGCTGGCCTCTCTCCTCTTGCCCTTAGCACCCCGTCCTGACATTAGCCCTGTGCACAGACCTGGCCCTTCCAAGGGACCTGGGGGTTTTCAGAAGCTCAGCACTAAGGTAGACGAGGGGAGACTATTCTGTACAGCAACTGCTTTGCAGATGCGTTGAATCAGAGCAGAGTGGGAGTATACACAGGACAGAGACAATCTCTCGCACAGAGAACAGCACGTTTTCGATGTGTCTGCCGTGACAGCTTGGTAAAGAGACAAAAGCATGGGGTGCTCAGTTGGTTAAGTGTCCAATTTCGGCTCAGGTCATGACCTTGTGGTTCGTGAGTTTGAGCCCCACGTCAGGCTCTGCGTTGACAGCGCGAAGCCAGCTTGGGAGTCTCTCTCTCCCTCTCTCCCTGTCCCTTCCCCATCCCCACTCCTGCCACTCTCTCTATCAAAATAAATAAAACTTAAAAAAAAAAACTATAGGGGTGCCTGGGTGGCTCAGTCGGTTAAGCGGCCGACTTCGGCTCAGGTCATGATCTCGCGGTCTGTGAGTTCGAGCCCCACATCAGGCTCTGTGCTGACAGCTCAGAGCCTGGAGCCTGTTTCAGATTCTGTGTCTCCCTCTCTCTGACCCTCTCCCGTTCATGCTCTGTCTCTCTCTGTCTCAAAAATAAATAAACATTAAAAAAAAAAAACCTATAGAAAAAATAAGAGAGACAAAAGCAAACTCAACTGCTAATTTGCTTTGCAAATTAGAGCACAGCTAGTCTGGGTCAATCCATTGGGCACTGATACGCAAAGAACAGGCCGTGTGCTGGGGCACTGGAAGGAGTGCGGGGACTTTTCGGGATCGGCAGGTGCAGCTACTCTGCTCCGGGAAGGCCCTAGCTCCAGGCACCGCATCTCTCTCTTCTTCTGCTTTCCCCTGTGAGGAAGTCGTGTTTCAGTGGTTTGCAAAGGCCTATGGGAAAAATAATTGGCGAGTTTCTGTAATGAAATAGGGTGCTTGCCTGGCATATGATCAGTCAGGTAAGAAGTAATCCACTTTTTTGAAGCAGAGTCCAAATTTTTGAGTAAGAAGGGCCCTCAGAAATATACAGCAAGTATAACATCTGCTCATTTCACAGATGAGGAAAGGAAATCCTAGAGAGGCTAAGAAATTTGCCCACCACCATGGGGAATGCCATCAGAAAGCTACAACCTGTCTACCCCAGACAGGACCCTTGGGTTTAACTTAACAGAGCAATTATCAGTCTCCAATGGTGAAGGTGTAAATATTTTCCACAAACCCGATTTAGGTTTGTTATGTTTTCAAGACCTTAGTTTTATCTATAACTGCTTTTAAGAAGAAAAAGAATATATGATAGCCATCTGATTGCACAGTCTTGGGATGAGGCAGAACCCTGAGCCTCTATGAGCGCACATGTGTGGGTTGTGCTTGTTGAAGGGGCTCCTTTCCCTATCCCAAATCCACCCCCATCACAGTTCTGTCATCCTGATTCAAGAACAGGCCAATTCACATAAAATACAGCCCTTGGGAGGTGAAAGACCTGGGCTCTGAAAACTGATGAAAGATATTGAAGATGACACAAACGAGTGGAAAGATATTCCATGCTCATGGGCCGGAAGCACAAATATTGTTAAAATGTCCACACCACCCAAAGCAATCTACAGATTTAATGCGATCGCTATCGAAATACCAACAACATTTTTCACAGAACTAGGACCAACAATCCCAAAATTTTCATGGAACCACAGAAGACCCCAGATAGCCAAAACAGCCTTGAAAAAGGAAACCAAAGCTGGAAGTATCATAATTCAGATTTCAAGTTATTTTACAAAGTTGCAGTAATCACTATGGTACTGGCAGAAAAATAGGCACACAGATCAATGGAACAGACCAGAAAGCTCAGGAATAAACCCGCATTTATATGGTCAGTTAATCTTTGGCAAAGGAGGAGAGAACAGCCAATGGGAAAAAGACAGTCTCTTCAACAAATGGCGTTGGGAAACTGGACAGGTACGTGCAAAACACTGAAGCTGGACCACTGACTTACATCACACACAGAGACACATTCAAAACAGATTAAAGACCTACATGTGAGACCCCCTATAAAAATCCTAGAAGACAGCACAGACAGTAATTTCTCTGATACAGGCCATAGCAATGTTTTTTTCTAAAGATGTCTACTGAGGCAAGGGAAACAAAGGCAAAAACAAACCGTTGAGACTTCATCAGAATGAAAAGCCTCTCCACAGAGTAGGAAACAGTCATAAAACCAAAAGACAACCGATGGAATGGAAGAAGATATCTGCAAATGACATATCTGGTAAACGGTTAGTATCCAAAACATATAAAGAATTTATACAATTCAACACCCCAGAAACAAATAATGCAATTAAAAGACGGGTAGAAAACATCAACAGGCGCTTCTCTAAAGAAGACATCCATATGGTCAACAGACACATGAAAAGACGCTCAACATCACTCATCCTCAGGGAAATGCAAATCGAAAGTACAATGAGATATCATCTCACACCTGTTAGAATGGCTAAAATCAAAAGACAAGAAACAACAAGTGTTGGAGAAAACGTGGAGAAAAAGCAACCCTCACGCACCGTTGGTAGGAATGCAAACTGATGTAGCCACTGTGGAAAACAGTACGGAGTTTCTTCAGAAAGTTAAAAATGGAACTGCCCTATGATTCAGTAATCACACTAATGGGTATCTGCCCGAAGAATACAAAAATACTAATTCGACAGCATACATGAACCCTGATGTTTATAGCGGCATTATCTACAACAGCCAAATTATGGAAGCAGCCCAAGTGTCCACGGATAGATGAATGGATAAAGAAGAAGAGGTATATAAGGACAATGGAATATTACTTGGCCATAAAAAGGAACAGAATCTTGCCATTTGCAATAACACGGATGGGGCTACAGAGTCTAACGGTAAGTAAAATAAGTCAGTCAGGGAAAGACAAATACTCTATGATTTCCCTCATATGTGGAATTTAAGAAACAAAACAATGAGTAAAGGAAAAAGAGAGAGAGACAGAGACAGAGAGAGACAAACCAAGAAACTCTTGACTCTAGAGAACAAACTGCTCGTTACTAGAGAAGAGGTGGGTGAGGGGATGGGTGAAGTCGGCAAAGGGGAGTAAGGGTACGCTTATTGTGAAAAGCACCGAGTCAAGTGTGGAGTTGTTGAATCCCTACATTGTATGCCTGACACTGACTTAACACTGTATGTTAACTATACTGCTCTTTTAGGAAAAGTTTCAACTTCTAAATAAAAACTTCCATTGCAAGTCTACCTGAGATAGGCTTTAAAATAAGCGGGCAATGACCCCCACGGGAGCGTGAGTCTGGCGGAGGTGGGGGGGGGGTAACAGCATAAATTGATCTGTGAGGAGGGACGGACTGAGAGAGGCGGTCACTCACACCTGCCCGCAGGCTGAGAGAAACGGGAGGGACCTCCCCACACTGCGTATCTGTGGGATCTTCAGAAGCCTCCCTGAAAGCTGAGGGAGCTCACGGTGTCCTTGAATCCTTGAGGTAGACCAGGTGACCAGGAAGGTTCTAAGGGCAAGTCAGAGGTAAGGAGTCTGGTGGAGGAAGTGAGTCAGATGGTAACATCATACCTGGGATTCGCCCGTCACCAATTCTCTTTTTGCCCCAGCACTATCCCACTATTGCCAACGTTACCCTGAAGCCCTGTGACAAACCGGCGGCCCATCTCTCTTGCGAAGACACGTAAAGACACATGGCATGGTTTCACACCCCCCAGTCCCATGAAGCAGCATAGAAGAGGTTTGCAGCGGAGGCGGCCAGGAACCCACCCGTAGCAGCCCGGGTCCTGACCTGCAGAAAAGGCCCCCCGAGGCCCTGAGGTCCTGGAGCCGGAGAGAACTCGCAGCGTCCTTCCTTGGGGCCGGCATAAAGGGTCCCCAGAGCCCAGACTGTCTGGAAATACGCCATGTTGGTGATGTGGGGGCCCCAGCAAACATTTCACGGAGGATTTAAAAAGCGAAAGAGAGAGATGGCGAGACAGACGGACAGACGGACCTGGAGTGGTCACATTGGAAATGCACATAATGAAGACTGTCCAAAATCAGAGTGGTCTGTTAGAGACACTGTCAGAGGCCAACTGTAACCGCTCAGGCAAATCGATGAGACGTACCTGGGGGCGCTTTGGACGCGCAGACTTCCCAAGGATCCGCTGTAGTGTGTGTCCTTGTGAGCCCACAGATGCTTGCTCCGGAGTGGTACGGGGGCAGAGCCTGACAGTGGGGGCCAGTGAGCACACTGTGGGGGCTGCAGAAGCCCAAAGAGAGCCCAGCCTCGCCTACGTGCTCACACAGGCCCTCCTGTCGCCAACGACCCCTTGTTCAGCAGATTCCTCATGGCCTGCATTTCGCTCCACTTGGCTTGTGACCGGAAATGCTGTCTGTCCCTATGTTCCATCTATTTAGGCTTCTAATAAACAGTATTCGCCTCCTGCAACAGGAAAGAAGGGAGGCTGACCTCTGCCTCCCGAACAAGGAGAATTAGCCAAAGCCACGAGCAGGAGGCCAATGCCAGGCGGCTGTGGCTCAGCTACGAGCCCCGAGTGAGCTTGAGCAAGCCCCACCCCCGCCAGGTCCTCCTTTGTTGACCGATGCGACCGGAGGCGCCTCTGACTTACAACAACCCCCCATCTCTGCCGCTTGGTTGACACCAGGGCTGTGAGCTGGGCATGTGACCCACCAAGGCATTCAGAGTTCCATCCAGGGTTTCTCGAGCTGCAACCAGGGTCAGGTATGTCCTCTGAGAACAGGGAGCCGGGAGGCCGGAGCTGAGCGTGGCAAGTGGCCATATTCTCCACCTGCCGCGAGGCTGAAGGGGCCAAGGCAGGAAGGCGCGAAGCTGCCTCGAACTAGCAGGCAGAGGAAAGACAACACTGAAGCCCCTAGGACCGATTATCCCCAGATGCCCATCTAAACTACTGCTTTGCAAGTTCCTTGACCGTCCTTTTTTTTTTTTTTTTTCCTACCTTTATTTACTCTGAGAGAGAGAGAGAGAGCAAGCGTGCCTTCGCGCGTGCACACAAGTTGGGGAGGGGCAGGGAGAGAGAGGCAGAGAGAGAATCCCAAGCAGGCTCTGTGCTGTCAGTGTAGAGCCCCACGCGGGGCTCGATCCCATGAGCCATGAGATCATGACCTGAGCCAAAATCAAGAGTCAGACGCTTGACCGACTGAGCCACCCAAGGGCCCCTAGAATATGGCTTTTGAAACATGAAATCGAGAAATCTCAATCACTGGATTATTGGAAAATTGCCACCCTATTACCGGTCCAACTAACTTTGGGGATGGTATTAGGGTGGCCAGCTTTCCAAATTGGAATGTGTGTAGTATATCGGGTGGCTCTGTGTTTATTCTAGGCGCCGTTCTCCTGCTGAAACGAATGCATGTTGCAAAGTGTCAGGGCGCATACATGTATTACTGTCTTGTTTCAGAAAGGATTTAAAGCTGCTTACGAAGAACTTATAAGTAAACAAAAATAAATTTTTTAAAAAAGGTGAGGAAAACCCAGAGAAAATAAGGTAGGGGACTCCCTATGGAGCTCACGGTAGGGCAATTTGTTTTTCTTTTCCTTTTTTTTTTTTAAGTTTATTTATTTTGAAAAAAAAAAAAAAAAAGAGATTTTGCAAGTGCATGAGAGTCGGGGAGGGGCAGAGAGACAAGGAGAGAGCATCCCAAGCAGGCTCCACACTGTCAGCACAGAGCCTGATGCAGGGCTTGATCCCACAAGCTGTGAGATCACGACCTGAGCCGAAATCAAGAGTCGGATGCTCAACCGACTGAGCCACCCAGGCGCCCCTCAATAGTTCTTTTAGTAAATCTGTGTTGTATTTAAGCTACTCTGAGCCTGTGTCCTGACCCTTGTAACCAAGATCCAAATAAAAGGATATGTGCCGGTTCCCAATCTCAACCTAAACCAGCAGCAGTCGGGCTCTAGAAGGTTCCAGTCAGGTTCCACAGTTGAAGCAGAAAGGGATGCAAAGTCTCAGTGATGACATACGTCCCCAAGGCCCAGCAACCTTAAAATCCCGACTCCCGGGTTCTTACAAAACAGATCATGCAATTAGCATATGACTCAGCGATTGTACTCTCTAGGCACAAACCCCTATACACAAATGACCCTAGCAGTTTTCTCCATAATAGCCCCCAGGCCGGACATGATCCAGATGTCCTTTAATAGTTAAAGCTGTGCCATATCCATGCTACAGAAGAGTCCTGAGCCATCAAGGGAAACTCTAACAATACATACAACGCAGATGGATCTCAAGAGAATTAGGCTGAATAAAAAAAAAAAAAAATACAGTCTCAACGGGTATGTACTGTGTGATCCCACTACATAACACTCCTGAAATAAAAAAAGTTATAGAGGTCAGGAAGAGACTAGTGTTTGCCAAGAGTTACAGATGGACAGGGAAGGGGGGCGATAGGCTATCGAAAGGTAACAGGAGGGATTCTGTGGTGGAAATATTTCCATCGTGGTTGTGGTGTTGGTCACGTGACTCTACACGTGGGATTCAATTGCATAGAACTGAACTCAATATACACACACATACACACATGTAAAACTAGTAAAATCTAAACAATAAAGTCCATGGATTGTACCAATGTCATTTCTTGGTTGTGATACATTGTCCTATAGGATGTTACCAATGGAAGAAAGTGGGTGACGGGTACGTGGGTCTCTCTGTAGTATTTCTCAATACTGCACGGAAATCTACAATTATCTTAAAATAACAAGCTAACGAAACATAAAATTCTGTTTTCTACTCTTACTCTCATTTTAAATAGCACAGAAAAGAGGTCTCATCACAATATCTAAATAAACACACTACAAAAACACATGAAATGAGAAGAAAAAGTAAATCCTATCTGAAGTAACTTCAGCCAGATCCTCAAGTAAGTCTATACATTTTTCGCATGTGATCTCTGGCATTAATTTAAAAATAACCTAGACATTCAAGAAATCAAGATACAGCCATAGACTAAGACCCCCTTCTCTACAAGAAAGACTGTAGAAACAGACCCACCAAGAGTGTTTAAGTGATTAAGAGAATGATGAGTAATTTTATTTTTGGTTAGCAAAAATAACCAAAAGGAAATTCCATAACAGAAGTTTAGAATATAATTCATAGGCTTGCCGGCATAATACATGACAGATAAAAGAAATATAGAACTAGAAGATATTTCAGAAAAAGAAATCGAAAGCACAGACCAAAAAAAAAAAAAAATGGATAGAAGGCATAAACTAAAAAGAGGGCATAATAGATACATGTAATTTGATGAAAAACTCTAAAAAATATGTAACTGAGTTTCAGAAAAAGGAGAGAAAGAGAATGAGAGAGAAGAAATACAAACAAATCAGACATTTTCCTATAGAGAAAAGGATGGGCAGAAGTGAAAGTAACCTACACATGTTTGAAACACATAATTATAAAAGAAAACAAAAGGGCGATTAATAAGGGCGCCTGGTTGGCTCAGTCAGTTAAGCATCTGAGTTTGGCTCAGGTCATGATCTCCCAGCTCATGAGTTTGAGCCCCACATCGGGCTCTGTGCTGACAGCTCACAGCCCTGGAGCCTGTTTCGAATTCTGTGTCTCCTTCTCTCTCTGCCCCTCCCCCTCTCACCCTCTGTCTCTCTCTCAAAAATAAACATTAGAAAAAAAATTTAGGGGTGCCTGGATGACTCAGTTGGTTAAGCATCCGAATCCGGCTCAGGTCATGATCTCATGGTTGATGGGTTCAGGCCCCGCGTCGGGCTCTGTGCTGACAGCTCGGAGCCTGGAGCCTGCTTCAGATTCTGTGTCTCCCTCGCTCTCTGCCCCTCCCCTGCTCGCACTCTGTCTCTGTCTCTCTCAAAAATAAAAACATTAAAAAAATTTTTTTAAAGGCAAATTAACAAAAATCAAGAATAAAATGAAATTATCCTAAATATCAAATAGATGAAGTTAGCCACACTTCAGCTACCCCTTCAAGTGTGTGCAAAACAAAATAATTTGACTATTTCTTGTGGGATACATTGTAAAGAAAACATAAAGTACTTTGTAGTCACATTGTTAGTAATAATATTCTCACATTGTTAGTAATAATATTCGTATTGCTATTCTGAAAATATTTCACATATGTGTACATGTGATAAATAAATGTTATATGTTATACATTCTATATTGTGTACTATGTATTATAAATTAGTATATATTATTCACATACACATATATACATATATAATCACACATCTACAGATACGGACAAAGGAAAAAGTAATTATGTTAGTGTAATTAGCAACCAAGATTTTCAGGGGAAGAAAAAGAACTTTACAAATAAAAACTCAAGGGTGTTGTATGGAAACCAATTTGACAGTAAATTTCATATATTAAAAAAATTTTTAAATAAAACTTAAAAAAATAAAAAATAAATAAATAAAAACTCAAAAAAGATAAGTTAGGACTTCAAAATCCTAAATTGGAATTGGAAATAACTGTATGAGTTCGGTGGTTGCGTTTTCTATTGAAAATGTATTTTCCAGTCCTACCTACTAAAAGGCTTGGCAAGAATGACAAACTCAGTTGCAAATGAGCACCCTGATTGCCCAGCTTATGATCTCTAAATACCAATTCCCACTAAAAGCACCTACAGTTCATTGGTGAATTCCAGGTATGGGGCAGGACATGTAGATCCAATCAGCCAGGGGCTTTTTGTCATATCAGAAAGCCAAGCCACGATCTAGGAGGACTCGGGTATTTAATACAAGAAACTTAGCCACGGTTTATGATGTTACAGTTGACTGATGGCTGTAACAGGGAGTTACCACACTATTCTACTTTTGCATACATCCAAAAGTTTCCATAATAAAGAGTTTAAAACAAATAGATTAATTAATTAAAAAAACACATTAGGATTAAAAACCCACTGGAAGAAATGACACATCACCTTCAGAACAGCATTAAGACTCCACAGAAACAATGAAAGCCAAAGATAGTAGAATTATCTTCAAGTTACCGAAAAAAAGTAACAGCCCCAAATTCTTTACCTAAAATATTGGTCAAAAATGAAGCCAAACTGAAGACGTGTTTAGGCAAATAATTAAAGAATTCAAAACCAGCAAATTCAAGTGTTCTTTCAGCAGGAAAGGAAAAAAAAAAAAAATCCCAGATGGAAAGTAAGAGGGACATGAAAGGATCACTTAATTACCATGGAAAGGGAGCAAGGTGCAGGGTGATACTGAGTTATGTGAAGGGAGGGCAGGGAAAGGGTTCAGGGAGGCACCCTGGGGGCGGAGTTGATGCAGAAGCCCACAGAAAAAGGGACAGGGAGGACCCCACACAGCAACCAGAGTACCACACCTGCTCCGGCATTCGACAGATGCTCTGAGAGTGAGGCCACCCCTGGGCTCCCTGGAGCCCAATTCTATCAAATTATCTCATCGAATAATCTGCTCAGACAGCCCCACGGTGGCCACAGGGAGGATTTTCAGGTAACCCCTTGCTACAAAGCCACTGTCTTCAAGGACTGTCAAGCACTGTGGTGGTAAGGGTGTCTTGAGGAGCATCCTCAAGTGCCCCGCACCCTCCCCCCAGCCCCAGCTGCACTTTATTAAGACCCCCCAATGCCCCAAAGACAGCCTGAAGTTGTGGTCTGACGTTGCCTTCTCCCAGTGAGCGTGCCTGCACTCCTCACTCCCCAGCCCCGCAGGCCCCTTGAATATAGAACAGACGGCATGCGGGGTCCTCACCTGGAGTCCCTGTCTGACCTCCACACTGAAGGGGAAGCAGGGTGGGGAACCCCCACCGCCAAAGCTGCTAGCTAAAGAGGAAACCTACGAATAAACCAGAAAGTCCTACATAAAACGGTCAGCAAGGTCATTTGTGAGTGATGAGCCATTTGCTTTATATCTTCCAATACTTTCCATAATTAAAATGGATTTCCCTCATGAAATAAACAAAATACACCGAGCACGAAATTTGGTGCCTTATGAAATGTGCCTGTTTCACACTCAGATCTAATAAAAATCCAATCACAGCATGAAAACGGTTATTTTTGATAGATTAGACAATATGATTTGATTTGATTTTTTTTTAGACAATAGGATTTTAAGTCTCATTTGGGACAACAATAGTTTAGAATAATAAAGAAGAAAAGAAAAGGAATAATAAGAGAGCCCAGAGCCGCCAAATATTAATATTAAAATATACCATAACGGTAGTAACCAAGACAATGTGGTCCTGACCCAAGAATAAAAGATTATACCACTGAAGTAACCCAGACTGCCCAGAAATGACCAATAACACTACCAAAAAAAAAAAAAAAATTAATTGAAAGATCATTTTTAAACTGTAGAAGATTTTTCGTAAGTGGTATTGTAATAACTATTTGCAATTTAGCAATCAACTCGGATACATGGAGCACAGAGTCAAATTCTAGATTAAACTGAAAATTTAAATGTAAAACAATAAAATAAATATAAACCCTATAACTGAACATTACATTCGTGGATAAAGGGTGCCAAAATAGAGACGTGATAAAGAAACAGATGGGGAGATGTGACAAGTTAAAATTTGTATGTAAAGTAACATAAACATTTTAGCATTAGACACATATATAATCAAATAAGATGGCAAACAACAACACAGGACAAATATTTGTAGAAGTGTTAGATGGGTTCATATGAGCACTGTCTAAAAACGCTAATAAAATTCTTAAGAAAAAACATTAAAACCAATACATAAATAGGGAAAAGACGTGAATAGTTTATAGAGCAGAAACTAACAGAAAGAAAATGCATAGAAACTATATTATCCTGCAAAAAAAAAAAAAAAAAAGGAAAGACAAAATACAAATATAAACAAAATTAAGCAACATTTTACCTGTTAAATCAACAAAACTTTCATTTTGAAGCTAATACTGAATCCTGGCAAGGGTGCAATAAAATCCTCTTGGAAAGCAATTTGACAATATGTATCAGGCCCCAGTAATCCCATTTCTGGGAATGCATCCTAGGAAATAATCCAAAATACAGAAACCATATGCATGAAGACACTCAGCACAATGTTATCTGTAACAGATACAACTTGAGAGCACCCTCAGAGTATAAAAAATGAGGGGATGTGCTGGGAAAGCACCGGACAGATTTGCAAGCAGCCAGGAGGCAGGTTGGGGATGACGAGTCTGTAGTAACATGGAAAAATGCTTCGCAGAGACCGGTGCGTCAGAAGCTGCAGTGCACAGATGATATTTACACTACGATCATAAGAAAGTAAAACAAACACGTATAAAGATGTGCGGGGATCCAAGCCGGGCAGAGCTGGAGCGGGGTAGGAGTGTTCCTACCGCTCTTACTCCTCTGCGGCTGGGGAACAGGATGGTCTCACTCCTTCCATAACCAATGAATGTGACAATTTGATAGCAAACACCACGCCGTGCTCTCTGCCCTGTGAGGCAGCACGCCTTCTGGAGCCTTCTGTGAACTCCCTGGCGAGAAATCAGGTCAGGGCTGCAAAACCGGGCTCTGCCCGGATCTCACCGGCTCGCCGGGCTATGAGGTACACTCTCCCTCGCCCGACCTGCTCCTTCACAACCCTGACTCCCGGTGGCAGACAAGGAACCCAGCAGTTCCGTCCACGAGCGTGGGCGTGAGAGCACAGCTGGAGGAGGCAAGCCGATGACTCATGGTTCGGTGCAGCCGAGCAAAACCTCGGCGCCACGCTCCGGGAGCCAAACCTGGCAACTGGCTCTCAAGGCCTCTTTCTGCAGCCAAGCGGAGGGCACCGTGGCCCCACACAGACCCAGCCACGCTCCCCCGTCCTCTGCCAGCAGGACCCCGGAAGGCTCTGCTCCTCTGCCACAGTTTGGACTCTCAGGACACGTTGCCCTTGTTCGGAGAACCCGGCGCACTCGTCTGTTCCTACGCGGTAGCGGGAAAGAAAACGGAGTACTTGACAACCCATGAGTTGCACTTGTCCCCCCCACCCCCCCCCACCAGCCCCCTGCCGGCTGCCAGGTCCACAGCATCGCTCTGCAGAGACTGCCTTTTCTTCTTGTTTTTCTTTTTACAAAGTCTGCAACTGGGGCCCCTGGGTGGCTCAGTCGGTTAAGCATCCGACTTCGGCTCAGGTCATGCATGGTCTCCAAGTTCACGGGTTCAAGCCCCATGCGGGGCTGTGCTGACCGCTCGGAGCCTGGAGCCTGGAGCCTGCTTCCGATTCTGTGTCTCCCTCTCTCTCTGCCCCTCCCCTGCTCGCAATCTATTTCTTTCCCTCTCTCAAAAATAAATAAAAAAGTTTCAAATAAATAATTAAAAATTAAAACTCTGCCACTAAGAAATCCCGCCTGGGTATCACCGAAACAGAGCTCGCTCTCGGGACTCAGCGTAACTCTGGAATCAGCTGAGGCAAAGGGAATGTGGAGCCAACAGGACAGTTACTGCTGCCAAAGAATCACGGAAAGAAACGGCCAAGAGGAGAGAGGAGGAGAACAAAGTAGGTGGGAAAGTGTGGTACGTAATGGAAAGGTGGAGGTGGACCGTGGCTTTCCCAGGTGACGGCCTTGCGGGCTTACACTGGCCTTTTGTAAATTAATCCTTGCAAAAGGATTCTGACCACCGTTCGTTCCTGGGCAGATCCCCATCTGGTGGCTAAAGCCTCGAGGTTTCTGAGCACAGCTCAGCCAGAAGCTGGTTCCTCGCAGATCACCCGCACAGCACAGAGGTGTCAGCTGCCCTCTCCCGCCTGCTCTCTCGGAGGCAGCTGCCTGCCTCTCGGGTGCACAGAGACCACCAGCTCCACGGAGGGCCGCAGAGGTCCATGCAAGTCACATCAGCCTGTGCACTTGGCTTCTCTTCCACAAAGAGGAAACAGTGAAGCAGAGGGAAAAAAGGCGCTGAGGTCCTCCATGATTAACACAAAGACCCAGAAACTCTGAACCTTCTGGAAGATTCCCTGACCCCATATGCCTGAAGTCCTGAAGAACAAAGATGTCACAGAAAGATGAAATAACAGCTATATTTTCAGGCATAGGTGATGTTGCTCATCGAAGGAATCAGAATCATGCTTAATAAAGATGCTCCTCGGGATTATAATCATAAATTTCAAACCTTTCCACAAAGTCATGCAAGAGGGTAGCAACAGTTCAAGCTCATTCTCCCAACAGGATCTCAGAATCAAGCAGGATATGAAAACAGTCTACACACTTAAAATGGGTGAGCTGTCCTGAATGCAAACTATACCTTGATAACATTGATGAAAGAAGTCACTTAAAGGGAACCAGCTCAGGGGCGCCCAGAGGGGCTCAGTCAGTTAAGTGTCCAACTTCTGCTCAGGTCATGATGTCGCAGTCTGTGAGTTCGAGCCCCATGTCGGGCCCTGTGCTGACAGCTCAGAGCCTGGAGCCTGCTTCGGATTCTGTCTCCCTCTCTGCCCCTCCCCCACTCACAATCTGTCTCTCTCTGTGTCTCAAAAATAAACAAACATTAAAAAAAAGAGAGAGGACGAGCGCAAATTCCTTTGGAACAGCGACGCTGCTGTAAGCAATAACTGATGATTGCCCCCTTCAGAAGAGGTCATGACTGCTTCTTCCCCTTGGTTTTTCTCAAACATGTAATGCCCTCCCCCATAAAAAAAAAAAAAGAAAAGAAAACTAAAGAGAAAGATTAAAAGCCACCAAGACATTAATTACACTTATTTACATACATAAAATTTCACATACTATAACCAACCCTGAATACTGTCTCTGCCGGATGGAAGTCTTATAACAGCCAAAGCAATTGAGTCTTTCCCGATTTTCTTTTTCTTTTCGTTTTTTTTTTTTTTTTTTGCCCATGTGATGGTTTGATAAGATGTAATAGGGGTGGAAAAGTCTACAGTTGATTAGAATTTAGCTAATTAGAAAGTCTGACTCAGGGGCACCTGGGTGGCTCAGTCTGTTAGGCGTCCAACTCTTGATTTCAGCTCAGGTCATGATCTCATGGTTCATGGGATCGAGCCCTGAGTCAGGCTCTGTGCTGAGAGTGTGGAGCCTGGTTGGGATTCTCTCTCTCTCTGCCCCTCCCTCGCTCACACTCTCTCTCTCTGTCTCTCAAAATAAATATATAAAACTTAAAAAAAAAAGTCTGACTCAGATGAGCCCAAGGTGACAGCTCACCTTTCCCTGAGTGGGAGACCTAGAGGGGGGGACCACCCCTACTGAGGATCCAACTGTCCATAATTTGTACAAAAGGACAAAATTTGCTCAGTGCCCCCATGCACCTGTACCAGAACTTCCTACAGTAAAAAACATACATACATATCTCCCTAAGGGCATTCGCTGCTGAGGAGAAAAGAGGAAAGGAAAATTTGTGATAAACCAACTACGCATTCCGGGATAATTCTGAGCACCTAGTAGGTGTCAAGCCCTATCCTAGAATTCACATATTGGAACAAACAAGACAAGCCATGCCTGTTTCCGGAGGCAAAATAATAGCTCCCGCCCCGAGACGTCTGTCGCACTCCACAGAGGCTGTGAACGTGGCTTATGTTACATGCAAAAGGACTAGAAGGTTGCAGGTGGTATTAAGGCTGCTAGTCAGCTGACCTTGTGATGGGAGCTTAGCCTGGATTGTCCAGGTGGGCCCAGCGTAATCTCAGTAGTCTTTGTAAATGGGACAGGGAGGTAGAGGGGTCCATGTCGCACGGTATAGGCGTGAGGAAGATTCAGTTCGTCCCTGCCGTCTTTAAAGATGTAAGGGGAGCATGCACCAAGAAATGAGGGCAGGCCCCCAAAACTGGAAAAGGCAAAAAAATGGATTCTCCCCTAGAGTCTCCAGTAAAGACTGCAGCCCAGCCGACAAGTGATTTTAGCGCATGGGACCATTTTGGACTCCTGACCTCCAGAACTGTAAGATAATGACTGGGTGTTGTGAGCCATTTTGTTTGTGGTAACTTGTTACAGTAGCCACAGGGTATGAGCACACCTGCCCTCCCTAGTGGGAAACCCCTTAACGGTTCCTATGGAAACAGTACGGCATGAGGTTGTCATTCCGGAATCCTGGGATCTGGCCTGAGAGTTCCTCGCCATGGCTCTATCCTGCTAAATCCCATGGCCCTCTGTGCCCAGCCATCCCGGGTTACCCAGTGATGTCCTAACAAAAGGCCATGGCCTAGCCCTCTACATGTGCACAGTCTGTGCCCTCAAGTCACAGGGACCCCCCCCTCCCTTCTTCCAACCCGATCTTACTCTCCCTTCAAAATAGGTACCCAACTCTTGTGGTGAGAATGTGGGAGTATGGGATGCGATCGGGGTAAGACTTTCCTCCCAATCCTTTCTGAAATGGTATGTCCTTTTACGTTCCTCCGGGAGGGTCAGAAACTGTCCTATTACAAATTCTCCCAGCAAAGGCAGTCCTTATATCAATGCCTGGGTGCTCACACACACTAAACCCTGTATCATTCTGTCAACAAGCCACAAAACTACTTGAGACCCATTACAATTTGCCGTGCCATGGCTCAACGAGCTAATCCCTCTCTCTTGCTAACTTTCCACCAATTATGACTTTGGCAATGCCTTTTAGGAATGCCGCGGCTTTATGAATTTGCTTCTTGAAGGACATTAAACAAATCCACTTTTCAATTTAAAAATAAAACTGTATCAGTGTGGCAAAGCCCCTGGGTTTCCATTTCCAGCCACGTTGGAAACACAGAGACGAAGTCTCCAGCACAAACCAAACAAGGAAGCCAGGGCAGTTATTTAAAACAAATATTCACTACATGGAAATATATTAAATAAGGCTGTACTGTAAATTCCAACAGAGTAACTCGCTAAACTAAATAGTGTCAGCGATTCGCTAACTCAAGGAATAAAATGAGAACCATGACACCGAACCGATCTGTGTCCTCGGCACCATTTTGCAAATGGAAAGGCTGAAAATAGTCTTGATTTTTTTTCCCCCAGCTTGGAGAAAAAAAAAAAAAAAAAAGCCTCAGAAAGACATCTTCAGTTCTAACCGACCCAGGGCATCTCCCAGCAGATGTCGGAGAAGCCTGGCATTCTGCATTTCTGCTCTAAGCCCCTAGGTTTCCTGCACCTCATGTGTCTCTGTAGTCACTGATCTACGCCCTTGAACGCTCTGACGTCGGAGAGCTCCGCGAGAGGCTAAGTGTTTGCAGGAAGGGTGAACAAATGACCAACCTGGTCCCCAGCAGTTGTCAAGGCTGAGTGGATCCCCGTCATTTGGGCCTTCAATTTTCCAAGTGCCTGAAAGCTGTCTGAATGCAAAGGTGATGAGAAGGGTGAGGACATGCTGAGTGAAATGTGGGGTATTTTTGTCTAAGTTTAAAGAGAGAGAGAGAGAGAGAGAGAGAGAGAGAGAGAGATGTTCACTACCGGGGCATTTTACTCAAAGAACAAAGGTTTCTCCCTTTTTTCAAAAAAATAAATAAATAAAACCTAATATGTGAACTACATTTTGAAAGCCACAAAAATTCCTGAACAAATGAGTGCAATTTCAAAATAGGACTCCCGACCCAAATGGAAGGTCACTTTTCTACCAGTTATGCGGAGACAGTACGTAGGAAAAGCCCATGCTGTGAT
The DNA here is from genome assembly GCF_023721935.1 of Panthera uncia. NCBI lineage: Eukaryota > Metazoa > Chordata > Mammalia > Carnivora > Felidae > Panthera > Panthera uncia. The sequence goes on along the minus strand of NC_064818.1, from coordinate 80,085,715 downwards.
GAATGACAGATGGTGGGCTAACATAAATCCTTCCTTTGCCTGTGACCGTCCTTTATAGACTGCCACGTCGCCCAGGCTTCCCGAGCTCACAAGTGTATGCAGGTAAACTGAGGCAGTCTCTCGGGGAAACTCCGCCAGGGCAGTGGGGCCATCTACCTGTCCTGTTTTTCCAAGGCACATTGCACAAGGGTGAGAGCAGGCTCTGCAGGGAACTTGAACATGTTCATTTATGTGAATTCCTGCCACGTTTCTGTCTCCTGGCAAAGATCCTTTCCTTGGTCAAACTCGGGCTCTCCTGAACTCTCCCCTCACTAGCCCCTGAGACTTTTGGGTTTCCCTGCTCATCTCCACGTTGACCTCTAGCAAGAACAGCCCTAAGTCAGTTCAGCCAGAATCCCCCACCCTCGAGATCCGATGGGGCTCCTCACCCCCGCCAGCCCCCAGGTGATGTCCGATGAGCCTGGCCTGCCTTCCGCAGGAGTCCTGTTAGGTTGGTTTTGCCATGATCTCCCCTTAGCGTGATGTTGCTTCGGTGATTTCCCAACCCCACCTGTTCCTTGGCTATAAATCGACACTTGCCCGGGCCGCATTTAGAGCTGAGCCCCATCTCTCTCTTCCACTGAGAAACTCCACCACAGTGTTCCAACACCCAGCAGGGAGGTCCTGCGTAAGGTCTGCCTTACCAATCTAACAAGTGTCATGATTATTTTCATCAGGGTCCCAAACGTGTGCTTAGCCGGGGGAGGGTTAACATTGGTGCGGGAAGTTCTACATCAAAACAATGGGGGATAACGTTCGTCCAAGCAGTTACCTTACTGGATAATCGCATGCCGTTACACCCCACTCATCCCCACGAGGGGGAAGAAGGTACGAAGGAGGTGAAAAAGTAACAAAATTCAAAAATTAGAACACAAGCTCTGGCATCAGGCAAACAGAGTGTGAATTTGGTCCTGGCCGACTGGTTAGCCGCTAAATCAGTATCAACTTCGCCTGCAAAAATAAGGATCATATGACCAGCCTTTCCTGGCTACTGAGAGGATGAAATAAAATGATACGAGTACAGTATGCAGCCCAGACTAAGAGCTCGATGAAGATTAAATATGATGATTTTCATCATCCTTGATAGCAATTCCTGCGAAGCACACCGTAAATTCTAAGAAACTATCTGGGGCTTTCAGAGGGGTGCCAAAGCATCACGAATGCTACTTTATTGTGAAAAGGCCAGGCGCACAGATTTATATCCCTTTGTGGGAGACACTGCATTGGGGAATTATTAATTAGATATGAAGTAGGAACAACAGATTCGTCAGTTCATCAAATACTTCCTGGGAACCCCGATGTTCAGGGCACTGGGCGTGTGTCCTGGGGGCATAGCAGCTGCACCAGGTGGCGGGTCCCATGCTGGAGTTTCTATCGGTTCATACCTCAGGAGTCTGCTTAGATACTCATTTCTTCTTTAGGTACTTATTTCTGTCCCCATCATCTTACAAGCAGCAAACATTCTGTTTGTCAGAAGGAAACTTCCTATTTTGGTAAAGAAAAAAATGCTAAGAGCATCTTGTTAGTTTGTTAACATGGGTGATAGCATTTTGAATTTCTCTCCTCTCTTCACCTGCCCCTGCCCACCCTCTCCCCTGCCACCACTTACAGCCTGGCTGGTGTTAACCATGTGATCTGGCCACGTACCATGTGACCCCGGTGGCTACCCTGTGATCAGGTACCATGTGACGTCAGTTACCCTGTCATCAGGCACCGTGTGCTCATGTCAATCACTGTGTGACAGCCGGTGCTTTACTACATGATTAGGTTCAACGCTCAGGCTAGAAGAGAGCATAAACCTACAGTGGCATCACCTTCTTTTATAACTTTCCGAACTTAGTTTGCTGCAACTCCCTCAGCCTTCCCTAACCCTCCCAGGACTGGATTGGAGACAGGAGGAAAATGAAAACAAAGCCTGCTGGTCCCCTGAATTCTGGTTCTGCTTACTCTATGTCTCTTCTCGGATTTTAATAAAACTCGGTCTCACTTTTGGAGGATCTGAGAGCTCCCCAACGTGCCACCTCTGAGAGGTCAGCAAATAGCTGGTTATTAACAGTAAACACCACCGGTTTTATCACTGCCAGTATAGACTTAGGGCTAATGTACATTGATGTCTCTGCTTGGGAATGTCCAACACAATCTAGAGTAGGTCGCTTTCTTCTAATGTGCATGGATTTGAGAGACACCCGTAAACAAAATCCCTTACGCCCAACACTAACCAAGGAGGATCTAGTTTTTACGTTAACAGAGTTTTTTGTTTTATTTTGTTTTGTTTTAATCTGTCAAACAATGACACCATGGGCCATGGGTTCCATTCTAGTTCCCTGAGCGATGGTACCACTGAGCACGAAGCACACGGACACGCCTGTACACACAGTTGTATGTGTTCTCAACCTGGTTTATACTCATTAAACCTGTTAGCATAACCTCCTGATTTACTTGAAAATATTACATAACTTGACAGCCTACGACCATGAAAGGGAAGTTGACTTTTATGTGAAAATGAAGTTGGAAGCTTTAAAAACAACAAAGATGAATCACTTGGAAGACAGGTGGTGACAACTCAGTTGCTGTGGGCTCAGGTGGGCATGAGACCCCCCAGAAGGGCCCCAGCGATCCAAAAAGAGTTCAAACTGCTGTGCAAATGGGAGGAGAACATGGCACCAGAGGCATCATATGCCGGGACGATGATGTGACAGGTTCACCAGGAGACCCGTCTTCAAGCCACCAAAGTGAAGCAGAGTGCCAGACCTTCCTCGTGAAATGGACGTGCACTTACCGCTTGCAAGTTAAGCGTGGGTGGTATATGCGTATTATGTTTTCAATGATTCACGACCTCACCAAATGTTTCAATTAACAATCAATTATGTTATGATTGAATTGAATGAAACGCTTCTGCAGTACTGAAAACAGAAAAAAAACAATGATGGGGCACCAGGTGGCTCACTCGGTCAAGCGTCCGACTCTTGGTTGTGGCTCAGGTTATGATCTCACGGTTCGTGAGTTCGAGCCCCGCGTCGGGCTCTGTGCTGACAGTGTACAGCCTGCTTGGGATTCCCTCTCTCTCTGCCTCTCTCTCTGCCCCTCCCCTGCCTGCACTCCTCTCTCTCTCAAAATAAATAAAGAAAAAAAAGAAAAAAGAAAAAAAAGTTAAAAGCCCATTGGGATCACTGGTGCTCAATAGATATTTCTACATTGACATCTTTTCTGAAAGGGAAAAACTGATTATGATTCAATGGAGCTTGCTCCCAACCCTCAACATGGCGGCAGGGAAGAGAGGAATCCCTTCATCATGGCTGCCCCAGCCGGCATGAAGTTTCCAGCCGGGCCAAGAGAGGAGAGCCTTCTGTAGGAATGTGCTTGGTAAAATGCATCTAGGCTATTAGCTTTCTGAGCTCGACACACACTGACCGCTGCTCGCAGGTACCAGGGATATTCATCTTATGTCTCTGAGGAACCAGGAAGGTGAAGTCAGCAACGCTTACCACGTGATCTCGAAAGTCCCTCCGTGCATTCTGCAATGGCGAAGTAGGAAAGGAAGTAGCCTCATGAAGACCAAAGAATAACTGGGGCGATAGAAGAAGTGTTTGGTTCTCAAAATTTTCGCTGCAGTCACGATTTCCTGGCCCTGATAAAGAAGCTCTGTGGAGAGCTGTGCATTCAAATCCTGCTAACAAATGGAAGGACTGGAGCATACCACACCTGGGACCCGAAATGTCCTGCCTTTGTTGTTCTTAAGGAACATGGCGAGGGGAGGAAGCCATGAAGTATGGGACGCGAGAAGAGGAAGAGAGCCGCAGTCTTCCGGGAATCTCCAAGCTGAGGCTGCGGCAGAGGAAAGGGGTCATGGAAGATGCCTCGGCATCACGGAACTCACCGCCCGATCGCTTCTCGGCCTTTTGGCTAAGATCAAGTGTAGAAGTCACCGCCCAAGGGGAGGGAAGGCCGTGAGCGGGTCAAGGCACCTGCAGACACAGGCTTCGCGCTGCCCATCCCCAAAGACGGAAGCCCTCATTTGAATTAAACAGAAGGAGACACATAGGGCCTCAGAGAGTCTACACTTCAGACATCAGGAGGCCGGTGGCCTCTGGTCCCTACTGGCACAGCTAACACCCCGCCCCAGCCTCTCCAGTGGCCACGCAGCTGCGATGCAGGTGTGTGGGAGGAACGTTGCGAGAGGGCTATTTTGAGAGACTGGACGGTTTTGATGGCTAATAGGGTTCACTGAAGCTTAAAAGACAAGATCCATCTAAAAATGTTCACAGAAGGATGATTTTACCTGAGTTATTTAAAGCAATGTATCTTTTTAGACGTATCCGCTTATGAGGCCTCTCCCGGGCTTATGTAAGAGGGCAGCCTGCGATCCAGGGACCTCACGCTCACTCTGTACCCACGAGTGTGATCTGCCAGGGAACAGGGCGCAGATGAAAGATTCACGTGGTCATCACAGACACAGGTGTAGTTTAATCTTTGTTCCCTAAACCCCTTCTTGCTAATGACCTCGTGTCATACTTCAGCGAGAAAACAGAAAGAAACCACACATAGTCTTTCTCCTCATCCAGCCCCCACATCTAGCCCCGTGGTGACCACTGTGCCCACTCCACCTTCTCTCCTGTCCCAACGGATTGACCGTACTTGGTCCCATCGATGGCCAGCCCTTCCCCTTCCACATTTTCCAACATGGACCTCACGGCTCCCACTGGCCTCCAGGCCACCGCTCACCGCTCCTCTCTCCCAGCATGCCCCAAATCAGCAGCGACCATATAGACCCGTCTATACCACAGCCCCCTCCAGACGCCATAACTGTGACCCCTGGCATTCCCAAATCCTGAAGGAGGCGCCCACTTCGACATCCCACTTGCTCTGGGCCCCTACGGGCCAGTCTCCCCCTCACCACGCCAAGAGCACTGCCCTGGTCCACACTGGCAGTGACCCTGTGTGGAAGAACCTACGGCTTCTCTGTAACACCATCTTCCCGTCTCGGACTCTTCTCCTGATAGCAGCAACTTTTCTCTGCAACTGCTTTGCTGGCTTAGCTTCAACTGTGAAGCTCCTAAAAGGGAGGGAGACCCAGGGTTTCACCTGGTCTGCTTCTCTTCTCCAGCTACAGTCACTCGCCAGGTGGCCGCAGAGGCATCATCTGAATGCTAGGGACGCCCCACGCTGTACCTTCGCACATTCCCTTTCTCCCGAACCTCAGGCTGAAATCTCCACTTGCTCCCTAGATCCGCCCTCCCACTGCCCACTGCCGCCCAGGCACCTCGTAATTCATGGGGCCACGCATTTTCCATGGGGCCAACGTCTACCCCGAGAGGGTGGAAATGGCCTCTCGGGGAAGACAAAGATATTATACCGGCCCGCAGCCTTCCAAAGCACACCCTCCCCTGCAAAAGCTTATTTGTTAGCACTTAATGTTTCTTAATTAAATGTAAATCTAATCTAATCCTTCTCCTTAGGAGGGTGATAATGAAAATCAGGCCAAGAAACAGGGAGCTAGGTCAGGACAGAGCCCGTGAGGGCCCCACCCCTCTAAACCGGACTCTCCTCAAAAACCCCACCAATCCCTTGTGGCTCCAGCCAAAAACCCAGATTCTTCATTTTCCTTCCCTCCCTGCATATTCTAGAGCAGTCCACCTGACCCCCCTTCCCCCGAAACACACCACAAATCCTCCACTGGCTTCTCTCCCCCAAGACCACCTGAGCCCTAGCCACAGCCTGTCCGGCCCACGTTATGCCACGAGCTCCTAACTCGTGCTCCAATTTGGTTTCTGCCTACGCTGCAGACCAGTGTCATGAAAACACGGGTCAGTGATGCCACTTCTCGGTTTTAAACTGTCCATCAACTTTCCATTTCAAAATAAATCCCTGCTGTAACGGTAAACCGGCCTTCTTCCTGCTCCTTCTACCCGAGAGCTTTGTGGCACCTGCTCTCTCTGTCTGGAACATTCTCCCATCTACCTATCATTTAGAATGCTGCCTAACTGCCACCCCCCGGGAGCCCTTCCCCGAGGAGCGGTTCTCAGGCAGGCGCCCCAGTCTGTCACAGCCGCCCTTCAAATCCTCTGGGGGGATCCTCATCACCACTGGATATTCCCCAATTTGCTCCTTTGGTGTTTTTTTTTTTTTTTTAATTTGAAATAAACATAAATCTTAGGTGCAGATGTACAGAAAAGTTGTAGAGAGTTCTGGTAGCCACTCCACACTCAGGCTCTTTGGTTGCCGTGGTACATTTGTCTCCGTCAAGCAACTAGCACTGCCTCATTGCTATTCACTAAACCCCACGACTTACTCGGATCTCACCAGTTTCCTCCTGATGTCCTTCTCCTGTTCCAGGATCTCATCTAGAAACCACATCATTTGTAGTCTTCATGTCCCCTCAGGCCCCTGTGGCTGTGACAGCTTCTTGGACTTTTCCCCACCTTTGATGATCTTGACAAGTTTTGAGAAGCCAGTCAGGCACTTTGCAGAAGGTCCCTCAATCTGGGTTCGTCTGAAGTTTTTCTCGTGGTTAGACTCTGGTTTATTAATTTGCTTGTCAGTTTGTTTCTTGTCTGTCCTTTCCCAAATACCCTGAACTCTGATGGCTCAGACACCTGGGGCCCCTGGGGGCTGGGTCCGCTCTGCCATGTACTTTCTGTGTCCCCAGAGCCACGACCACACCTTTGCCACGCGTGAACAACAATACATGCACATCTCACAAAGCACGCCACGGTGAGACAGCACGGTGAAATTTTCTCCCGTTACGTAGCAGCACGGAATTACACCTGCACCTGCGCCTGAGGACGTCACACTGGGCTAAAGATGTTCCGATGGAGTTAAGACAAGAGCTCCGTCTTTTGCTTATTTGCAACATCTCTCCGTCTTCTATTTCCGTGAGGACCAGGATCTTTGAGGAAAAGGCTTCATTCTCACAGACATCAAACTCTTCACTATTTCCCTTAAGCTACGGTGTGTCGGCTGCAGGCCAGTTATTTGCTTTACAGCATCTTCTGAGATGCTCATTGTAAATAAACCCCTATTACCTCCACTCAGGAACAAGGAAGCAGAGACTCCAGATTTAATGGAATCGGCTGACACGATGTGGCTACTCTGTGAACCTAGAACCGAGCCTTGGGCTGATGCCTCCAGTGTCCTTGTGGCCACCCACTGCCTCTTGGTTTCCCCCCTCGAGCAGCCGCCGCGTGGCTGAGGAGTTACAACATTTACTTGAACGTGATGTGCACCAAATGTCTCAGGTGTTCAATACCACTGAGGAACACTGCACGAGAGTCCAGTGAAGGGATGAAAGCACTGACGTCTGGACCAGAGAGATCTCAGCACGGACGTCTGGACCAGAGAGATCTCAGCGCGGACGTCTGGACCAGAGAGATCTCAGCACGGACGTCTGGACCAGAGAGCTCTCAGAGCGGACGTCTGGACCAGAGAGATCTCAGCGCGGACGTCTGGACCAGAGAGATCTCAGCGCGGACGTCTGGACCAGAGAGCTCTCAGAGCGGACGTCTGGACCAGAGAGCTCTCAGCGCGGACGTCTGGACCAGAGAGATCTCAGCGCGGACGTCTGGACCAGAGAGATCTCAGTGCTGACGTCTGGAAGAGAGATCTCAGCATCTGGATGAGCGTGAGTGATGAGAGGGACATGACAGGGAGGATGTGGAGGAAGACTGGCCAAGCCGGACAGAGGGAGAGCAGGTGCAGACACAGCCAACGATGGCCACTATCCGTGGAATGAACACTAAGGTCACCCCAAGCAGTTTACGGAAAGTGTAATTTCTGCACACAGGTTGCCAATTAAAAAGTCTGGGGGCGCCTGGGGGGTGCTCAGTCGGTGGAGCTTCTGATTGATTTTCGCTCAGGTCATGATCTTACAGTTTCGTGAGTTCGAGCCCTACTGCCAGCGCAGAGCCTGCTAGGGATTCTCTCTCTTCCTCTCCAACTCGCACTGTCCCTGTCTCTCTCAAAATAAATAAATAAACTTTAAAAACAATAAAAAACAAAGAGTCTGGGAACTGGCAAACTCGGAAGCTTCACGCTATTTTCATGCTTTATTTGTTCCCTTTCGAGAATTTCCAGAAGGCTGGGCACACCTTTACATCCCCCTTTATCCCCACAGCCATCCAATAACAAGTTTACGTGCAGCTCTGGGGGTAAGAAAAAGACCTGTCCTTGGATAGCTCAACCCTGAAGCAGAAATTGGTTTTCAAGATGAAACCTAGAAATCCAAAGGGAATTACTTTAAAGAAACAAAGACCCAAGAAAAGTGAAACTCAGCAATGAGGCAGAGCAGGATCTGTTTGTCTACAAGAGACGGCCCAATGTACGTAACAACCTCCTGATAGGACTTAAAGATGTTCTCTGCTAACCTGCAGGGCTCAGTGCACCAAACCACCAAAAGCCTCCCACGGCATCCTGACACAATCACAAGTTTAAATAACCAAGTTGATAAATATTCTCTTTCTATGAGCAGCAGAATTAAAAAAAAAAAAATTAACGAGAAAAGGAAGCTACATGACAACGTGGCACCTCATGTTTTTGTTTTTGTTTTTGCCTTCCCTTCGTCACAGTGATGCCACATGACCGTGGGTAAAAAGCTCTCTGCTGGACTCCCAGACCTCCCACCTCCCAGCCTCAGGCACACCTTCGCTCTGGGAGTCTGTGATCCTGACTCATCCCTCACAGAACAAATCAGAAATCCCACCGAATAAAAATAATTCCCCTTAAGTCTAAGCTCAAGACTTTTGACTAGTCCCAAGGCAACCGCTGCAAAATCTGCCTTGAACTTGATCACTGGGGGTGCGGCCACGTAATCCTGCAGAGCTGGTCTTGCATGGAGCTGACCGGAGGCCATTCTGAAGCTACCAGATCCTTCTTCCTCTTTTCCATGCCCAGAACTCTGAAGCGTTCACAGCTCTGGAGGCCTCAGTGGGCCCAACCCTGGACACAGACACTGCCACTTGTTGAAAGGACATGTTGTGCAGGGACCTCGGCACACAGATGTGGAAGATCATAGCTCCTCCACTAAAGGAGCACTTCCACGCCCCGCCCCCCCCACCCCGGCGACCCGATCACTCGCTGTCCAGGAAAGGTTTTAGGGTCTGACTCCCTCCCCCACCCCCAAAGCTCTGTAAACTAAGCAGGAACAGCAGGGCGCCTGGGTGGCTCAGCTGGTTAAGTGTCTGACTTCAGCTCAGGTCATCATCTCACAGTTCATGGGTTCGAGCCCCGTGTCGGCCTCTGTGCTGACAGCTCAGAGGTGGAGCCTGTTTTGGATTCTGTGTCTCCTTCACTCTGTGCCCCTCCCCTGCTTGTACTCTGTGTCTCTCTCTCAAAAATAATAAACATTAATTTTTTTTTAAATTAAATAGGAACAGCTACGAGGAGCATTTTCTTGTCAAAGCTGCACGGGCTGAGCAGGGAGACAGGTGCTACCCAGTGAGGACCCCACGGCTCACGGCACAGAAAGCAAGCTCTCCTTTGGTGGCCTCAGTTGGCAGGGGTCTGGCTTCCTTGGAGTAGTCGTTGTCTGGGGTGGTAGAGAACTCAGGTTCAAGGCCTCCAACAGGCAAAAAGAGGTTGAAGCAGTCAGAGAACATGGGCTTCGTTCACCCTGGGAAGACCACAATGTGAAAAGCACCACAGGGGCTACAAAGAACGATCTCCTGGAACCTCAGATGGGGCACAGAGCTGGGCCCCATCCCCCGGTCACGCTCAGTGCCAGGACCCAGACTCGGGGCCAAATTGGAGGCTGATACCCTCTCAGGCCAGCAGCCCTGGACGTGCACAGTACTTAAAATATAAAGTCATTCCAGTCCACCCAGGCAGGGTGGGGTCGGGAAGCACTGAATCACAAAACTTCACCACAGGACTGATGTCCACCCACTAACAGGGGTCACTGGCACCACAAAGCTCTATGCGGATAGCCCGGCGAGGTGCCCCTCCTGCGAGGGCAGCTCCACGGACAGCGGAGAGAAAGAGGCCAGAGCCTCATGAGCCACCTGCTCTCCAGGCCCCCAAAGCTCGACCCTTAATGCAACAGTCCAGTAATAATAGTCATGGGCATGGGGAGGTCATTCCCTCCGGCATCAGTGGATGCCAAGCATCACTTGGCATACATTAACATGAATCTTTCCAGAATGTTAGTATCCCATAGGTGGCCCATGGCGGGGGGGAGGGGACCACTCTCCCACAGCCACCCGGCTCCCAAGGGTGTGCTGAAAACAAAGTATGACCCGCCGTAAAGCAGGCGTGCTTCTCCGTCTACAAAGTGAGCCCTTCCTGTGACACAACGTTAGCAATCTTAGAAAGCTCATCAGGCGATCGCTTTTCCGTCCTGACTCTGGACAGGTGACCATGATGAATAATATACAAAGAAGGGCTATACCACTTCTTCAGGTCCACCATTGAGGACATTTTCTATTAAGTAAGACAAAACAAAATCCACTCCTGCCCCGCCTCCAAGGATGACATTAAGAAGTTCCCTCAGGGTGTCTGGGTGGCTCAGTCCGTTAAGTGTCTGACTTCGGCTCAGGCCATGATCTCACAGTTCGTGGGTTCGAGCCCTGCATCAGGCTCTGTGCTGACAGCTCAGAGCCTGGAGCCTGCTTCAGATTCTGTGTCTCCCTCTCTCACCCCTCCCCATTTGGGCACATGCGCTCTCTCTCTCTCAAACACAAATAAACATTTTTTTAAAAATTAGAAAAAAAAAGAAATTCCCTTAGAAACTATAGTCAGGGAAAAGTGGGCCTCCTGTGGAGAAAGACTGCGCCTATCTGATCAGACCCCAAGAATGCTGGAACTCACAGTGTCCCTCATTTGTCTGGGCTTGGCAAGGCTTGGGAGAGAATGGGCTGCTTTACAACGTGCCGGGTTCCCAGGGGTTCCTTCTGGCCCCTTCTACCCACAAAGATCCCCCTCTCACTACACGATTACTTTGAGGTTACTTTTTAGGTGCTGTCTTGTTACGTATGGTTTCCCGTAACTTGAAAACCACCCCAAATCCATCCGACAGGTAGAATAGAAATAACAAGTGGGACATTTCCCTTCTCTCCCATTTTCCTCGCCATTAGAAACTCACTTCGTGATGCACTGTCTGTGAGGGACCTTAAGGTCCAAGAGAGAATACCTGTTTGAGAAATACCGCTCAGAAGAGCCGGGCCCCCATAAATGACACGCAGACCGTGTTTGCCCTCAGGGTACCTCATAAAAGAGGAGTGCTCCGTTCTCTTTAAACCAAGCTTAATTCTTAGGTTTAGTACCAAAAATAAACAAATCGATCCAATATTCATCTAGACTCCTCCATTCAATGCCCAGATCATCCACAGGTGAGTGGCGAATTAAAAATACCTTCGGCACAATAAACTGCAGCATCAGACGGGGATGAGATGGCCTTTTACTTTAGTCAAGCAATAACATTCCGTTTGAAGAATCAAATCAGATTTCTGACCCCTTCATCCCCCGGAGGGCGGGGAAAGCAGCCAGGAGGCCAGCTGCCACGTGGAAGGGACTGGGGGGCGGGGGGAGCGGTCCCAGGGAGAGAGCCCTGACTGCCACCTGTCAAATGCGACCACTGCAGTCAGGACCAAGATGAGGAAAATGCCCTGAAGAGACCCTAACTGTGTTGTATTTATGGTTTAGCTTCCATCAAAGGAGTACGGCCTGATGAAACACCACCCCACCTTTTCACAACATACATCCCATCCCCCTGTAGCACAGCAGAGGAACTCAATCTGACCATTTAGGACTTTCTAGCTCTTGCCGGAAACCTCAGGGTTTTGCCCCCCCTGAACACAATGCATCAGGAGAGAAGATAGGCTGTCAAGAATCACAGAAAAGGAGAGATAGAGAGGCGTCCTCTAACCTATTCTCCCAGGCCTCTGAATCCCAAGCAGCCCCTTGTTAGTGAGGCGAGGGCAACGCATCAGACAGATTGGGGGAGAGAGTTTTCCTGCTATGAAAAATAGATCGCATGCTAAGAAAAGTGTCAAGGGCTAAAGAGCTGCCCAAACGGCCGGACAGCTCAAGCCCTCTCCCCTGCTGGGGATGGTTAATATTTATATTCACAAATATTCACACTTAGCACTGTCTGTCCCTCGTTCAGGCCCTGTGTATCCATGACATGGGAGTTGAGGGGCACCGGGTCTTAAGCACGGAGAACAGCTCGGGCATCTCTGATACAGCAACGTGGGAAGAGGCTTTCCATCGAGGGCTTTTGTTTTGAACCATTAGAATCCAGTGAACTGAAAAGACCAAGCTGTCAGTGTTCATTTTCTTCCGAAATCAACCAAACTGTAGAATAACACAAAATATTTCACTTTACAATATAATTTGTATCTTCAATTTCCTTGCAGCTCTGGGAATTTGACAGGTACAGTATTAAGTAAAAACCCTCCTGTGAAGTCTTATTGGAAAGGTCAACATGAAACAGCAGACAGCAATCTCCCTGCTGTTTAGGGACGCTCGCACATAGATACGAACGTGGATCACCCTCGCCCGTGAGTTTAGAACAACTCTCAGTTAAGGAAATTCACTAGCTAACAGATCCCTAAGATAATAAGAAGCACCATTTTTCATTTTCATGGAAAACACAACTGAAATTATTTCTTGGTGGGATTATTTCTTTCTGGAATGATTTCTTTGTGGACACAAATATAAAATGGGTAACTGCATTGTATTACTGGAAAAGCACTGCTACAAAAATGTGTCGTGTACTTTTATCGGTTGACTTTGTAAGAAAAAACATTTCCCATTGACATTCTTTCAGTTAGGCAGCTACTCTTTGTTTGAGCACCTGCGATGCGCCAGGCAGGGTCACTGGGCGTTGATCAGACATCATAGTGACAAGGAGGGATTTCTCCCCAGCAGCATCAAAGACCCAAGCACCAATGTGTAGAATTCCATGAAAAAAGAACAAGGGACACATAAAAGCATCTTGTATGAGCAAAAGTGTATAGAAGATGCCACAATCCTATTGACATTTTGATTCTATGCAGAAATTATACTAAATATTATTATCATATCTTGGGGCACCTGAGTGGCTCAGTTGGTTGAGTGTCCGACTCTTGATTTCAGCTCAGGTCATGATCCCAGGGTTGTGGGATCGAGCCCAGTGTTGGGCTCAGTGCTAAGAGTGGAGCCTGCTTAAGGTTCTCTCTCTCTCTCTCTCTCTCTCTGCTTCTCACCCCGCTTACATGCTCTCTAAAATTAAAAAAAAATAATAAAAAGATGAAAAATATTATTATCATTTTTTATAAATCTGAAAATATATTACATATGTGATTTTTAAACATTGTAAGTGGTGGAATAATAATAAAATTATTAGTCAATTTTATTTCTGATCCCATGTCTAGAAAATAGCAGGAGTTTGGTAATTAATGGTGTGATTCCATGTTCAGTCTTCAAGATAATTTTATTTCAGGAACTGTATTTCATGGAGCTTCTATATAGACAGAATCTACAATACCAGGCAGCAGGCTCCCTTAGTATCTGGACAGTCACCATGCTGGTTACAACCAATTCGCCAGCAGGAAGTCCACTCAGTTTCTTTCTGCAAGAGTCATTGAAGATTTTTTCCAAAGGAAAAAATATTTAAAATGAAAATGTTTAATGTCAACCAAGAAAACCACTACTAAGAGAGAGACAGAAAGGGATGCCTGGGTGGTTCAGTCAAGCGTCCGACTTCAGCTCAGGTCATAATCTCGTGGTTTGTGGGTTGTAGCCCTGCGTCGGGCTCTGTGCTGACAGCTCAGAGCCTGGAGCCTGCTTCGGATTCTGTGTCTCCCTCTTTCTCTGCCCCTCCCCCTCCCTCCCTCCCTCTCTCTCCTCTCTCTCTCTCTCTCTCAAATATAAGTAAACATTTTTTTAAAAAAACTAAAAAAAAAAGGGAGAGAGAGAGAGAGAGAGAAAGAAAAAACATAGCAGTAACTGAATAGGAAAACATATCTGCAACACACATAAGGCTCTTATCCTGCAAGCAGAGAAGACAAGTGACGTAAGGACTAAACATTCAAAAATAACTGGTTAATATCCAAAATACATATAAAAACTCACATAACGCAACTGCAAAAACAAAACCGGTTAAAAAATGGGCATTTTTCCAGAAAGAAATTTTCCCAAAGAAGACAGACAGATGGTCAACAAGCCTATGAAAGGATGCTCAACATCACTCATCATCAGGGACGTGCAAATCAAACTACAGTAAAATATCACCTCGCACCTGTTAAAATGGAAATTATCAACACTATAAGAGATAAATATTGGCGAGTTTGTGGAGAAAAGGAAACCCTTGTGTATGACTACTGGGAATGTAAACTGGTGTAGTCACTGTGGAAAACAGTATGGAGATTCTTCCAAAAAAAAAAAAAAATTGAACTAGCACATAACGGACCAAGTCTCCTTCGAGGGAGATTTCCAAAGGAAACTCAAACACTATCTTGAAAAGATATCTGCACTCCCACATTCACTGCACCATTATTTACAAAGACCAAAACACAGAAACAACCTATGTGTCCGTAGATGGATAAATGGATGAAGAACATGGGATACAGATAGAGATAATGGAGAATCATTCAGCCACAAAAGGATGAAATCTCACCATTTGTGACAACATGGGTGCACCTTGAGGGCATTATGCTAAGTGAGATATGTCAGACAGAGAAAAGACAAACACTGGTGTAATCTCACTTATATGTGGAATCCTATTTATTTATAATTTATAATACTATACTTATGTATAATGTTTTACAAAAGACACATACACAAACTCCCCCAGAAGAGACACTTGCTAATCTTCTCTACACATGTCCTACAGGCCAGCCATTAGGAGGGGCGGGATGGGTCTAAATTCATGTCAGTAGGACTGGACTCTCTACGCCCTTCTTGCTCCCATGGCCATGTGAGCCTGGACCACGCCCACAGAGATTTGCCATAAAGCTGGAGCACCTGCCAGGGCATCTTGGAGAAAAATGCCTCCAATTCACAGGCACCGCCTGAATACATGAAAGGTCAGCCCTGGCATCCTCAGAGGATGGCCCCTAGGGTTCATTCTAAGGGATGCTGTCTTTGCTGGGGTCATGCAACAGGAAAAGGTGGCGAAGAAATGTGCAAATAAAGAGAAGAGGGTCACCGAAATCCATCACATATATTACTATTAATTACTTGACATCACAGAGATTCAGTTTTTTCCATCTATAAAATGGGGTTTTTAACATTTTGAGTTGAGTGATTCTTTAAAGGGGGCTATCCTGTACATGGAAGGACGTTTAGCAGTATCCCAGGAGTCGAGATGTCAGCAGCCTTCATTTCCCGAGCCGTGACAACAAAAATGTGCCTGGACACTGCCATGTCCCCTGGGCGGGGCCAAATCCCCCGTGGCTGAGAACCACGGAAAAGGTACCAAAGACCATGTTGGCATCTCACCAGGCATTCGATCCACATTGGCTGCCGCCTCCCTCCCATTCTAGACTTGAAATAAAAGCGTAACAGCACAGGGTCTTACACTGCACATGATTTTTTCGAAGTCCCGGTAGCACTGGAGGTGAACATTTAGGACAAAGGGATCTGGAGGGTGACCTTCATAAAACGTATTTCCTCCATTTTGTCATGCGCATTGCAAGAAATTTCATGCATCAAACAGAGAGTGTGCTTGGCATCATTTCTCGTGAAGTGAAGTACGTCCTCCAGGATTAAGTGCCAGCAGACGGCCTCATCAACGCCAGCCACGAGCTCACAGCAAGGTGTGCAGTGTCTCTGAGAATTCTTCAGCAGACTTTGCCCTTTCAAAACTTTCCTCTGGAACGAGCTTCCCTCAATAAGAGTCCCGGCTAAGGGCTCTTCATCACTGCCATGCCTTTGAAGAGTAGCTTGAGTTCTCATCTCTGAATTAAATAAAGAGGCCATTTGAATAAAACCCAACTGTATAAAAGATCTGCGTTATGTGTGATAAACTGGTTATACAGAACGAGGTAAAATCTGGAATTATTTGTTTTCAGGCCAAGCTTAATTATTAAGCACAGAGCAAAAGCACGCATACCGTTGGATAACTATACGGAAAGTACTAAAATAATTTATGAAAATGCCATGAAGGATACACGGAACTGAAAACTGGTGGCAAAGTACCACACGGGTGGGGGTCTAAGTCCTGCTCAGAGATCCAAGGTGCCCTTACTAGATCTGAATCAACATCCGTCTTGAAATCCCAGGGCTTCACGGTGGCCAGCCGAGCCCCAGAGAAACATCTCCCGTGTTTCCCCAGGAGACCAGCCAGAACCGTGCTCAGGGATAGCCCCGGTTGGCCTGACCGAGGAGGCAGGCCTGTGCCTTCACTGTCTACAAACTGGGGTCTGAGCAGCAAGACATCTCAGGTGAGGCCAATTTCCTTGGAGAAGCACCCAAGTTCAAAGACCGATATTATTAAGTGTGAGAGCTGGGTGAAACGTGGGCATGCTGAGCTCCGGGGAAATTTTCATTCCAGAATGTTTTCATTACTGACGTTGAATTCCTCTTTCTTCCACCGAAAAACAATATTTATTTATTTATTTTTTTTCCTGTGGTCTTCAGCAAGTTGTGTGGTGACAGTGTTTCTGTCAACGGCTTGAAACTGTATACAGTTTCAAAGGGAAAAAGGATTCTGAGGTGTGCTTAAAATCTTCAAGCCGTTGGATACGCAAAGCCTCGGTAGGAAACCGGTGAATTTAAAAAATAAATTAAATTAAAAGTAACAACATCAACTAAAACCTCAGGCTTCAAAGGGAGTAAAAAGATGTTGAGGAGAAATAATCCAAGAGTCTCCGGAGCCCCAAATGCTTTATATCCATATAAATGCTTTATATTCAACTTGCACAAAGATTTCAGCTGAGTGTCCTTTCACGGGAGAGGTGTTTCCTGAGCAGGAGATTGAGCAGGAAAACACAGTCCTCCCAGACTGGGCTGTTTTCAGCTATCGCTGTTGTCAGGGCCCCTGAGGCAGATCCCCAGTGAGTGGGGACCCCCCCCACCTCGCTTTCTCTCACCCTAAGGCAAGTGGCACATTTCCTCTGCTCTGAGCCCAGGGCACAGTGTGGACAAGGACAAAAATTCTTCCACAGCAATGAAACCAAATGGCGCTGTACCTGCAAACAGCCTACCGTGCAAATTTGCTTTCTGAGCATTATCATGATTTATCCTTAAGAAGCCTGGCATCTCAAAGGTAGAATACCTTTCTAAGGCTTAAGGCCCTTTCTTGTCCTGACTATACGCCAGATTAATTTTGGCAGAAACATCCATGAGCTTGCCATCTTGGACTCTGATATATCTGATGGATACTACTTATGAGTGGGGAAATGTGCTGTGTTTAAAAGGAGAGAAATGGCTACGTTATAAAAATGTGCATGGGAAATTTACCCCACGAAGGAGCCACACGCAAGTATGGGTGTGTGAATATGTGATGTGCACAATCAGGGTGGTGGAAACATACTACGTTGTATTAATGCATTGAGGCTAACAAATCCCGGTCAAAAGACGCCTGAATCATGGAGGAGAGAAGAAGGCGTAGAAGAGGCCACACAGAAATGCACTAACACCGTAGGCCAAAGAAAGGTGGTCAAAAACAGATGGTACAAACATCGGCTTGGACTGTTCTGGGACAGTCTCCACCTGGCCATGATCGAAACTAGGGCTTTGACGCATGAAGAAGTAGCAATAATGATCTCACAAATTCTGAGATGAGATACAATTTCAGGGTTGCGGGGCGCCTGGGTGGCTCAGTCGGTTAAGCGACCGACCTCGGCTTGGGTCATGATCTCACGGTTTGTGAGTTTGAGCCCCGCGTCGGGCTCTGTGCTGACAGCTCAGAGCCTGGGGCCTGTTTCTGATTCTATGTCTCCCTCTCTCTGCACCTCCCCTACTCATGTTCTGTCTCTCTCTGACTCTCAAAAAATCAATAAATGTTAATTAAAAAATTTTTTTTTTTAATTTCAGGGTTGCTAAGGACAAATATTAGATTAAATGGATTCCAGATATAGTAAAACCAGACCATCACTTCTGACTGATGGTCTTTAATGTTTAAACGGTCGACAACTAGACAATGCTCTATTTGGCAAGTTAGCAAAACCCACTCATTTGACAAGCTAGTCTTTCAGACAGGTCCAATTATGACCAGGCTCTATTACAGCCAGTAGATTCCAACTGGCAATATCCTAAGCATTTCAAAATTGAAATGACCATCTCTTCCCTTTTCTGTGAGCAGAATTTTGACTTCCCAACCGATTCCTTAACTGTGATATTCTCTTGTTTGATATGTCATTTAAGGACCTGTAACATATATCATCAGTCTCCGCTGACAAATTGGCAAGGAACTTTTTTATCATCCAGCGAGAATTTTGCAAACCATTATTTTGGCTTTGTCTTCCCGGTAGCTTCAAGTTGCTCGGCTTCTAGAGAGCTTCATGTTTTCTCTGTGGTTTTACGTGTTCTATTTTATATTCAGGGCCTACGAATCGCTACTTGCAGAACAGACCAAGTCCTGTCTGAAAGTGGGTAGGATATAAACCACAAGTCATAAATATAATCTCCTTTTGGCCCCAGCTTAGAGCAGGAAGCACAAGACACAGAAACTGTGCTAATCTACAGGAACGTTTCAAAACGATGGATAATTACTGTTGCAAGCTAGGAGTATTCTGAGGAAGTAAAAATGTTGGTTTTATTCCTTTTTCATCTTGAGAGAGGGACACAAACACCAAGGCCTAGTGAGAATCCGAACCAGGGTAGTTGAATTTGTTTTTAGTTCTGTTGCCAAGACTGAATGGTTGACAAACGTAGAAAGGGTTTTTGTACCATGTTCTGCACTCAATATGAGTTAGAAAGTCTAATTCTAAAAATCTACTGCTCTTTTTCTCACCCAGTATAGTGTAGAAGTGTCTTTCTCAAGTGACATTATGGTGGTTAATAACAGATGCTTTCTTCAAGGTGAAAAAGAGATTCAGTGAAACCAGCGAGTAGACTCAACGCCTACTGGATCACTCCTACGCCTTAAAATTCGAGTCAGGGATTTTTAGTGTACAAACACCCTCCTATGACAAATCCAAGTCCTAAGACTAGAAGAAAGACATGGAAACTCAACCAAGTGGTCACGTTTCCGCTAGCAACCAAGGAGAACTCTTCAAGAGTCGCAGCGTGAGTCCTCAACATTAGACTACGCTGCCCACCCTGCGAAGCTTAACTCTGAAAAAGCTGGCTAATATGAGTTCAAGGATGGATACCAGCACTTCGAGACTCAGGTGAAGGTCTCTGCTTCCAATACAGCCTCAGATCTTACACAGAGACTTAGCCTTTGCCTCCCTCCGGGAGGATTTTAAAGCACTTCTGGATAACAGGCAAGCACATTTCTACTCTATCTGAACTGTGTTTATCTTAAATGTCATCTTGCCATCTGGCACTGTCTGATCCTACAGCGGAGCTCTAACGTCAGGCCACCACCAGTCAGTTGCTATCCACAACACGGCGACGGAGCAACTCCTGTCCTTGGGACACTCATTGAATCTTCTAACTTTGATTCTTGGTTTTGGAGTTGTTGCACCAGAACTGACGGGCGCCATCTTTAATTACATTTAAGAAGCCCCAGGTGTTGAGATGGTGCCTTTGCAGATGCAAAGCTGAACAAGCACACAAATATTTAGGAGACCGCAGGGGTTGAGTTTGTCCATTTCTAAGCTGGGGATGGTAAAACCGCGTGTCCAGCTGTACCATTAATATTTTAATACAGACTCCTGAAAGCTTCTGGGCATCACTGCTCATCCTGTGGAGGCAAGGAAGCCTCTGATACATGCCAAGCAGAGGAAGAGCAGGGAAGTCTCGCAACACAGAAGGTATCGAGCTATTAAGTTACAGATTTTTTAAAAAGGCAGATAACGGCATAGAAACAGTGCTATGTAGCATCTACGTAACCTCTATAGGAAATGATCTTACTGCACTATTAATGACCTTTTATTCTTCTAGAAGTTTACAACAGGACTCCAGTAGTAAATGATAACCTCCTTAACAGCATACACTTTTCATGGCGACAAAAGCTGAGTAAGAATGTTTTGACTTCCAGGCTTAACACTCACTTAGATACGTAGGAAATCTTGCAGGAAAGTCCCACTCGAAGGACACCAGGGTTAAAAACAACAACACTCTCTTTGAAAGACAGGAAATATACTCAAGGTAGCGGGGTGGTTTAGAGGGTGTGCTCGGGATTTAAATACTGGCCCCATCAATTCCCAGCTGTGCGTCTTTTGGCAAGTTACCCAAGCTTTCTGCTTCGATTTCCACATCTGTAAAATGGGCATAAAAACCCAGCCGTCTCAGAGCGCTGCTGTGGGTTTTATGGCCATGAGTACCGCATGTCCCCACAGAGGCACCTGGCACGTAGAAAGCAGCCAAATACTCATCTTGAGTCTTAGGGGACAAACACAGAACACATCACAAAGAAGGACTGCATTCAATAAGAAAATGAAATAAACGCTTCATTCTGAAGCTGGCATTTAAACCCTTAAAGAAAACTGCAGGGTCACTAAAGCAGATGTCTTGAGATAAAAGTTTTAAGTTTTAGCGAGTTGGTGGCACAGAAGTAATACCTTTCCTTCCAAAACCCAATTGATTCAGTTTCTAAAAAATGACACTGTTTACTCAACAGAGGGGGCAGCATTTGGGGCAGTGGGAAGATTCCAGAATGAAGATTACGATCATTGCTGCCCAAACTTTGACCGAAACGCCTCGGTTGTGGCTTATGCCTCTCTGTACGTGTTGGCTTCGGAATGTGCTCCTGGGGAAGGCGGCAGTGTGAGAGGGACCTGGATGGATGTGAGCCTCTCACAGCCAGAATCTCCGCAAATCAAGGAGATTTTACTTGGTACCAACACTCCTCCGTGAACGTGTCCATATACACACGTGCGTGCCCATACACACGCACCACGTGTTTACTTACACGCACACAGACGCTGCTCATCCTTGGAAAGCACTGCCAGAGGAAACGCTGTCGGCTGGATGGCCTGGTGTCACAGTGCTAGGATTTTAGATTAGACCATCCTGTACAACATTTGATGTGCAACATGAGTCAGACCATAGGGATTTTATATTCAGTGTGTCCCCTGTCGAGATGTCCTTTGGGGCTACAGCCTACGTGCACCCTGAACAAGCTAAAAGGATGGGCTCCCCGCTCTACTCTTTAATTCTTTTTTTTTAAATTTATTATTTATTTTGAAAGAGAGAAAGAGAGAGAGGGAAAGGGTTAGAGAGAGAGAATCCCAAGTAGGCTCCGTGCCATCCGCTCAAGAGCCTGACGCGGGGCTCGAACTCATGAAGCGTGAGATCATGACCTGAGCCGAGATCAAGAGTTGGACGCTTAATCGACTGAGCCACCCAGGAGCCCCCAGACTTTAATTCTCTTATCACCTACACGAGACTTTATGCCCCAAAGTGTCCATCACATCCCTTGCTATGAGGACACAGCACCCTATGGCTTCTCCCTCACAGATATTCCTTGCCCCCCAAACAAGACTCTCCTCCTATGGCGAGATGCAAAGGCTTGGGTCTGAGATGCCACCACACACCTGCATCTCTGTCATGAGGCTGGGCCCTGTGGAGGTGCCCTAGTGAGAAAGGACACAGGGACAAGGCTAGACTGATGTACAGGGAGCATGTGATTCCAGAGGCCACAGATCAAGCCACCTTCTCACTGTAGAAATAATAGAACATGTCGGGAGAAGCTGGACAGAATATCCAGAGAAGGAAACCCTAAACAAGTGGCCCTCACTTGGAACCAAAGACCACGTGGCTTTCACCCGCATGTGGCTCTGGGGTTATGCTCCCAGACTTCAGGGCTGGCAGCAGGAGGCAGATGGCGGAGTGGTGGGAAGAGGGAACAAAGCAATTTTCATGCTAAAACTGAAAACAGACTCTCACTCATCATAGAGTAGCATAAATCAATACAGTGTGGCCACACCTTCCTTGACAGTTTACCCCGTGGGACCCCTGGGATCAGAGGCACCGAGTCAAACAATTTTGGGGCATGAATCACATCTGACCTTTGAGGGGGCAGTGCCCCTCCCTTGCCCCGGGTGTAGAATGCCTAGGCTGGGTGCCAGGCCACGGCCACTCTGTAGGAGAGACGCAGGTCAAGTTTATGTGTGGGGTCACAAGGTGGAGAGCAGAGTCCGCACCCACCACCTCCCGCACTCTGCGCAGGGGCCTGCCTGTGGTTCTGTTCAGCAAGAGACCCGGGTCTACGGTTTTTTCAATGACATGGCAAGCCATTGTTTGTTGCATCAGGGAAAAGGCAAATCAAAACCACGATGAGACACACATCTATCACAAGGGCTAAAACGAAAAATAGCGAGGACAGCAAATGCTGGCAAGGATGCAGAAATACTGGATCGTTCTTACATTGCTTGTGAGAACGTAAAATGGTACAGCTATCGCCTGGCAGCTTCTATAAAATTAAACATGTAGTTACCATACAACCCAGCGTACCTACCCCAGGGCATTTACGCCCGAGAAACGAACTTATGTTCACACACAAATCTGTACATGAATGTGCATAGCAGCTTTATCCATAGTAGCCCCAAACTGGCAAGCACCCAGACATCCTTCATCAGATGAATGGTTAAACCATCTGTGGTCCATCCATACCCTGCAAGGCCACCAGACAAAGAAAAGGAAGAAACTATCGGTATGCCCAACAGCCTATGTGAATCTCCAGGGAATTAAGCGGAGTGAAAAAAGTCCATCCTAGAAATGTTACATTCGGTAGAATTCCATTTATGTATCACATTGGAAATGCCAAAATTTTAGAAGTGGAGAAAATATGAGTGGCTGCCCGGGTTTAGGGAGGGGGGAGGTGGAGGGGCGAGAAGGATGTGTTATCGATGGGCAACAAGAGGGACCCTTGTGCTGGTGGATTCAAGAACAGGCGCCGAGGAAACACACAAGTACAATGGAAATATCGGTGTAACACTGGTGAATCACATCCATGCCGACTCCCTGGGAGCAGAATCGTGCGATAGTCTTGGAAAACGTTACCATCGAGGGAACCTGGCTTTGTAAAGTATACACAAGATCTCTCTGTATTTCTTTTTACAACCGCACTGCCTATGAATCTATAACTATCTCCATAAAAAATGCAATAAGAAATAAGGGGGGGGGGGGGGAAGGAGGTCGGGGGAATTTCTTCCAGAAATCACATGTGATTGAGAACCCAATGATCATTGCTGGTGCTTACAGGAAGTAGAGAACACAAGAGCTGGAACATTAACCAACAGCCTTCACAGCGAAATGATAAACCGGGCACAGGATTAATATTTAATAAGTATGAAGAAAATGCTCACTCTTTAAAGCTGAAATGAGAAAATGCAAAGACCTTTCAAAAACCTCGACCGGGTGAGAAACACTTGGGCTAATAAACACATGTGATTAAAATACGACGGCAAATGGATGGCAAGAGGTAGACAAAGGTCGCCTCTGACGAAGGCTAAGGAGGGGCTAGGGCTCACCTCCCTCTTTCCCCAGGGGGACAAAGCCCCGCATCGGCATAAGGAAATCACCCAATCTCCAGGTCCGTTTCTCCAAATAATTGTCTGCACCGCAGAATGGGGAGGATGTGCTCTTTGTGGGAGAGCCCCCATGGGATCCAGGCAACACCACTGTTCCCACCAGATGTGAATTAGGCACCTTGTAAAAGGTGAGAGCTTTCCTCCCGGTACTTACTTATTCTGCATCATGTTCATTATCACCCAGTCGAAAGGGTAGACGTTCTTCCCAATGAGGTTCTTAAACATGATGAATGTTTCCATCAGGAAATCCTGAAATAAAAAACAGAACACTGAAACAGCCCACCAAGAGAAAGGAGAAAACCAATCCCCCCTTGAATAATTACAGTATAAATGACTTCATTTTTTTTTTTTTTTGGCTGAACGAAAACAATCTAAAAAGTAATGAAGATGTATTTCACAGGAGCTGTGCCTTACTTCTACTTTTCTGTTTGCCTGAGCACCTCCTGTCTGCGATCACGTTTTCAGGGATGTATTCAGAAACAGCACCTGGGCACATCTAATGGTCATAAGGAGTAGATTTTCAGGTTACCCATATGCATTCTTTCTGCTCGTAGGGAAACAGATATTTTGCAAGCATCACACGCGGGTTGTAGCTATTTGTTCTGTTTACTCTAAATCCATTTTTCATTACGAACAGGGCCCATCAGGTGGAATACGGGGTATTAACGTCCATTCCTTTTTTTTAGTGTAACTTAACAAGGAAAAGGCTCGGGCGGGAACTCCCGACCACCTGCACCTGTTCAGCTCACCATGACCCTCTGAGCATCTACGCGGTCGCGTGGTCACTTTCATCTGGCAGCTACGACCCCACATGCTATTCAGCGATTCTTGTGCTGTCTTGGGCACGATTCTTTGCTCTTCGCGGGGCATGCCCTGCCCTGCTACCCTGCTTCCACGCTAAGACTGCTCCTGGCATCAGGAAGGGACACCCCTTTTCCTGGGGGCTCCGGCCTGTGCCTGTCAGAAGTAGGAGAACTTCATGAGCCTGACAGCTTGGCACTTGTTCTGAGCTGACTGGAACAAAACTAGCATTTATCCTCAAAAGCACACGGCCCCAGCAGTCTGCATGCTCCCTCAAGGTCCGAGGTGGGCAGGGGAAAAGCAACAGAGCCTTCTCTTAGCAAAATGAGGCCGTGGTCAGAGATTGCCCAGTGAGTGGCTGTGTGTCATTTATTTAATCTACGGAACCATAAGGAGGTGCAACGGCCATGAGGACTCAGGCGACGAACGGGAGGAAGTTAAACGGCCAGGAACGCGATTCTTAGCAAAGTTCGAAACAGGCGGTTCTCGCCAATAGGTACGAGGTCGATTTGACAGAATCAATAAGCTGATGCGCAAAGTTAAATACTTTCACGGCAACCTTAACGGCAATGTCGGGCTCTGGTAAGTCGTGCCTGCGGTGGGCCCCCCACCATGACTGAGACCTCAGGGAGCAACTGTGATCCCTTCCCCCTTTTTACAACAGGGGCCCCCAGTCGAAGAGAGGTTCGGGACGTAGCCAAAGTCAAGAGAGAAGAGGCATCCCGACGTCCTCCAGACCCTGCTCACACGAGCTCGGACCACCAGGGGTGCTCCGGGCAACCCAGACACAACGCACAGCACCTCTCCCCCGGTCGATGCCCGCCATGCAGAGCTCACCACTTAAGTTTCCCCGCTCTGCCAAGACTTTCACATTTTAATGACCAGGTTGCACATTTGGCCGGCTGGGTGCCATAATTTAGCCACATCTCTATTTGCATGAAATTGCTGGCTTTCTTGCTGATCACTCCTCAAAGCCTGATAATTGAGATACAGGGTCTGGGTTTTATTATTCTGGAAGAGGAGCATATTTTCCCAACTCCCTGATTTTTTTTTCTAGGAAACACAGCCCCATACTTCATTAGTATGGCTCAGCTGTTCAATGTTGGTACTTTGCTGATCAGACAAAACTCTGCGTATTGTGGAGGATGAGGTTCTGCAAAGGCGTCCTTGTCGGTCTGCATAATTTACTAGGCATGGCGATGGTCCCCACCATGGCCGATGAGGCTTAGCAGACTATTACGCTGGAAGCTCCGAGTCAACAAGGGGAGACAGAGGACTGATACAAGGTTTTTTGTGAAAACTTCAGCTTTCAGCGCCAATTCCTTCCCGCGGCATTTTCCAGTTTGATTGTTATGGGGGTACCGGATGCCCCATACGATACGTGGGGAGCTCTAACAAAAGGCACCAATGCGTAGGCGGAATCTTCTTGTCATAAATCCACCTGCTTCTATCTATCCCTACCCCCATCCACCTGAATAAACGGTCATCCTCTCTCACCTGGACTGCCAAGGAGAATCCTAGCCCGTCTACCTATGTCCCCTATTGTGCCTCTCGATCCCCACGCTTGACCCAGAATGGCCTTTTCAAGTTGTAAATCTGGTCAAGGCACCAACACTTCCCAACCTCCCATTCAGCCACATCCCCAGGGGGTTCCCAATGTTCTGAGATTAAAGCCAAAATGTTGTGACTCCCAGAAGTAAGAAATTCTGCTTTGCCAAAGAAATAACTGTTTCAGAGAAGGACCCTCAACAGATACTAAACTCATCAGATGAGGAACTGTCAAGGGATTGGATATCTGCCGACATTTTGTGCGTGCCAAAGTATCACCCAAGGACTACGTGCTAATTGTAACGGGGTACATAGCTTCACAACGGGGAGATCGGGCTGTTACCGCTGTCAACCAAGCAATCAAACTTCTCGTCAGTAATGGTCAGCTTGGCAATCCCAGCCTCCCAGTGGGCACAGCATCAAAGAGCACTTAACACCAGCTCTGAAGCACCCTTGCCAAAAGGATGAACTTGAATTTTAGGCCAACCTTCCAGTCTGCAGGACATATGGAGGGATGGAGACACACACTGAAAGGCATCCCAAAGCAGCACGGAGAAAGAAAAAAAAAAAAACCAAGGCGAGGCACTTGTTCTAGCAGAAAGAGAGACGAAGGAGGTACAACCACATGCAATGAGTGAATGTGGGCTGGATCCTGATTTGCGGAAGCCCCTAACGAAAGACAAGAAAGACTGGACAGAACTGAGAGAATGGGAATACCAATGGCACCAATGAGGGCATGGTTGCTATGTTCAGGAAAGGCAATGAGGCCACTGGAGAAGATCTCCATTCCCGAGAGAGGCCTGCTGAACCACCAGGGGAGACACATGCTTCTCACACACTTACGGGATGTGGCTGCCCAGCTGGTGAAACAGAGAGACGCGGTGGAGGCAGACATGGTGTGGTGCTCACCACCGATGCCTCTGGGGGACAGGGCAGTAGTTTTCGCTGCGCTGTTCTTTCAGCTTCTCCGTATGTTTGAAGCTTCTCACGATAAATAGGGGAAAGAGTACAAGCGAAAGTGGGGGAAGACGCATGAGAGCCAAGGACCCCGTCAACGCCGGCACTGGGTCTTGACTCCGCGCTAGAGTCCCGCAAGATGTCGCCCCCCCCCCCCCCGGGGAAAGCGGGCGCAGCGCCCACAGACCTCTCTCTTTACTGCCGCGGGTGACTTTACAATTACCCCAAAAAGTTTACTCAAAAATTAAAACATAAATAAGTAAATAAATAAGTGTCTGAAAAAATAATTTTAAAACAATTCAGGGGAAAATAGCAAACAAACGGTGTAGAAAGTCGACAACAAACAAGCAAAGAGCACAGAGTGTCTCCGCTTGGCCTGTGGGGTCCATGCGGTTTGACATCCCAGCCTCTGTCCAGGCTCATCTCATCCCTGGTACTGCTGCCCCCCCACCGACGGCCTCCCCCCACCACAGGCTCCTGTACATGCTCCCCCCCCCACCCCCACAAACTGCATGGCTCTCCCTTCTTCAATACTCCACAGTCCTCTCCTTTGTGAGGGAGGCTTCCTGACCACCCAACCCAGTCCAGTCCGGCTATTTTACAAGGACCATGCCCTTGCAGCATGGATAGCTGGAATTGGTTGGAAGGACTCCCCGATGAGCTGCGATGTTCTCCACCAGAATGTAGGCCCAGGAGGACAGGAACGTCTGCTTTGCCCACGACTTCCTCCACTGTGCTAACACAAAGCTGGTGTCCAATAAATAGCTACTGACTGGATTCACTCTGAAAGGGCTCTGCACCCCCCAGATTCACCGTCCGGGGAGGAGGACCTACACTACAGCTTCGTCTACAAGGAAATGGTCACCAGAAGTAGAGAAACGTGTTCGGCGCAAGACTCCTCCTCCCACTCAGGACGCCACCCACACAGGCTGCAGGTTACCCCGTGGTGGCTGCTTCACACGGCGCTCAAGGCTCACCCAACATCGGGATGTTTCCCGGGCGTGGATAGTCACCTGCTACCGTCCTTGCTTTCCCAACCCCCACAAGCATCCTCACTCACTGCTACCAGGCGTGAGACATCAGCACCACCTCGGTACAGGCTGATGGCCGAGTGGGACAGACAAGGAAAGGAGGAAGGAGCACAGGCGTGCGTCCGCCTGGCGAGACCAGGGCAGGTGTCGGGTCAGGGTCCTCCAAAGGGGTGGGACTGAAGCTGCAGGAAGGGGGTAGGGCATTCCAGATAGAGGGCCCTGCTCACTCACAGGTCTGCTAACTTGGCTTCTTTAGGTTAGAACCTAGAAGTGGAGGGCCACCTGGGCGGCTCAGTCGGTTAAGCGTCCGACTTCGACTCAGGTCATCATTTCACAGTTCATGGGTTTGAGCCCCGAGTCGGGCTCTGAGCTGACAGCTCGGAGCCTGGAGCCTGCTTTGGATTCTGTGTCTCCCTCTCTCTCCGCCCCTCCCCCACTCTCTCTCTCTCTCTCAAAAATAAATGAACATTAAAAACAAAAAAAAAAGAACCCAGAAGTGGAGAGGCCATGGGGACAGGCTGGGCTGCTCGGGGACACACGGCCAGCCACGAGTCCAAGGTAGAGGCAAGAGGGCTACAGTACTCGGGTGCCGCGTTCACTCGACATTTAACCAGGAAGCGTCACTTCTGCCCCTACTGTCCTTGGATATGGGACACTGCCCATTCGGTCCCTCAACAGACGCTTCGTAAAGGCCACCTACTGGGAAATTTGGGATAAGCACCAAGACCGCTCTCTCCCTGCAAGGTCCGGGGCACTGTGCATCACTTCTGATCTTACCGTGGACACTGCAAGTTCTCTCGTGGTGTTCCTGATTCTGACACTGGACACGGAACAGCCAGCAGCCCATTCTGCAGCCCGGCATCCCCACTGCGGTCCTGCGAGGCTCGCCATGCTACAGAGATCGCCGTGTCGCGAGAGAGTTTGGAACTGAACGTGTCGGTTCCTTTTCTTTTCTGGATCAGTCTATCTGCCTCACGCTGTGCTCCATTCTCTCAGTCTCGGGGTCTAAGGGACCATTTGAGAGACTATAAAATTAACAGCTCTGAGGCACGTGACTTTGGTCTTGATAGGAACTGCGATTTCGTATGGGAATCACTCATCCAACCAAAAGAGGGCTACACTTGAAAACCTGAAGCAGCACTTGTTACAAGGAAATAGTCTTGAGAAAATGGTCTAGACTATTTTCCTCCTGCAGCACTAACTAACTTTCAGTTATTTAACACAAAATGATCTCTTACTTTTGTGAGTGGTTGTCAGAGTAGAAAAACAGTCAAATACTTTCTAGGTATACTTAACGGACAGGAACACATTTTACAAAGGTTCCAACAGATTAGCAACAATAAAATAGGTCTACGATCCTTGCAGTTTGAATTCCTGATATCCAAACCACAAATGCCATTTTATAACGGAAATCAAATCGTCTGCAAATAATTGATTTTCTGAACTGCTGTGCCTAAGGGGGAAAAAAAATAAATCCCTGGGGAAATCAGGACCACAACATGGAGTAAGTATCCGATCGTCTGCTCTGTGCAAGCAGAGAGGGCACACGCTCGGAATTCAGCAAATTATAGTCATTTCTAAAAACCATTTTGTAACATCACTTTTCACAATGCACTAAAGGTTCTCTACCAACAGCACCTCTTAATAGTTGAGATGAAATATGTTTAGCGATTTGCATGTGGGCATTTTGATCACAGGACTCTTCTGATAAAGGGCAAATTATTAATTAGATCCTAATTACTCAGGATGGGTGTACTTCTCACTCGAAAAACCGTATTCTTCAGTCTGGAAGGCTAGTTAGGAAAATGTGCACGTAGTTTCACCTACAACTATCCTTTCGGTGACCCAAACGGGGCCGAGGGATCCAGTGAAGATTCACCGGGGGCATGGAACATCACATATATCCAATGTGAATTCACTGTGCCGTAACTACTCAAGACTGGCAGGATATAAATGTAACACAGATCCCCCCATGAGCACACCCCTACTTTAAACTCCATGCCGATGATTTTGAAAAGAACTGAACACCCAGAGACACGTACATACACATTCACACATACACTCTTGGTCCTTTGCTTTTTGGTTAAGGCAATCCGCTATGATTTTAAGATGCAGATTCATTGTTGTCTCCTTAGAAATTTAAATACACACACGCACACACACATACACAGAAGTGCATCCATGTGGATGGACACGGACACACACACACACACACACACACACACACTCACAGTGGCAACAATTAATAAGAACATGTTCTTCTTAGAAATAATCCTTTGAAAAAAATCATCAAGTGCATTCTTCTGCCCTTCCCTCAGTAAGGGAGGTTTAACGGGGTGCAGCGTAAGCAACGTAGTCGTGGAGACAGTAATAGCATCTGCCGTACCCTATAGGAATCCAGGGGTCTCAGAAATGAACTCTACGTTACTAGATTCCAGAGCTGAGGTCAACAGCTAATCGAGAACTCCGCCAACAAGGGCGGCTGCAGCTTTGCGGAAGACATCTGCCATATGGCCGTGGGATCTCAGGCCATTAGGGAGGTGGTTCCTAAGTGGTAACTTCCCCTCTATTATGCTTCTCCTAATTGAGCTGTGTCGTAGTTGTATTGAGGATGACTAGAGAATTATTAGGAGAAATGCTGATGAGCTCCCATGACTGGAGCTAATTAATACCAGAGTATAATTTAAAGCTGAAAAGACTTTCTGGCTTCTGCTACCGAGAAGCCAGTCAACAGGTGAACGGGAGTTACCGGCAGACTTTCCTTGGGACATCTCCACATCTTTAGTGATCCCTGAACACGGGAGAGGGAACCCATCAGAGAAGAAACCTCGTTCTGGGCTGAGATGATGAGTCCCTCCCCAGTTCAGCGTAAGAAACAAGCCTGCGGGTGGGGACCCTCATCTTCTTAGAGATGTGACTTCAGTAGGACCTTGCCAGGTGGCTTCTCAAGTCAACTGGAGCCAAATCCCCGTGCAAAATCACATTTAAAATGGAAATCTCCACACCAGTGTTTTGCCTAAAATGCTGCCCCCCCCCACGTGGTTATATGAAAAGGGTCAAAGTAACACTCACAACAACATCAGTCCTCATTTTTCCAAAAGTCTTGATCAAATGGGCGTAATGATAATTTTCCATCTGTCGTAAAATAGCTGTCATACAAGCCACGAAGTTTCCCTGTAAAGGAGTCAAAGGGTACAATTAGAGAACAACATTCTCGAGAACAACGGGGAAAGTCGGTATCGACTAAGGGTCTGGGGGCAAAACCAGCACAGAGAAGCAGCGGGCTGTGGGGGGGGGGGGGGAGCCCTGAGCTCCGGCTCCCCGGCACGTGAGGACCGGTCACTGCCAACCTCACCATCTTGGCTTTGCTCTATTTCCTTCTCTCTAGCTGCGCTAAATGCTTCCTGACACACGGTTGTCGAGGCTGGAAAAACAAGCTTTAAATGTTCTTGCATTAAATATGCAAAAATGAAAGACGAGATTGGAACCACTGACACTTGTGTTCTGTGCTCCGTGGAAAGTTGCTGCTCTTATTACCAGGCGAAATGTGTGTGCAGCCCGTCCTCTCGGGCCGTGGCAAAGAGAGGCCTTTTATTTCTCAAAATCTGCCCGTGTCCCCCTTGGCCAATTTGGAGGCAATCACCACCGATTCCACGATGAGTTATGGTCCAATTCTCTTCCACAAGAAGAATGTGAAGAGGCATGCAAGCTCATCAGAATTTAAAGTGGCAGAGAGGACGGTTTCTCCTGGCAGACGGAGCCGGGAGAAAAGGAAGAGGAGGAGGGAAAACAGAAACCAACACGCAGAATCAAGTCATGGAGCAAAGCAGCCAAGGAAGAGGCAGCCAGTACGTGTGCGGCTGTGGGTGTGTGCGCTGAAGGGGGCTGGGCTTGGTGGGTGGGCAGAGGGTCAGGTGGTCCCGTTACCACTGGGTACAATGTATCCCTTCTGGGGGGGTCATGGCTCAACATAAAAACATAAAAACCTTCCTTGCTTTTCTAGATCCCCCCCCTAAACTAATGACATTTTAAGAAACAGAGGGAATACATTTTCGCCCATTCGACCAGTACGAGTCTGGTCCAATTACGGGATGAGACATTCTTTCAGACATACCCCAATTTTGCCCTCTTAAATGCGTTCCCGAACTGTGTTCTTTTACCCACCCCACCTCTCCAAGCACTCTACCGGAATACCTAAATGCGCTCTGTATTCATCTGGGCGCATATTCTACAGGGAAATGTTACCGTCCGGTATTTTTCCCAATCCATTTTGTTCGTATAGTATACGTGTATGCTTCCAAATGAGTCCTCAAAGGATGCATTGCACAAACTGAACAAATACAAGAATGACAATATGCTATCTTCCACTTGCATAGAAACATAAATTCTTTGTGAATGATGATAATTGTTGAGATTTGATTCCATGTTGGGGTTCAGAGAAAGAGCTGAAGATTGCCTGTTTTCCACTGGAGGGATGATTTGGAAAATGGCAAAATGTCTATGAATATGAACTTGTGAAATATGTAAATATCTGGCACCCTCATGACTCCAGAGAAGCTGCCTTTGTATCTCCCTTGCTCTTTAGGAGATGCCCTTTTGGAAAATGGCCCCTGTACCGTTGACCACCATGTGTCAAGGGCTGTGCTGAGGCCCAGTCCACCACACCACAGATTCTCCTCCTGCCCCATTTTACAGGCAGTGAGACAGGGGGCTGAGTGTTCCCCTCTAAATGAGTAAATGGCAAAACCGGGTGTAAAGCCAGTGCTTCCAGCTGCAAGGTGGGCACTTTGTAGCTGAACTAATCTCTTTCCTCTTGTCCAGATGTACATTTTAATTCTCTTTTGGAGAAACCTGAGGCCGCTGCTAATGGCCAACAGGAGTTGGAGACTGACTTTCCTGTACTTCTACAGGCATCAGAGAAAGTTGCAGGAGGGTGAGGGAAGGCAAAGGCAGCCACACACGATGTCCCACTTTCCTCCTTGACGCAGCTATCTGTGGCTGGCCTTTTCCTCAGGAGACACCGGGCTTTTTTGACCAAGTAGAGGCCTGTATTGGCCAAGATGCACCTGGTAGGGGCTCAAATTAATTTTCTGCAGGTCAAAACGGTTAAACAATGGGAACCTACACATTAGAATCGTCGGAAATCACAAAGCCAGCTATGTATATAATTAGATCCAGTATACCCATGTACTTAACTTAAAATATCAAGCCAAAAGTGGAAAGAAAAGCAGAACCCCAGGGCAGTTCTGAGAATGCCAACCGCCCGAGCACTGAGCAGCATGGATGAGAAGAAACAGTGCGCATCCAGAGTCTGGCCAGACACTCAAACAGGTGATACGGAGACACTCAACGTAGGCAGCAGACTGCCATGTAATGCTGAAAACTTCACGCAAGGCCAAGACTGGGGCAACTGACATGATGCAGGAATGAAGAAATGATGAGAAGGTAGCAATTTCCACAAAGCCAGTCCAGGGAATATGCAAATGGCCAGTCGGGCAGACTTTGCTTTGGATGAGAATGTCATGGAGGCAAGCCAATGGCCTCTTACTCTATGGCGACGAGGACCAATTGGGAATCCGCCCAGGGAAGGGGACAGAGGCAGGGCTCCACCATGAGTTAGAGGGCGAAAGGCCAGGGGGTGCAAAGGTATTCTTTATTTCACCTACGGAACTGTTCCAGACCAGTTGTCCTGTTCAGACTTTCTTAGAGGTAGCAAATCTCACTATTTCAGCTCCCTTCTAAGCTGAAGCTTTGGACCCCAATTGGAATGGGGTGATATGCCTGCTGAAATCCATAGAAATGTTCCCTATGGCCTTTGGAATGGAGTCCCATGCATGTGGTACCCGTATTTCCAAAGGGAAGCAATGCATTCACCATGCTCTACTGTTCTCGTGGACCCAGTGGAGCCCCGTGTGGTGGACCAGTGGGTTTCTGGGGAGGCATTCAGTGGGTCGTTATGAAAGCTGTATCTGAAACCAGCCAGGAACTAGAAGCAGAAATGGGGGAGAGCTGTGAAAGGAAAACTCATTCTGCAGGCTCGAAAGAAAATTACTATTCTCTGCTTTTTAATTGATTTATTTGAAATGCACTGAGAAGTCATAGGAAGCTTTTACTTTTGAACAACTGATAGGCTGGGAGGTAGGCTGGTGGTGACTGTGCAGAACGCGTCCTGAAACCTGAGTGTGGGGACCAGGTTCCAGGCCTAGAGGCTGAGGAAAAATGAGTAAATAAATAAAAACAAGACAATTCCTGAGACCTCAAAGCAATGCAAAATAGGGGCAGAGAAGTCAGGATACAGTTGCAGAAAACTTAAAAATCAGGACAGAGAATGCCTAAGAAACAAAAAATGTGAACTTCATTAGTAATCACAGATGAAAATGATGTATCATTATTTGCCTGCCAAAACAGCAAAGAAGTATTTAAGGGATGATAATGTTAGCAAGGGTGCAGGGAATGAGCACTCTTCTGCACTGCTGGTGGGAGCATAAATTGCTATAACCTTTTTAAAAAGCGATTTGCCAATAGGCTTGAAAAGTCTTGGGGGGAAAAAACCCACTCCTCGCCTTGGTAATGATACTGCTAACAATCCACCAAAGGAAGTCATTCAAAACTATGGAAGTTTACGCCCAAAGATGTCTGCTGCATTGCTGAAAACATCTGCATGTTCAACAACCAGAAACTGTGTAAGTGATAGGATACAGTGTAGGATTGCAAGATAAAATACAGGATGCCCAGTTTAATCTGAATCTCAGACACATAACAGGAAATAAGCATGTCGCAAATACCGCATTGAAAATATTGCATGGGACATCCATATGCTGACTCATCCGTTTATTGTTTATTCGAAGCTCAGGCTGAACCGGGTACCCTGTATCGATCGCTATTTGCCAAGTCAGGCAACCATACCATAGCGTGATCATGAAATGTTATGCGACCACTAAGACACTAAGCGTTAACTATGCAAATAAGAACTATTTTAATAACATGAGAAAATGCTTGAGGAAGAAACCTGGAGATGATTACATATACGTATTTCAGCAATGTAAAGAATACAGCACAAGAAAGAAAACATATCTAAGCAACTAACAAACAAACCAGGTAGTCCTTGGGGGTTGGAGAACAAAACCACAGATTACCTTTATAAACTGAAATACATATTAATATTTTAGAAGACGGTCCTAAGAGAAGAAGACAGGTCCTCCCTGTCCCTAAGTTCTGTGTTTCCTGCCCCCCGATCCTCAAAAATCTTATCCTCAGGCTGCCCTGTCCATGCAGACATGGTTATTGCTGTGCATTGCTCAAGCCCTGGACTAAACTTGCCCCTGACCTCCTAGAACTACCCTCAATGCTCCAGTTAAATATGCTTGGGGTCCCAGTGCACCAGGCAGGTGGAGAGTAGGACAGGGAACAGGGAGAACAGAAAGACAGGCAGAACAAAGCATTGGTGGTGGAGGAGGGGACATTCTGTGGCAGGTAGGTGAATGTAAGATGTCACCGAGGGATACAGGGGCAAGGGATTTAAAAAAAAAAAAAAAAAAAAAGGACAGATGTTGGAAAACGGGAACTGAGGATGAGACCTACCTTTGACACAGTATCTTTGCCAACTCTGCCTAGTTTAAGGTCTTAGGGCGAGTGTATCATTTAAAAGAACAATCCTAAGGGCTTTAATGCCTGGCCCGGAGGAGTTGAGAGAGTGTGACTTCTCTATATAACAAAGACAGACTTAGACACATGACTTGAAGGTGAGGTATGAAGTTGCTCTTGGTGGTTCGTCAACAAGATAACAATGGTTCACATGACCCTGGAGCTCACGCTTTGCAGGCAGGCGCCTGTTCTCCCTGGGACACACGGCACAGGCAGAAATTTCAACTCTCTTCAAAGTGCTTTAAGTGCCAAGGGACTTGGGGACAGCCCCAAACCACAGGCGCTGTGAGAGCTGTGAAGAGTGACCCAGGAGCACCGAGTCCGAAGGGCAGGCTCCAGATCTGAGTAACCAGAGACTTCCACTTAAACCTGGGATCACACTCCATGACTGCCAGAGACGACTTTTGCTAAAACCTTTAAACATGTTTTCACCGAGGCGAGTCCTCTGAAGAGAAACTGTTATTGAGATGTTGAAGTATCAACTCTAGTAAAGAAAACAAACCTGCCTCCTAATCGTCATTAAAGATTAAAGAAAAAGGAATCCCTCAGCGACATTTAGGATCTACTGTTCAGTGACACTGGGCAAGAATCGTAGTAAAAGTGGGTGGACAAAGGACTTGGCGAATTCCTGATGACTTTCACTTTGGGGGACATTCGAGCCAAAGAACCAATACCGTAAAGCAACACTATGAGCACCGGAAATCTAGGGAAAAGGAAAGTAACAGAGCGAAGTCTTCCGTTTCAAAGGGAGGTGAGGCGTGAATGGATGAGTTGTTGGTACAGTTAAGGGGGAAGCCCTAGGATGCACGAAGTCTTTCTGTTTTCAAAAGTGAAAGCCACGAGTGGAACGTGTAAGGCTTCTATTTGCCAAGAGGAAATTTTATAAAGAAAAACAAGGAGTCCAAAAAGCTAACACAAGGAGCACCTCAAAGTGCCACTCACTGGCCCAAAGATTCCTCCAAGGTCTCTGCAGAGATGAGGTTTGTGAAAATATACCTAGGGGCTTCTGCATGATGAATTAAAAGTAATCTAACACGTGCATTCACCCCTGTTTCCTCACATTAAACTGATAACAAAGAACACCTTTTAATTCACAAACCCGTAAGAAGAAAGAGAGAAGAGACACAAGTAAAGACAAGAGAATTCTGGGAGCAGACAAGGGAAGCATGAGTGGTTACTGAGTGCCCCAGACGCAGGAAGGGGGTGATCATCTAACGGGAACCTGCTGATTCCTGGCACAGAACCCTAGGAAGACTCAGAAGGCAAGACTACATACGAGGTGGAAATCAAGAGCACTGATGTCTTCAACATGTGGCCTGTCGACTCCGGCATGTCCACCGAGAGACACGCCCACTCACTCCTAGGCAGGGGACCATGTGTTTATTCTCTGCAAGGCGTTGGGGGCGGGGGTTGCAGAAGGGGGGTGCCTGACAAAGCAGAAGAGAAGGGGGCAGGAGCCACCTGGCTGAGAGTATCTAGTGATGAGCAATCGGCTCTCTGCTCTGCCCAGCTCCCAACATACCAGCAAGTGGGGGTTAAACCAACTTCCTCAGTCTTAGCCCCATGTCAAAATAGAACGGGAGACCAGAAAAATCCTCTTTGGAGAAACCGAACAGCCCAAGACAGCATATCCACTGTCTGCCCATAGAGGTTCAGCCCACGCAGCCTTGTACCTCCAAACTCTGTGCACACATGAGAAACAGTCTGATCAAGACTGTACAGTCTCATGAGGAAAGTCATTAGTAAGAGAAACCAAAGCAAACAGAAACAAAGCCGGGGCGGGGTGGGGGGGGGGTGGGAAAATGGGGCTATGTAAGAAAATTCCAAGACCTATAACATTTACCTTCACACAGGAGATTATATCCATAAAACGAGAACATAATGTTACGAAAAGGAACAAAGACCAAGGAAGGATTCTGGAATATTCAAATTATGTTCGCAGAAATAACTATTTTCACAGAAATATGGGGAGGTAAAGCTAACAAAATCCTCCAGAAAATGGAACAAAAAAGACACAAAGACACACACACACACACACACACACACACACACACACAGAATAAGAACACCAGAGAATCCATTTAAGAGATTCAATATCTGAGAAGCAGGGATTCCAGAAAGAACACAGAAGATGGAGAGAAAAAAGCTATTTTTTTTACAAAATGATAGAACATCCACATAAAAACTATTAGAATGAGTTCAGATGATTGCAGGATACAGGGCCAAAATACAAAACTCAATTGTTTTTCTATATACTAGCAGTGAACAACCCAAAAATCAAATTCAGAAAATAACTCTATTTACAAAAGCACCAAACCCAGCACAATACTTGATGGAAATATACTCCATGTTCATGGATTGGAAGACCTAATAATGCTATGATATTAACACCAATTAATGGGCAGCACCCCCCAAATGATCTACAGATTCCATGCAATCCCTATCAAAATCCCAGCCTGCTGTGTTGTAGAGCCTGACAAGCCAATCACAGATAACCCCATACATACTGTGTGATTCCATTGTTAGCAAATGTCCAGAATAGGCAAATGCAGAAAGGCAGGAAATAGATCAATCAGTGACGGGCAAGAGCTGGAAGTTTGGGGGTTAAATGGGGAGCGAGTCCTCATGGGTACAGGTTTCTTTTGGGGATGATGACAATATGCTAAAACTGCTTACGGTAGTAGTTCAACAACTCTGTGATTATACGAAACACTTAAATTGTTCACTTTAAATAGATGAATTTTTTTGATATATGAATTACACCTCAATAAAGCTGTCAAAAATGTTTAGGGGTGCCTGGGTGGCTCAGTTGGTGAAGCGTCCGACTTCAGCTCAGGTCATGATCTCGCAGTTTGTGGGTTCGAGCCCCACGTCGGGCTCTGTGCTGACAACCTGGAGCCTCCTCCAGATTTTGTGTCTCTCTCTCTGTATCCCGACCCTGCTTGCACAATGTCTGTCTGTCTCTCTCTCGCGCTCTAAAATAAATAAACATAACTTTTTTTGAAGCTTTTAAAAACAGATATTAATTAAATGATATAATTTCTCTCAAATGGCACGCACTGATTGTCGAGCATGACTAAGACTTATCATCATGAGATTTCACAGTACTAAGGATAAAACAATGATTCTAAAACATTAAAGAGAAAAGGAAAGCAAAGAGTCGCAGAGTGCATTGGGATTGCTCCTGGAGAGGATGCGGCAGGGGACAGCTCATTCTCAGGACAAGTAAACTATTTGCCCTTAGCAACAAAATAATGTACTACTCGGATTTAAAATCAAAATAACACACTCAGAAAAACACTTCCAAATTCTATGATCCTTTTGAAGCTGTTCTTTCTCCTTAGATTTTTTGAAATAGATGTACGACTGTTCTTTCCTTTGTTTTGATCTACTCACTTGTGTTTCCACATCATATGAAATGTCTTCACCCTTCTAGGTTTGGAGGGGAACTATAAAGAAACAATCACTGAAAATGCAGACGGGACAACGTTGTAAAATGAAGAAAGGAAAAGTGTGCCATGCAAAATACATCAGAAGGCACAAGTTGTTGCTGTACCTTGGAAAGGTATTTCACGTGTTGTTAATTAAATATTTGACGAAGCACAAGATATAATTGAAAGCCTGAATCAGAGAGTTCAGTTAAAACTCAGGTTCTTGGGAAAACGAGTATTCACTCCCATCATTTAAACTTGGCGCCCGTTCCCGGAAATACAATCTACGGTAAAATTGAGGACTGTGTTGTGTCCCTTTTCTCGCTTCAAGACAAATTCAGCCCCCATGCAGCCTTTATCCAATGTACGCATTGCTTTATTCATTTAGTTTCCCAAATATTGAAATTCTTGGTTTTATAAAGGACCATAAAGTGAAAAATGTTTGTAAAAAGAAACTACACAAAATTAAGAATAGTATGGTTGAGAAACTACACTAATGTCATCTATTAGCTTTTTCAACTCCTAGCAACAAAATTAAACCTGTATCTTAAATTTAAATGGAGTGTCTGGTTGAGTTCAGAGAATACTAGTATTTCATATTATTGCAGACACCATAAGGAAAGAAATCTAATTTTAAAAACAAAATCAATTTCAATTTTACAGTGGCAGTAATTGTAGGAAGACATTTATAGGCCAAATATACCAAAAGGGAATATCTAGATCTTAAGCTACCCATAACAATTATCTGCTACTTATTCAATGCACTAAATTAAACACATACTCACATTTGTCACAGAGGATAAAAATAAATTACGGTAAAATTTTACATATACAATTATAATTTACGGTATAATGAGGAATATATACTTGTATATAACTTCTCAATATAATTCATTTGTTGCTAACACAAATCAGAGAGTAGAGGAGAAAATTTTAAATTTATTTTTGTAAACTCAGGCAATCAGATAATATTAAAGCCTTAGAGGGCCTAGGACTTCCCAAATCTTCTCCCAAGATATATAGCATCTGTAAACACACTGTAATAGAAACAAGAATAATTCAGTGTTAATAAAATTTTATCGTTGAAGGGAGGATCAATATGCCTACAGATTTTTTTTTAAATTGACTTCTGTCCATAAAGGACACTGTCACCATCATAGTTACAGATTACAGTTGAAACTTTCTTGGATAAAAAGAAATTCCTCTATATGAATCATAAAGGATACTGTCCTCAATATAATTTATACTGGTTGGATGTGTTGGTGAGGAGGAAACTATGTCACATACCAAGTGTTAAGAAAACAAAGTTCATGAGTCACAAGAAGATGAAATATATTTTGAAATATGAGATTATTATATACTACAAAAAGATAATCTCAGTTCTATTATTTCTTAGGAAATACTTATTTATACATAAATACATATATTGTGTGCAGATATCTGTACAAGCACTATACATCATGACACAGCACTCATGGCTTGTCTGCTTACGACTCTGTAAGCCCTCGAGAGATTTTGAAGCTAAATGCCTTGACGTTTACTTTCAAAGTCTCCCGCTATGGAGAAGTAGAAATTGACAATCTGGGGGAACGCCAAAGAAATTCTGCAGAACAATGAATCTGTCTAGCAGGTGTGTAAAGGAGAACATAGCATACAGGAAACACCCCCCTTTGGGGCTCTATGCCCACCCTGTCTCCCCATCACCACAGCCCGGAGAAAATCAAAGGTTCCCAAGATTCTGAGGAAATGGGGCCACTGGGGAAACACCAAAAGACATTGAGGGAATAAGACCAAATTGATGAGAAGATTCAAACTGGCGCAGAGTAGTACCAATACAACACTCCATGAACATTAAAGAGTGGGCACATGTCCACAGCATGGAGCTCCTGGAGGAAGGTCAGACATGAGTAGACACAGCCCTGCCTAGGAGGAGCACACGTGGAACCAGGGGCACAACTCTCTCCCAGACCAGTGGAACCAAGTCAAAAGGACACAGGAGGATACTTGAGAAGGGTCCTCTGGCCACAAGTGGGACAATGGGGACATCCGAGTTTCAAAATGAACAGTAAGAGCAAAGGACTATAAACCTTAAATTAAAAAAAAAAAAGAAAAACATAAGTCTCCATTGATAAACTGGTATACAAGGTGGGGGGGGTGGTGACGAGAAGAGAAAGCAAAGCCCTTCTTACAGAAGACTAAATAACGTAGATGGCATAGGAAAATGCAAAAATTGCCACTTTCAACTCCAGAAGGACTGGATGATTCCAGCAACGGTCCTGCATGGGTACTGAAACCAGTAGGTCAAGCTCACTGGAAAGGAAGGCATTTGCTCAGCTTGAAAGTACTGTATCCCCCCACAGATTCTTCTGTGCCTCCTAGTGTGATGGTGTTCTAAGGACACATTATCACCTAGGTAGGGTTTTGTGCCAAAAATGTTTACTCATGAGGGAATGCACAGACAGATCCAGAAATGGGACTTTTGACAAGACAATTGTCCTAGGCCTTCCAAAAAAAAAAAAAAATCAATGAAGAAATTTCATTTGGGCCACATATTACATGTTATTAGGGGGATCACTGCTAATTTTTATGAATATCATAATCGTATTGACTGTGTTGCAGAATTATTCTTAGCAGAAGCACAACACAATTAGGAATGACATTCACGATGTCTGTGGTGAACTTCTGGTCGAGTAAAAAGCCAGTTTTCATTACACACACATACAACTCCACAAGGGAGGGGAGGCAGAGACAACGCATTTGGGCAAAATGTCCGTAAATGTCCGTAAGTGGTAGATCTGGTTGGTGAGTATACTGGCTTTTACTATCAGAGCTTTTTCAAATTTCTGTACCTAAGAAAAATTTCAAGATAAAAAGCTGAGGGAATACAATGTCTACCCGCAGTCTAGTGCAGAAGACGTACATGACAACAATTAATTAAGACCCAATGTTACAGATACTATAAAAGAGAGTTATTACAGACTGACAAGGGAGTTCTAAGGAGGAAGTGCTCCTTTTCCAACCACAGGAACTGTTACTCAATATAATAACAGGAACACAAGCAATGATTTAGCTATTTTGAGACACATTTGGAGAGGGGAGATAAAAGTGAAGAGCCTTAAGCAACCCACATCCAGAAATATTCACTCAGGAAAATGTTCGAGGAGCTGAAGTAGAACTAAGTGGGGGGTGTATTGCTTTTGCACAGAAAGCTCTGCCATATGCATTTTTCTTAAATGTAAGAACACCTAACTGATTGGGAGCATGCCCTGTACGTATGTATTCTGACCTTAACAAAATAGTCTACAGTGAAAGGGAAATGGAAGAACCATCCTGTTTTCCTACCAAATATGGATCTACATATCGCTCACTCTCCTTTTGGTATTTTACAATACCATTCTATTAATGGTAGAAGTTATACAGGTACGTAACAGAAAATTAGTTTAGGAGTAAATGTCTGAGAGGCAGACATTTTGGAGTAATCACTTGATCGAGATCAAGAACACTATATGGAGCAGAACAGGCTATTTCACTTCTCTGAGCCTCAGCTGCCTCATCTGTAAAATGGCCACAGTGATTTGAAAATGTGCAGTTCTTGAGAGGCTTAAATTAGTCATATAGGTAAGGATATGTAAGGATATTAGCATAGTCGCTGGCTACGTAACGAATAAGGGATCTCATGGTGGCAGTGATGGGGGCGATGATGATGATGGCGGATAAAAGAGAAAAACATACGCAGAAGGTTATTTTAAGGTCATTAAATTTGCATACTAAAACTCACAAATCATTCATGACAGAATCAAAGAAGATCTAAAAGAAATGGGGAGATATATCATGTTCATGGATCAGAAGAATCAATAAGAGTTCAGATGTCAATTGATCTACAGTTACAAAATAGCAGCAGGTGTTTACTGTAGAAACTAACAATCAGAATCTAAGCTTTCTACAGAAAGGCAAATAACGTGAAACAGCCAAAGAAACTGTGAACCAAGTAGGACACACTACCAGATTTTCAGATGTGTTATAAAACTACAGATATCAAAAGAGCAGGCATACCAGGAAAAGAATAAACTGATGAGACAAAGTGACCGCACAACAGGCAAACTGATTCTCAACAAAGTACTGAGAAAACTCAATGAGAAAGTATAGTGTTTTCAACAAGTGGGATTTCCAAAGGGTACAATGAGACACCATATGGAAAGACAGGAAGAAAAGGGAGGGCAGTAAGGCCCATCCATACCCTATGCTACATACAAAAACCAGCTCAAAATAGATCATAGACCCAAATGCAAAAAAAAAAAAAAAAAAAAAAGGCCCAAAAAACCAAAAGCCAAAAACCAAAAAAACGTAAAACAACAGAACTTCTGGAGGAAAACACAGGAGAAAACCCGACCTTGGCTTAGGCAAATACTTCTTAGGATACAAAAAGCATAAAACAAAAGAAAAAAAAATGGTAATTTGGACTTCCTCAAATTAAAAATGCCTGGTCTTTGAAAGGTTTTGTAAAGAGTAAAAAGATAGGCTGCAGAATTGGAGAAAATATTTGCAAAATGCGTATCTGACAGAGCGCTTGTGTCAAGAATATATAAAAACTCTGAAAAGTCAATAACAAACAACCCATCAAAAAACTGGCAAAAGAATTTAAATAGATGCTTCACCGAAAAAGAGATTCAAATGGCCAGGACACACACAAAAAAATGCATTCGGTGTCACTACTCAATGGGAAAATGCCAATTAAAACCATAGGGAGATACCACCATACCTGTTAGAATGGCTGAAGCTTAAGGAAAAAAGAAAAAGAAAAAGCAGGAAGCTGCAGAGACACTGAAAGTCTCCTGTATCACTGGTCTAAAGGCAAAATGATACAGCCATTCTGGGAAACACTTTGGCAGTTTCTTATACAGTTAATCATATAGCTTTTGACCCAGCCATCCTGCTTCTAGGTAGGGACCCAAGAGAGGTGAAAACACAAGTTCACAGCAAGACCTCTACGCTAATGTGGATAGATAGTTCTTTTCCCAGATTTTGTTCTTTTAATTTTTTTAATGTTTATTTATTTTTGAGAGAGACAGACAGAGTGTTAGTGGGAGAGGGGCAGAAAGAGCGAGGGAGACACTGAATCCGAAGCAGGCTCCAGCTCTGAGCTGTCAGCACAGAGCCCGACGTGGGGCTCAAACTCATGAACCACGAGATCATGACCTGAGCTGAGGTCGAACGCTTAACAGACTGAGCCACCCAGGCGCTCCTGTAGACAGTTCTATTCATAATTCCAAACAGGGAGATATCAACACATCTACTATTCGGCAAACATATAAACAATAGTGGTACGTCCATGGGATAGGACAGTACCGAGCGACCAGATGGAATAAACTGTTGATAAACACG
The DNA here is from genome assembly GCF_023721935.1 of Panthera uncia. Classification (NCBI taxonomy): domain Eukaryota; kingdom Metazoa; phylum Chordata; class Mammalia; order Carnivora; family Felidae; genus Panthera; species Panthera uncia. The sequence continues at coordinate 80,041,324 of NC_064818.1, read as the reverse complement.
GACAATTCTCACATCGGGGTAAGTGAAAGATGCCAGACTCAGACCCAAAAGGCAACCTGGAGTATGGATTCGTTTACTTGACATCCTGGAAACTCAAACATGATATTGACCAAGGGGAAAAGATGGGCTCCAAAAGGGCACCAGGGACTTTTGTAAGAGAACGGAAATATTCTAACCCTTGCATTTGGTCTTGATGACAGAACTGGACACACCTGTCAAAATGCAGAACTAAAAAGTAAGGATGTGACTGTATAACCTTAAAAATATACGTAAAGAAGAAAATTTGACAATCAAAAAATTCCCTGTAAATGATATGTAACTAATCTTGGCATTATACTGGATTCTTTCTCGCTCTTGCACATATAGAAAAAGACTAGCTTTAATAAAAGCAGGATCATACTTTAATTATTGTCACTTTCAGATGGCTTTGTTATGCGGTGGTGCAAGCCCTACATCACTCCTCTCGTTTTTCACATTGTTCTTGAGTATCCGTGCCAATATATTCTCACATGTGAACTTTACAACCACATTACTGAGTTTGAAACAGTTCCCAATGGAATTTAAATTGAGATCCCACTGAATTTTTTAATTAATTGAAAAGGCCTAGGATATCAGCCTTCTCATTTCCGCACACACAATGTGTCTAGATTTGTTCAGGTCTATTTTTACGCCATTCAAGAATATTTTGTGGTTTTCGTCATAAGGACTATGACCAGCTCTTGTTAACGTTCCCCCTTTTGGGAAGGGTGCCTTCTTCAAAAACCTTTTAAATTTTCTCTACATTTTTATTGGTATATTTGGGAAAATGACTAAATTTGATGTGTATATTTTGTAATTGAACTTACAGAATTCTGTTACTACTCCTAACAGGTTTTGTTTTGTTTTGTTTTGTTTTTTTAATTTTGTGGGGGAGGAGGAGGCTGTAAATGAATCAAACATGGGGCTTCTGGGTGGCTCAGTCGGTTGAGCATCCGACTTCGGCTCAGGTCATGATTTCAGTTTGTGAGTTCGAGCCCCGTGTCGGCCTCTGTGCTGACAGCTCAGAGCCTGCAGCCTGCTTCGAATTCTGTGTCTCCCTCTCTCTCTGCCCCTTCCCTGCTCATACCCTGCCTCTCTCTGTCTCTCAAAAATAAATAAATGTTAAAAAAAAAATGTTTAAATGAATCAAACATCTGTCAATAATTCTGTGTTGTCCTTTGTCATTGTTGTACTTCTGTTTTCTTATTTCTGTTTCTAGACTTAGGACACAGTCTATCACCACCAAGCACACAATGTCAAGTTGTAATAATAACTTCTGGTGTCTTTGCTTTCTTCAAGATTGTAGTCAGCATGCTTTAGGGTCTGATTTTTTAATGTCTATTTTTCTATTGAGATATAACTGAAATATAACACTGTGTAAGCGTAAGGTACATAATATGTTGATTTGATACATTATATACTTATTACAATTTGATTACCACCATGCCATTGGGTCACGAAATTACCATTTCTTTTGTGTGGTAAGAACATTTAAGATCTAGTCTCTTGGATATTAGTTGAGGCTGTACCTTGCATACGATGTTAAGCAAGTATTCCAAACCTAGAGATCGCTTATAACAAAATATGTGAGGCTAAACAAAGATGGTGATGGATATTATTACCAGAGAAGAGTTTTCTCACTAAAGAGCGAATGCATCAGAAAAAAAATTAAGCATCAAAAAACCACATAGGTATGCTTTTAAATTCTTACTAATGGGTAAAAATGGGACTCCCCAGAAAACATAAATACGTGAGGACAGGCTAGCTGTAATAAAATAAAACGTAGAGCAGCAACACCTCTTAGACCCCTCATTTCCTCGGAGGGTAACGGAACCACTCCTTACTTTCAGTCACGTAAGAGACATCCACAGAGGCATGCTGTATATGCAGCAGATTCTGAAGTCCACGTGTGGTTCGCATTCTGGTGGACACAGTGTGTTGACAGGGAGCTAACTGGCAGAGAAATGTAAACATTAGCTTCCCTTGTTAGAGTTGAGGTAAACGACTACCTTGATATTCACGGCAAGTATACGTTGTAGGTATCGTCATATCAAATCGTGCAAAAGCAAAGGAACCCTCTTGAATGTCCATTTGGTGAAAACATTCAAGGGGATGCCAATTAAAATATATAGCTTATATTTCCCATTTATTTCTACAGAGACATAATGAAAATACCAGAAGAGGCCACTCCACCAATCTGATGAAAAAATAGAGCCGCGGTTTATAATTACCGAATTACTTAGCTCTGATCATAGGAGTGACTGTCGTGATTTTAAATTAGGGAATACGAAACATCGGATTGTGGAGGTTAATCTCCTTGAACAAAATTCATACAGTTTTAAGGTTAACATGTTTACGTTACGACAATCAAGGACGCTGCAGTCTTTTGCCAAGCGCATATCATTAAAAACGAAAGCGTCACCAATCAAATGGGTTTCCCATTTCCTGACCCCAACACTCTAATCACTAGTCACATGGAGAAGACGCAAATTGGAAGTCACTTTCCAACACATGTTCAGTCAAGACTTTTTTATTTTTTATTAATCTTGCTTAAGCAAGGTCTTAACAGCATGTAAAAGAAGGTAAACCCACAAAATGATGCTAAAATGACTAATTTTAATTATTTTCCAGAGTCGCTACTTGTTTGCAAAATTGAGTACAGTTTCCACAAGCTAATTATCTGGCTACACAGTTAAGTTTGCAAACTGTAATGTTGCTAGTTCCTGTCTAAACAAAAAGCATACGGGATAATGAAGCCCACTTGTTTTGAATTTAAATCAACTGTTTTGGTGCCACGAAAAGGCAAAAAAGCAGAAATCCAGGTTGATCAATTAAGTAGAGGCGTAGTCAATAGGAGACCTTTATTTGAAAGAATCACAAACCTCAAACACTGCTACATGCACATTCTGGTAAGGCGATCACCATTACTTGGGATAAAACCATTATCACACATAAAAAACAAAACTGCAGTATTAATGCAGACCAAGGTACAGGCCTCCAACTGCAAGACCATGAGACGCTCCGCCCCTCCCCTTGAATCCACGTCTGTTGTGGACTGAACTGTGCTCCCCCCAAATTCATATATTCAAGTCCTAACACCCAGCACCTCAGAATGTGACTGTTATTTGGAGAGAGGGCCTCAAAAGAGGTAATTAAGAGGCACCTTGGGGGTTCAGTCGGTGACGTGTCCAAGTTCGACTCAGGTCATGATCTCGTAGTTCCTGAGTTCCAGCCATGCGTCGGGCTCTGTGCTGGGGGCTCGGAGCCTGAAGCCTGCTTTGGATTCCATGTCTTCCTATCTCTCTGCCCCTCCCCCATTCATGCTCGGTCTCTTTCTCTCAGAAATGGATGCACATTTAAAAAAATTTTTAAAAAAGAGGTAATTAAAATTAAACGAGGTCATGGGGGTCCCAAGTCCAATATGACTGATGTCATTAGAAGAGGAGACCTACAAACGCAAGCCATATGTAAGCCAAGGGGAAGCTTTAAAAGAAAGCACCCCGCCCAAAGCCTTGGTCTTGGACTGTTGGATATCCCCCAGCACCCTGGGGAAGTGAATTTCTGTTGTTCAGGCCACTCACCCTGTGGCCTTTTGTTAGGGGAGCACTAGCAACCTCCCTCCCTGCTCGAGCCACACTTCCAAGGCGTCCTAGAACCTTGCCAGGCTCCCTCCCCCTGTAGAGACTGCCTGTGTATGCCCTCTGAAAAAGGCTGCTTCCCGAGAAGACCATCTGACACACCCCCACCCCCCGCCCCTTCTTCAGTGTTTGGATTCAATGCCTCCTTTTCTACCGGCTAAGCCGACATTCCATTTCAAGTTGTAGCCCAGCTCCAGCCCCTGCCCTCTTCGGGAACATTACCTAATCCACCTGCTCATTAGAATCATGGTCCACCAACTCTCCTCACAAAAATGTAGACTCCACAAGAGCAGGATTTTGACTACCAATGGACCTTTCGTTTCTAGAAAAGAACAATGAGTCCATGACAAGGCTGACTAATGCTTGCATTCAGTTGTCTTTTTTTTTTTTTTTTTAAATATTTAAAGTCAAAGAAAAGAACAAGGCCCAATACGAACAAGTAGAAGGGGACATTGTTTGGTGCAGCAAAGGCCACGACCTGAAATAAGGAGAGACCGTCTACCAATAAATAGGAGAAGGTACTTCTGGTGAAGTTGCCTACTGCTTTTCTCATCCTTTTAAAGATCCCTCTCAACTGACAGCCAATGGGTATCATTCTAAAGAAATTGACGCACCAAAGCAATTTCTACAACAAACCTGAAATGCACCTTCTGGGACAACGGTGCTACCAGAGTTTCGTTGTGTCTAGTGGTACTGAGTTCATGTTTGCAACACATTTCTGTGCTGGGGTTTGTAGGGAGGGCACTCGAATGCTAAAATCTACCTTAGGGCCACAGGTATTCACAGGTGTTCTCTTTTCTCTAAAGCACGCTCTCTCTCCATTTTATCATTTTCAAAACAAATTAAACCCTGCCCAGGAAAAAGAAAAAAAAAAACTACCCAATGAGTCCTGCTCACTGAATGGAAATTGCATTAATAACAAGTACTCGGTATGCTGGAGAACTTCGGCAGCGTTGTACATAACGCAAAAGCCAGGAGTCCGTCGTAAGAAGTGGGGTGTGTGAGCGCGTTTATGAGGCAGTAACAAGGTTCTGCTCCGGCATGAAGTGCAGCCTGTGGCTTCTCTCCCAGGCAGAGCTTCCCCTTGGGGCTCAGCCACATCGGGTCATTTAGTATAAGCCTCCATCAAAACATACGGCAAAGGCCAAGACCAAAAAGAGCGAGCTGGTACCCACCGAGCCATCACAACGCAGGCATGTAATCCAGGAAAACTGAGGAAGCAGAAAACCTCATTTTCATCACATCGGAGAAAACATCATGCCCAGCGCACTGCACTCGTCAGTGAGAAGCAGAGTGAGTCCTGCCGCCACCACGGGGCCTGGGCAGCGTTGAGGGGACCCAGACACAACTCTCGGGAGGGTTTGCTCGGCGCACCGCGTGTGTATCAATCAGGAAAGAGTGAGGGCGTGCGGCCACATGACTCAACTAACGCTCATGCTACCACCTGAGAGCAAAATCCTTTCACAAGGAGGCAAAGGGCACACGCAGCTTGTTTGGAAATATCAAAATTGTCTTCGACTTGCCAATGGTTTGTGACTTTGCCAGACGGACAATCTACTTGATTACTCACGTCAGCTAGGAGTCAAGCAGTAAACTTCAAGCTAAGGGTTACGAAAGTAATGGGGAAGAAACAGCCAGAGATCAGACACATTCAACGGACCAGGGTTTCGAAAGGCCCAACAAGTCCTAAGTCACCACTTGTCGCCGCGAGCGGGCTCGCCCAGAATCTATCCTGAGACCAACCGCAAGTCACTCTGAGACGCGGCTTCCAGAGTTGAGGGGGTCTGAGCCACAGCAAAAAAGCTCCGTGTGGACACCCCGATATTACAGTCACAAGTCAAGGGCGGCCTCTTTCAGATTCCCACGGGCCCGGGGTGACTACCTGGAACCACGAAGCCACGGGGCAGAGCCGAACATCCCCGCGGCTTCACCCCTATAACTGAGCGCGAAGGAAGCCGTTTCCAATCAGAGAGCAACATGTGGGGTCCAGGAAGAACAGGGTCATGTCTGTGAGACCCGGGATCTGCGCAAAGGGTTCAGACCATCCGTTCCGGTGACCGGGCTGCTGGCAGGTGGCTCAGAATGAAGACAGCAGGAGACCGAGAGCCCGGCTCACGCCCATTTTGCGTCTCTTTCCTGCCACTCAGATGGGTGCTCAGGACGGACCGAGGGTACAGAGCGGAAGCGTCAGGAACACGGCTTGTACAACGTGCTGCATGGAAACCACCGCCAACCGTCCCCAGAGCTGAGGGAGCCGATGCTGGCAGAGCCTTGCGAGCCTAGCCTCCCCTCCCCCTGCTCCAGGGGTGCTCAGACACCGAAGACGGCCGGGTGTCTTCACCTCTATATCCGCACGGCCGTGGCCCTGAACCCAGGGTGTCCGGGACAGAAGCTCTGGAGCAACAGAACCAAAGACTAGGACAAGTAGGGCCAAAGAAGACTGAAAAAGAGAACTGGCAGAGCATTCGTTCCAGCCGTGTCCTTCAGAGCCCGCTGCCCGGCTACACGGTGGGCTGAAGGCGCTGAGAACGGGCCACTGGGGAGCTTGCTGGAACCGGGGTCCTCGGGATGGTCCCCTCCCTGGCGTCAACAAATGCGCGCATCGCCCCTTGCTATAGGCCAGGGCCTGTGCTGGAGCTTGGAACGTGAAAGGAAATAAACCGTCAGGGTGCCTGCCCGTGTCTAGCGAGAAACCACCATTACAGGAACAATCCTTGCAGCGAGACAGAGCCAGGAGGGGTGACGGGGGACACAGGTGCTCTAGAGGAAGGGAACAGGGACAGCCTAGCCAGGTGGAGGTGGGGAGGGGAGGGGGGTGGATTCAGTCCAGGCAAAGGCGATGCTTCATCACGACGGTGGAGGCGTCAGGAGCCCGAGACCTCGGAGCCCAGCAGGCCTCGTGACAAGAAGCGGCCAGAGAGGCCGAAAGAAACAGGGGAGCAAAGAAACGGTCACGGACACCGGGCACGAGACGCCGTGGGCTCTGTGGAGCCAGGAGGCCAGTGGGTCTGGCTGGCAGCCTTCGCCAACCCTGTTCTTGTATTTGAGCCTTCGTCAGAAGCCAAGAAATAATGGGGGTTTGGGGGCGCTGTTTAATCTTCCTTGCCTTCAAGCCTCCTATGTCTTAGAACTCACCATCCCAAGAGTAGACCGGACGCTATTCCCGTCCACACGTACAGCTAACGTGATGGGAAAGAAAGTTGCCCCATTAGGGAAACTCAAAACACCGAAACCTTGGATGTTCACTTAGAAATGAATGTATATAGTAACTACTTCCTCCGGATAACAGCTTTCATTTGCCTTCTGGTTTGCACGCTCTTACACACACACGCAATTCCTTTTCTACCAAACACAGAGTGAAGAAGGGAAAAGGATACCTTTGGAACAACTCACAATTTTTCTAGACTACACATACGATAGTTAGAACTCCGAAGGCTAGCTCCGTGTAAGGATACGAGTGACCAAGCCCGCCCTTGGTTGTTGGCAACGGGGAACAGCAGGAGGCAGAGACGCATGTCAACCAGGGAAGCCTTGGTGGCACTCCGTGGCACGTCACCGCTCTGGGATCGAAAAGGAAAGAACAGCGATCAGAGAAAATGTCAAGATGACAATCCAGAGGGCACAGCAGGTGCTACCTGCTCCTCCTCGGGATGCACCTTGTAGACGCCCCTCTTTGCCTGGAGCGTTGACAGAGCAAGTAGGGGAACGTTTTGCGTGACTGACTGAAACGTATTCCTTTCCTGTCTTTGCCAGTAAAACATTCAATTATATTTATAAAAAAAAAATGTCAGTGTAGTACTTAGAGAATTCGATTACAAGGGGCCTGCTGACAAATTACAATTCTTGTTCCCCTTCCCACTAATTATTTTGTACGTTTTTGACACATAATAACATATGGCTTGCAAATCTCTTTAATTCAGATTTCCTGGCAGAGAGAGAATGGCTATTGGGGGGAAATGTGAATTTTGGCATATATTTTGTAAAAATAGATTTTATGTATATACGGGAACTTACTTAAAAATCCACTGAAGTATACATAGTGATTCATCTGATACCTACATCCAGTCTAATGGTTATGTATTAGCTTTTTCTTACTATTCCAACAGCCCTGTTAACATATTTGGATTCATTAAAACAGACATAAACTGTCTACTATTTTGAGTTTAAAAGAATTATTACATACACTCTTGCCCTTCTCGAAACTCCTGCTTCAAATTTTCAATTATTTTTATTTGAAATTATTTCTTTCAAATAATGTAAGCCATGATAAAAAAAAACACATTAGTATTTCTTAATAGTCTTTATCCATCCTAAAAATCGTCATCCAAAGTTGTCTTTGTATATAATAAACCAATTCTTGATAAATAATTAATGGCTTGTAAAAAAAAAAAAAAAAACACACAAAACTGATTTTCCAGGGACAGAAAGTAAATACATGAATTTTTAACAAGGAACACGTAAGCCCAAAGCATGGATATAAACACATACTCAGGAAAATATCGATATCTTATTTTTGTCGTGGGTCTCCAATATATTTTGATAAGCTAAGTAGCAGAAAACAAACCACACAGCAAGGGGCGTCTCCCAGGGTTACACTAACCCACTTCTCTCTCAACAGCCGCTAGGTACACTCACTTATCCTTTTACCACTGAGTGTCCCAGGAAGCAGCACACCCCCAGATTGTCCCCATACGGGAAGGTGTCCAGCGCTCCCCCACAATAAAAAGAGGGGGAGCTGAGGAGAATGGACCAATGTTGTCACAAACGCCACTGCTCTAGAGAGACAGACGTCACTCCCAAAGGGGCTGAGTGCTCGTTAGCAGCCCGGTTCTGATGCTCTGTCTCAGCCATTGCTTCCCGGGTGGAGAATATTATTAACATTCTACCAAAGCAGTAGGAATTGAAGGTATATTAGCAAAATGAAATTATTAGGCTCAAAAAATCGTAAGTGGCATATCATTAAATTAAGGGGCATTAAAAAGATCATTTTGCAAGGACTAATTGATTGTTAGCTTTCTAAACAATAAGCACACAAAATTTAATAGTTAATTTGTTTTTGTACACATTCCTAAGCTAGTTTTATTCAAAAATACCCTCAAAAGATACCGATTTGTGTTGTTCCAAATTTGTACAGTCATAAAATGAAATAATCAAACGTCTTCATAAGCTCAAAAGTGGCCGGGCGGGTTGACCACTGAGTTGTGACACATGTCCCACAGCAGCAACATAAGATGCTAACACTGGGGGAAACTGAGTCAGGGGTACGTGTGAGTGAACGTGTTGTAGGATCTTTGCAACTTTTCCATAAGTCTACTCCAAATTATAAAGCCAACTTAAAAAAAAAAAAATAATAGTAGAAATGCAACACCAAAAAATAAAAGGGGGGAGTGATCTCTCTTTCTAGAAAAACTATAAAATTCATCTGGTGAGAAACCCTGATGATCATGTAATGATTTTGTTTTCTTTAATTACATAAAGATGTCTAATCAAAAAGCCTGAACAAAAAGAACCCGGCATGAGTCAGCTACTGCCATCCAGTGAGGGCCATCCTGATCGTCAAAGCGACATACTCTGATTTAAGCCTTTTTTAAAACTTGGATACAGCAAAGGAACTGGTGCTTCAAGGCAGCTATTTGAATCTCACAAACCCAGTATTTGTGGGTGTGCTAGACAGTTCTTCCCAGAAGCCGACTGTAAAAGAAGGTAAACCGTGCTGACGTATGGGGTGTCTCAAAGACGGGGGTAAGTCGGTTAAGCATCCAACTTCAGTTCAGGTCACGATCTCACGGTTCACGCGTTCGAGCCCCGCATCGGGCTCTGTGCCTCTGTGAGTCGGGCTCTGGGCCGACGGCTCCAAGCCTGAAGCCTGCTTTGGAGTCTGTGTCTCTGTCTCTGTCACTGTCTCTCCCTCTCTGCCCCTCCCCCTGCTCATCCTCTCCCTCTCTCTGTCCCTCTCAAAAATAAATAAAGCATTAAAACATAAATAAATAAATAAAAAGACAGGATGTATTTCTCAGAAAGATGGAGACACTAATGACAAAAAGGGGGTTTAGTAAGCTCGTTACGCAGTGACTTGCAAACCAGCCATTTGCAAGCACAAATCCTGATTGGAAATACCAGCATGCCCGCACCCGCTGTGCTGCTGCTAGAAAGCTCAGACACGGCGATGTCCCCGTGTGCCCACACCAAAGACAACAACGCCGGACGGTCCAATTAGAGCTGCATCCAGAGGGAATCCCATAGCGTTTAAGAGCCTGTGTCCAACCCTCACCCTAGCAGGACTCCGCCACCGGCAGGCCGGTCCACGCACGGCACAGCACTGACCCCCCTCCGAGGGAGGCCGATGCGTTTGTTGCTTTCCAGAACAGAAGAGCTGAACATCAAAAGATGCACAACATCCTCCCACACGGTTAACTTCGATTTTTTTTTTAATTAAAATAGCACGAAGCTCTATATTAAATGAAGGAAATGACTGAAGAAAGCCCAGTAAAGGAATGAGAAGCCAAGAATACGCGGGTTCCACGCAAGCGATTACCGTTTCGAGACGCATGCTGACTCCCGAGAACTGCCCACGACACCACTTCCCGAGGACGGACTGGTGAGCTGTGCCAGAAAGACTTTGGAAGCTATTATCCGCAGCAGAGGCCACTTCATGAAGTCCTGAGATGTCACAGTGACACCTCGACGAAAGAGACATTTGACCTTGAGGGCGGACAGACTTCCTGAAATCCCCGCTTTCAACCGTTGACGTGGTTGATCGTGAGCCCTGAAGCAGCGAGTCCCAGGATGGAAAGAGCGGACGCTAAAGGGGGGCTAAAAGCGTGCCGGGTGGTCACACGAGGCGCACAGGAGAAGACTCTCTCGGCCGCTCTGATCGGACAGTCGATCAAACCACAGTCAACCGGGGAGGCGCTGAACACAATACGCACCCGACATTCACTGTAACTTCCACGTGTCCCAGTAACTTCATTTGGATCTGCCCGCTACCGGCTGCCTGTAGCACATACCGCACAGGGGAGCCTACACCGCAGAAACGAATTTTCTCGGTTTTGAAGGGCTCCGCAGGGCTGGCTTTTCCCGAGGCTTCTCTCCTGGGCTCTCTAGGGCTGACCGTCCCTCTGAGCACCTGCTTCTCCTCTGCATCGTAATCTCCTCTTCTTACAAGGACACCAGTCACGTTGGATTAGGACCCACCCCAAAGGCCTCATTTGAACTTCACTGTCTTTAAAAAGATAATTAAGACCTGATCTCTGAGGCACCTGGCTGGCTCAGTCAGCTGAGCGTCCAACTTCAGCTCAGGTCACCACCTCATGGTTTGTGAGGTCTGTGGGTTCGAGCCCTGCAGCGGGCTCGCTGCTGTCAGCACAGAGCTTGCTTTGGATCCTCTGTCCCCATCTCTCTCTGCCCTACCCGCTTGTGCTCTCTCTCTCTCTCTCTCTCTAAATAAAGAAACATTTTACAAAATAAATAAAGACCTGACATCCCAATAAGGTTACTCTCTTATTGTGTGAGGTGCTGGAGGCTGACACCTGGCACCTGTGTTTCAGGGGCAAAGACACAAGTTGGCCCATAAAAGGACCAGACCTCCTTTTTTTCTGAGTGTGGGTCCTGTGAGTGAAACACCAGCGTATCTTTGTCTCCTAAATCATATCCCTAACACATTTTCTACAATTTTCAGTCTCAGTTCCCTTAGACAACTTGATGACATATGAAAAGCAACCTGAATACACATTTTTCCTTGATTTTTATGACAAGGGTCCAGAAGCCCCCAATTCAACAACCGTTTAGTGACTAGCTTTACTTGCCCGTTCTGTAGCTTGTTGAAAATGAAATATCTTCCTATGGCAAGTAACAAAGCCAAGTAATTTTAACCTGGACAGGTGTTATCAACAGGTTTGGAAACAAACACCAGTGGCTCTGAGCAAGGACACATCTGAGCCACTGGGTACAGTCACCCTTAAAAACCACCAGCCACCAGCTGCTGCCCGGATATGGTGACGGCACCAACAGAGGCTGCATTGACCAAGCTAAGTGGAGGGCATTTCAGAGTTGTTTGGGGGCGCCTGGGTGGCTCAGGCAGTTAAACATCCGACTCGTGCCTTCGGCTCAGGTCACGATCTCACGGTTTGTGAGATCGAGCCCCGAGTTGGGCTCTGCACTGCTTGCTTGGGATTCTCTCTCATTCTCTCTGCCCCCCTCCAACTTGCGCTAGCTCATTCTCTCTCTCTCTCTCAAAATAAATACATACGCTGAAAAAAAATAGTTGCTTGAGGAATGAATTTATGAATATTTAAAAGGGAATAACTCCCAACAGAGGTGAAGACAAATTAAAAGGGGGATAAAAAGGCAAGCTCCTTAAAGGTGGGAGATAGAGTTCCATGTCCCCGTCTCCCTTGTGCCTCCCCATCATCTCCACCCCTACTGCCCTTGCTGCTGAGCGGGGGACTCCTCCACTCATCTGTCCTCACGGAACCCCCTCCTTCTGCAGACAGGACTGCAGCATAAAATGCAGGTCTCCTGCTGGATGTTCACTTCAGATAAAAAGCAAATTACTTTAAAGTAAGTATGCCTCATGCAACATTTGGGACATACTTATACTTAAAACGTCATTGCTTATCTGGAATTCACATTTAACTGGATGCTCTGGATTTCTAGTTGCTGATGGGGGGCTGCACCTGCAACCTCCTCCTCTGCAGCCAAGTAAAAACTGCTCTGAGACACATCCCTGAGCCTCCCGCTCTCACACTGCTCCTCCTCCCCATCCTCCTCTTATCTGCTCAGTCTGGGTGTTCCCCAAGGCCCCTTTCTTGGCTCCTCTATTCTCTCTCTTCTCTGGGCAAACTTTAAACTTTGGTACCTTTAAATACTGTGTCTACTCAGAAAGACGACTGCTCATTGGCCCGGGAAGATATAACAAAGGCCATTCCGGGACCCAAGAGAGGAAGGATCTTAACCCAGATGAATTTTTGAACTTCTTTTTCTCCATAATTTATCCCTAATGTTCTTGTGTTTGTTCTGTGCCAAAGACTGAGCGAGAGGCTGACGACACAGAAATAGGAGACAGAGTCTCAAGATGTGAGAATCTCAATCAGGAGGGAAGAGGACAGTGTGAACACTGGACAAGGCTGCAGGAAAGGTAAGGGCCAGTCTACACATTCTAAGAATGATGAGTATCACAGAAAAGATGGGCTGGGGACAGAGTTGCCCAGCCTGTAAGGGTGGGCTCCCCAGACGGGGTCTGGCTCAGCACTGGATGGGACTCCACATTCAGAAATACCGTCAGAATAAGCTCCATTATCTGGAGTAGTCAAATCCACAAAGACAGAAGGAAAAATGGTTCCAGGAGGGGAGAAGGGAGGCTTATTCATTAATGGGTAGTTAAGAGTTTCAGTTTGGGAGGATAAAATGAATCTGTAGATGGACAGAGGTGAAGGCTGCACAAAAATGGAACGTATTCAATGCCTTTGAACCCTGCGCTTAAAAAAAAAAAAAAAGCGGGGCGCCTCGCTGGCTCAGTTGGTTAAGCGTCCGACTTCGGCTCAGGTCATGATCTCTCGGTTTCTGAGTTCGAGCCACACGTCGGGCTCTGTACTGAGAGCTCAGAGCCTGGAGCCTGCTTTGGATTCTGTGTCTCCCTCTCTCTCTGCCCCTCCCCTGCTCACGGTCTGTCTCTCTCTGTCTCTCAATAATAAATAAACTTTTAAAAAAATGTAAAAAAAAAAAAAGTTAAGGTGGTAAATTTTGTGTTATGTATATTTTATCACAATTTTTTTTTAACTTAAAAAAAAAAATCAGGCTGGACATGACCTACCACCCCCACATGGACCAAAATGGCCAAGAGGTGGGCAAATAGAATGATGGAGGTTGAAGAAGTTAGCAAAAAGCTAAGCAGTAACCCTGACACAGCAGTAAGCTTAACCAAAATCGTTACTTCTTTAGGGCTGGTCTGAACAGATAATGCATCTACATGTTCATACTTGTGAGGACCTGCGGAGCATTCCAGCAAGTCTAGCTCGGCCACAGTGAATTAATGGCTGCTGCTTTACCCTTTGATCTATTTTCACCTAAAAGGAAAACTCCAGGACAAATCCATAGGCCCAAGTCTGAATTTGCAGAATTAAGTAAATAATATCCTAGAAGTTAGAAGTTAGTAACACGGTTGTCCTCTGATTGGAAAATAACAGCAAAAAGTGAGAAGAAAAAGGGACAAGGACACTGAATTTTAATACGCCACAGACTATGGGCATCAGCAGTGCAGAGAGGGGAGACAGGTGAATTCTGGAAAAGCACTGCTTTGCCTCAGTGCAAACTGCCGGGGGTAACTGCCAAGAGAGCAGTCTTGGCTGGTGACCTGGGCAAAGTGTGGATAAGCACAGGGATGGGCAGGAGATTTGACTGGAGACAAGGCGTATGCATCTGTCCTAGTCACTGGCCAGCAAGCCACACAAGGCCCCTATTTTTCTCATTTAAAGAAAATTCTCACATCCCCTACCCACAACCAAAAACTAAAACTAAAAACAAAAATAGACTCATAATAACGAAAAAAAATTGGTGGTTGTGGAGGATGGTGATGAAACAGCTGAAGGCAACTAAGAGGCACAAACTTCCAGTGATAGAGGGGCACCTGGGTGGCTCAGTCGGCTAAGCATCCGACTGCATTTCAGCGCAGGTCATGATCTCACAGTTCATGAGTTCGAGCCCCACATTGGGCTCCGTGCTGACAGCTCAAAGCCTGCTTGGGGTTCTCTGTCTACCTCTCTCTCTGCCCCTCCCCCCACCGCATGCACACACTCTCTCTCAAAATAAACTTTTAAAAAATAATAAAATAAAGGGGGCTCCCGGGTGGCTCAGTCGGTTGAGCGTCCGACTTTGACTCAGGTCACGATCTCGCGGTCCGTGAGTTCGAGCCCCGTGTCGGGCTCTGTGCTGACGGCTCAGAGCCTGGAGCCTGCTTTGGATTCTGTGTCTCCCTCTCTCTCTCTGCCCCTCCCCCGCTCATGCTCTGTCTCTCTCTCTCTCTCTCTCTCTCTCTCTCTCTCTCTCCCCGTCAAAAATAAATAAACATTACAAAAACATTTTATTTAAACAATAAAATCAAGTAAATAAGTCACGAGGATGAAAAGCACAGCATAGAGAATATAGTCAGTAATACTGTAGTAATGTTGTCCGGTGACAGATGGTAGCTGTACAAATTGTGGGGACCACGACATCAAGTGTGGAATTGTGATGCCCCACGCTGTGCCCCTGAAATTCACACAGCCTGGCGTGGGCTCTATCCTTCAGTTAAAAATAAATAAATACAGAAAATAAAATCGATAAAGTAAGATAAAACAAGTAAAAAGAGTCCCCCGGTTCAAAACGTTATGATTTGATGAACCATTTTGAACCGACGTTCTTCATCTGGCTCAACTATTTGCAAGACTAGAGGTGCGTAAGCAGATTCTGAGACACGGCGATATTTTCAGTTCCGCGGTCTTACATACACGACCACGTATTAAGTCAAATGAGGCTTACCTTTCCATGCAGGAAATCCCCAAATATCTTAACCAAGATTCCCTTAGATTAGTGAAGGTATTTATAGCCCACAGTTTTTAAGTCTCATAAAATAGTTTCCAAGTGGCATTTCTTTCTCAGAGCGGTGCTATCGGGATGCAAGAAAAAGTCATTCTTCGACACAAAAACATGTCTGAGGAGGCTCGGACAGCCAATAGGCTGGCATTAGGTGTCAGAGGCATGTCTTCACCATGATTTCCAGGAGGATCTCCAAACAGGTAAGAAACTATTATGCGGACTTAAAATTTATTAACTGGAAATATTTTTAAAATATCTTGGCTTTTTTTTGTTGTTGTCAAAAAAAAACAATCGAATGAGAAATCCGTGGGAGCCCAGAAACCTCCGGAGAAGCACAGCATACTCAACAGACTGCCAGTACACACAGTAGGTTTCTCACCATTCGGCCTTCTAGAAAATTAGCATATTATCATTTTATGTGAATTATAATCCATACATAGTATAGCTAATGAAATAAAACCCAGCATGAAACTGCTTAACCCGCTTACACTACGCAGTTTCGCGGAAGCAATGTGCAGAATCTAATTAAAAAACCAGTTTTCATCTCTTAAGGCTGGAAATCAAGGACAAAGTTGAAGTGCAGTGAAAGAAGAAGGCGTTAGCAGGGATCCCATTAGCAGATGCTCGTCCTAGGCACATTGTCCTGAGATGCACGTCTTGGCAAGTTTTCCTGCTTTTCCCGCCCACGCCCCATCCCTCCCCTACCCTGCTGCCTCTCTGTTATAACACAGCGTCCACAAGGGCAGGGTCAAGGCTACAGGGTGCAGCACTGAAGGCTCAGAACTGAGAACGTGGACATGTGATGATCACCTTGTAAATATGGCGGATGGATAATGATCACCTCCAACCACCCCCTTGTCTACAGCTCACAGAT
This sequence comes from Panthera uncia, assembly GCF_023721935.1. Classification (NCBI taxonomy): domain Eukaryota; kingdom Metazoa; phylum Chordata; class Mammalia; order Carnivora; family Felidae; genus Panthera; species Panthera uncia. The sequence continues at coordinate 80,025,223 of NC_064818.1, read as the reverse complement.
GGAGGGAAGAAGAGAGACAAGGGCCCGTGTGTGCCCCTTGTTGGACTGGACCAGACCAGAGCTGCGGGACCAACCACGCCAAAGGCCACACCCGGCCCCTCGCACAGACACGGCGACGGAGCCAGCCAGCCGCTGGGACCGCTGCCCTGCACGAGAACGGTTTTCCCTCCCAATGAGAACACGCCATTCTTCCTTTGAAGCATAGCTCAAATCCCCACCTGACTTCACCGCTGCTAGGAGAGGTCTTCCGTTTGACAACCACAGGCTTCTAGCCTCTGTCTGACTGCAGTTATGAATACATTGTTCTGAAGGCCAAAAACCTTGTAGCAGCAGGCAAGAATTAATTTATGAAATTAACGAACCAGAATCCTATTACCAGTAAAACCTTGCTGTAGCGTAAGGCTCGATCTGGGTGTCCGCCGTGGGATTTGGTACCTCAACAGTTGACGGGGCGGAATACGGATTATTACCACAAGGAGAAAGGACGAAATTCCAACACGCTTGTAAAAACGCAGGCTCCTGACGGTTTACAGAGATCCGTGCACAGCTTAAAGCCAAAGCAACCCGCTGCGTATGAACATGATAAACAAGAATATTTGATACTTAAATAGGCATTGAAGCTTTTTCTCATTTACAGATACCATTTCATTTTTAGCTTTTAGGCTTGCAGTTTCAATTTGTTTTCCTGTTTTGCTCATCTGATCTCTCACGCTGACATCTTTAAGTGCTCCTTTCAAATGCTTTTGACACAGCAATACTGCTTGTGAGAGCAGATCCTAAGGAAACAAACCTAAGCAGAGAAACGTTCGAGGCAGAAAGATGTTCGAAGCAGCATTACTTATCCCTGGAGATAATTTAAATATTTTACAGTTACAAAATAGTTAAGAAAAATCAGGAACACTGTTTTGGCCGATACAATTTGCAAAGTTTTATTAGGAAGGCAAAGCAGGAACATGGAGAAAAGAGCCAGTCGCAGGATATTCAATAGGTACACCAGTGAGGAACCCAGGTAAGGACTTCTAGCAAGTGATGGGAAAGGAAGCAGCACACCATGGAAGTCTGCACGCAAGGCCAAGATTTATGCAGCAGGAAAGTAACAAGAAACGAGAGAAACTGAAAGAGAAAATGTATTAAGGGATGGACCAGGATGGAGACAGGCAGATTGAGAAATGCCATAAAAAGAGAGCGAAAGAAAGTGCTCAGAGAGATAAAAGGAATAAGGATTTTGGCGCCTGGGTGGCTCAGAGAGTTAAGCATCCGACTCTTGATGTCAGCTCAGGTCATGATCTCACGGGTTCGTGGGTTCGAACCCCACGCTGGGCTCTGTGCTGACAGTGTGGAGCCTGCTTGGGATTCTCTCTCTCTGCCCCTCCCCTGCTCCTTCTCTCTCTGAAAATAAACTTTATGAAAAAAAAAAACAAAACAGGAAAGAACTTAAGGTATGTAGTGTGTTTAAAACACATACACACATTTTGGTAGCATAATTCCAATAATTTCATATATAACGTAAAGCAGGGATGTTACTTAACCTCTCTGAGCAGCAACTTATTCACGTATAGATTCAGGGTGGTTATTTTTACCTTCAAAGGTTGTTTTCACAATGTTTGATACCTAATGGATCATCAGACGTGTCCTCCTGGTCTATCCATCAGCAACAAGGAAAAGATAACTACATGCCCACAAGAGAGCCACAGGATGAAAGCTGTCCTAAGAGCATCCGACCCTAACAGGAGGCTGTTAGGGACCGCAGGGCAGGGGGAGATGCCCGGAGTGCTGGTTAGAAGGCAGCAGCTGGACATTCCCTAGGAGCTGCCCAGTGGCGACAGAGCAAGAAAGAAGAGACCAGTGTGACCTGGGAAGGGGGAAGCAGAGTGGCAGCATTTGAGGGCTAGGAGAGTTCTCCGCTCCAGCACGACTGGAGAGGGGACACGCGAGGACATGGGACTCGTGAACGCGGCAATCCACAAAAGGTGAGGGAGTGAAAACAAGGACCAAGCACAACCGGCTTTGAACAAGAGACAACACATCTGTCTCCAATTCAGGAGAGGACTGTAGACAGGACCGCCAACAACAGGCATGTCCTTCTCAAATGACCTCGAAGGAAGAGGAGCCCGAGGCCACTCCTATCTGACGGCTTGTATTAAACACGCGGAGGGAGGAAGCGTGACCTCCAAGCAAGGGCTCAAGTAGACGGTCATGCCACGGACAAGGTGGCCAGCTTGGACACAAGGGGACACAGGCAGACACTAGGACAGGGAGAGAAAGCAAGGGAAGTCCTCTCTGCAGACATGTGTCTCCTGCAGTGCCACCTGGCAAAGCAGAGCTCACAGACCACCAGGCGCGTGGCAGCCTGGTGGCCTCAACCACAAGGCTCGTGCCCTGGTCTCAAGGTACGGTCCCGAGGCTACGCTCTTTTTTTTTTTTTTTTAATATTTATTTTTGAAAGAGAGGGAGAGACAGAGTGCAAGTGGGGGAGGGACAGGGAGAGAGAGAGGGAGACACAGGCTCCAGGCTCCGAGCTGCCAGCACAGAGCCCGACGCGGGGCCCGAACTCACAAACTGCGAGATCATGACCTGAGCCGAAGTCGGACGCTTAACTGACTGAACCACGCAGGCGCCCCAGCCAAGGCTACGCTCTTGACCAAACAGAAAGGCTGCCAGTTCCAGGAGGGTCCCTACACCTCCAGGGACGCACGCCCACTCCAAAAGGAGAGGGCAAAGCTGCACCTGTCACGCATACACTTTCTACTCAGGGCTGAATCTTCTGTTCAGTTAGAAGGCTGGCTTTTTTTCTAATGTTTCACAACCTCTGCCACATTGAAAAGTAAGGAGAAAAGATAAGGCTTCTACAGTGGGAGGAGGAGGGCACGTGGGGGTCTGCCCACGTCTCTCGAACGGCAACGCTCTGCAGCACGGGAGGGTGGGGCACGATTCATGCACCCGGGACATGTTGAATTTGGAACGTATGAGCGTTAATTTTCGCCTCTTCATTTTCCAACAGGTGGAACAGTGAGGTCGCCCGGCCCGGAGGCTGCCACACAGGGTCATAAGGAACACTTCCCAGGGTGGTGCCTCCTGGGACCACCTCTTTCCTGACTCGGAAAGAATGACAGGTGTCTCAAGTGGTCTTCCCTTTAAAAGCTGGTGGTGCCTCTGAGGACACACACTGACCTTGATTTTGTCTCTGCCCAGTGAGACTCTGTACCGTGCACTTTCAGACTGCTTCCAAGGACTTGTTTCTTTCCTTCTGGACCACATATTCACTTCCACGTGGAGTCTAATAGAAACGCTCACAGAAGATACTTCCAAACTCCAGTACTTAAGAGTCAATATAATGAATGACACGTCAACACACAGTCTCCACTGAGTGACTCCCAAGTGACTCCAAAGGGGAGTTTTTGTTCTTTGCCTGGATTCAGCCCATGGATCTGGCAGATGACCACAATTTCCTGAAAATAATTTCATTCATGAATTCTATAATCACTCCCTTCCCTGACTCCCAGGTGTCAAGGATTCTGTGATGCCAACCCCTGGGAACGAACCCTCCCTTGAAAGCTGGTAATCATTTATTGGGGAGCAGCACCTCCATGAGCTTACATCTTGGGTAGAAAGGTGCAGTCAGATAATTCAACACAGCAACACAAATGAATATGCAGAGCCACTCTGGAACAGAGGGCATGGTTCCTTTAGGCTGAAGGTACTGGGTAAGTAAAAGAGAAATCTGGCTCTCACTACCCATGCCACTTAGATGTTTTTGCTACTAGGGGCGCCTGGGTGGCTCAGTTGGCTAAGTGTCCGACTTCAGCTCAGGTCACGATCTCACGGTTCGTGAGTTCGAGCCCCGTGTCGGGCTCTGTGCTGACCGCTCAGAACCTGGAACCTGCTTCGAATTCTGTGTCTCCTTCTCTCTCCCTGCCCTTCCCCCACTCGCGCCTCTCTCTCTCTCTCTCTCTCTCTCAAAAATAAACATTAAAAAATAAATAAATGAAAATTTGATATTTTTGCTATTGTTTTCTGGTTTTTTTGTATCTACTAAAAAGAAAAAGAAAGAAAAAAAGTTGGGTCTTGACTATTTCGACCATGTCCATAAAAGTTATCTCATGTGTGGGTAGGGTTTTTCTGCCTTTTCTTTAGCTCTGCTTCATTTATCTTGAAATCAAACTTGCGGAAGCATATTTTAAGCCTCTGAATGAGCTCTAGTTACAAAAAGTGCCCATCAGTCAGAGAGCATTACCAGAGCCATCCTGTCTATTTCAGGGTCTAGAAAAACAAGGCAGCGCTATTTGTTCACAATCCATCACTGCTCATCCCTGCTAGCAGGAACTCAAGATAAACAGGGTACAGATTTTAGCTGAGGCTCCTGTTCTACATCGTTTTGGTCACAAGCCCTCGGCTTCCAGGGTTGCTGGGAGCTAGAGACAGCGGGACAGTGCTCAGGGTCAGGCCACCAATATGTCCCCATCACACAGAAAGGTACATGCCTACATCAACAAATATAATAACCATAAACATAATTCTGGATTGGAGAAAGAGAATGAGGAGTGCCTGAGGGGAGATCAGAGAGGCAGAGAGTAAGTTCCATTATGACTGGCACGGATTAGATCTGGGGGACCCAGGAAGCACTGGGGACTCCTTGCCTGCCTATGCATTCCCCTTACCGAGATTATGACCCACATTCCAGCCCAGGGTATGTGGCCTAGAGAAACTCGAGCATAAGAACACCAGGGCATGGTTAGATGGATGATTTTAACAGCACTGTTCCAATGACAAACAAGGACACTGCCTACACGTCCACGCAGGAAGAAGGGATAACGTGGCCATGATGTCGTTCTATACCTGGAATTATATTTTGTAAAAAAAAAAAAAAAAAGGGAATGACCCACATCAGAAAACCATACGTCACAGGAAAATACGTGTTATATCACTCCACTTATACGAAAGGAGAAAGCAGGCAAAATGTAAGAAAATACTGTTAAGGGATACATAAAAATGCAATGCGGCAATCAAGTTAGAGCAAGGAGATAAGTTGCTCAAAAAACCTGGACTGAAGACCACAGCAGAAAAAGAAAGAGGGGCGCCTGGGTGGCTCTGCTGGTTGAACGCCCGACTTCGGCTCAGGTCATGATCTCACGGTTGTGAGTTCAAGCCCTGCGTCAGGCTCTATGCTGAGATCTCAGAGCCTGGAGCCTGCTTCAGATTCTGTGTCTTGCTCTCTCTCTACTCCTCCCCTGCTCATGTCTCTCTCTTTCTCTCTCTCTCTCTCTCTCTCTCAAAAATAAATAAATATTAAGAAAAAAAAAGCTTAAAAAGAAAGAAAAACAAAGAGGCATGTAGTTGAGGGTCAAGGGAACATCTAAGGATCTTGAGCTGTGGGCGGCATACGGCCCGTTTTTATTATGTTCTTAAACTGCATGTATTTATATGGAGTTGTTGAATCACTACACAGCATACCTGAAACTAATATAACACTGTATGTTACCTACCTGGAATGAAAATTAAAACATAATAAATAAATAAACTGTACACACTTGTATTTATTCTCTCCTATGCTCGATAGATTTTGATTTTAAAGAAAGAAAAAAAAATGAAAGGAAGACAGTGATGCTGACAATCAGGGGACTGAGGCAGAAAGCTCTGTAGTAGGAAAGCCCAGGGCTCTCCCTGCAAAATATACAAACAAGGAAGCATCATTTCCCAAAGTGTGTTCCCTGGAACACGGTCCCGGCATGCTTCACAAAAATGCATACATAAAGAGCTCCGGTAAGGAAAGTCCGGAAAACATTGTAATGCTCAGCTCTGTCTCAGCTTTTACAAATTTACAGCGTACATTAACATATTAAAGTTGCTGCAAATACTGCTGTCGGGAAACATTTTCATTTGGTTTGACTCGATCTTACGCAATCTTATGTGACCAATCCATGAAGCAGAACTGATCACTATCGCCCCCAAAATCCTATTTCGGATTCCAAATCATATAAAGTCTACCCTAGCCCAGAAGCAGACAGGAGTACTTTATGAGGAATAAATCAGATCATTCAGGGGAACACTCTAGATGTATTGTCCTTTTGAAGAATTTAGAGAATATCACAGATTCTCTGAATAAAAAGAAAAATATGTCGTGTTCTGTATCTAGGATCCTACCTGCTGCTTGCAATGCTACCCAAAAATGCTTAACTTGTAAGCAGTGTGTTAAAATCATTTTTTTTTTCCACCAGGAAGAACAAACATGAATGTATTTGCAGCAAAGATAATTAGTACTAATAAATTTGTTCTGAAAAATTAGGGGAGAAACTATAGCCTTGAGTTCGTTACAGGTGAGAAATGTTTGAGGAATACTCTAGTAGAATAAAACAGAACTTACACCTCTATCTATGGACTGCAGGAATATCCCTGTTATATTGTCAAATGAAAAAAAAAAAAAAAAAAAGCAATTTGACAAGACTTAACATAGTCTTACCATTAGATCCAGCAACTGTGGTCTTTAGTATTTACCCAAACTGGATGAAAACATAAATGCAAATAAAAACCTATACATAGATGTTTACGGGAGTTTTACTCATACCTGCCAAAACTTAGAAAAAACAAAGATGTCCTTCAGGATGATAATGTATAACTATGGTCCATCCAGACAACAGAATATTATTCAGCGCTAAATACAAATGGGCTATCAAAGCATGAAAAGAGAAGTAGGAACCTTAAATGTGTACTACTAGGTGAAAGAAGCCAATCTCAAAAGGCCACATATTGTAGGATCCTACCTACGTGAAATTTTGGAAATGGCGAACCGCTAGAGACAGTAAAAACATCAGAGGTTACCAAGGATTGGAATCTTGGGGACAGATAAGCAGACAAGGACACACAGTATTTTGCAGGCAATGAGGCTACTCAGTATGATATTATAGTGGTAGATATGTGTTATTATATATTTGTCCAAACCCACAGAATACACAGCACCAAGAGTGAACCCGAACAAACTATGGACTTAGGGTGATTATAAGGTGTCAGTGTGGGTTCATCACTTGTAACAAATGTATCCTCTAGTGCAGGATGTTGATAGTGGGGGAGGCTGTGCCTGTGTGAAGAGGAAATGTCTGTGCTTGCCCCCCAGTTTTGCTGTGACCCTAAATCTGCTCTAAGAAAATAATCTGAAAAACTGCAGGATAATGTCAATATGTTAGTTCTACTTTGTAAAAACAAAACTAAACAAAGAAAATACCACTCTCCCTTCCACTCCCAATAATAATCCAAACTTACGTATGTAAATAAAACATTGCCTAAATTCTCATGAACGTGAAGACAGGTGTGTAAAGGCAAAACACCAGGCTGTGTGCACAGTTAACTACCTGAGCAGACACGGGAAGGGGAAGGGGGACGGGGCAGAGAAGTGAGATTTGATTTCATGCATCCTTTCATTAAATGATTACCACATATCACACAAAGCACATACTATAGCTAAAAGTAAAACAAATAATTTTTTTTTAAGTGAAAACACTTCTCCAAAGTTAAATTTAAGGGGCAGAACATCATCATGGAACTGAGTTGCAGGAACACGGCCCGGAAGCAAACGTGATCTTCTCCATCATTTGCGGGGGGGAGCACGGCAGGTAGGGAATGAAGAAGCTTTCACAACAAGGCCAACCAGCTGACTGGGTCTTGCAGAGTCTTTAACCGAGAAGGTCATCGTGACCGCCATTTATGGTCAGGCACAGTATAGACTCGGTAAGTTCATCCTTGGTTGATGGAAAAAAAAAGTCTGCACAAACAGTCAAAACGTTCATAAAGGACACGAGAGGTTCCGAGTGATTGGCAGGGCAAAGCTTAACTCTGATCTGAAAGCACACAGGGGCAGAGGGAATATGAAGAGAGGGTCCAGGAAGCAAGGGGTCCGGTCCCGGGCAGTCGGCACATGCCTGAATCGGTTTGTAATAATAAAGCTTTTTACCTTTCAGTGGAAACCCATTTTCAAATTCCTTCTGGATTCTGTCACAGGCTTACATATCCCCTCTAGCACACCTAAGTAGTAAACACCTAGTAAAAATAAAGTCTCCCTTTCTTGAAACGCAGCCCGGCTCGGCTCGCACATAGTGGCCCGGCGCACGTCTGCTTCTACCGACATTTTTTACGTGAGCACAACGGCCAGACTGAGCCTTGAAACGATGTTGTGCTGATCCGCACGGACACCCAACTGGGGACTGGCGGGCAGAGAGCTGATAAGCCAGTGGAAGGGGTTCCATGGTGCGTTTTCCTTCAGGACATTACCCTCCAAGCCATCGAATATAACGCCCATAATCAAAATCATGCAGCCACTGGCGACGGGTAGTTCTTAAAAACTGAACGAGATAAAATTGATTTTCAAAAATCGCCAGGATAAAAACCAGTGTGGGATAATTTTGGAACAAAGGCATACTTTCCAAAGCGTTGACTTCTTCAAGGAGGAAAACGCATTGTATTCTCGAAAGTGAATGTAATTTTGTTTGCAGGTTTAAATCTTTTTCAGGGGCACTATTTTCAAACCTGGGAACCACAACTGTTCCCACCGACAGGAAGTGATCTGCAACGTTCACGTCTGCGTGGAAAAGGCAAAGGACTTGAGTCAGGAAAGGGTCAATGTTCCCGGCCACAGGGTGTAATCTCAGGGCACGTCCCCATCCCCGGGGAGGATTCCGGGTCCCCAGGGGTGGCTGGTGACGACAGGGTCCCTGCCAGTCGCTGGCTACACCATCTTTTTGTCACCAATGACATGCATTGCTTTTGAATGTGTTTTTTATAGAAATTATGGTGTTTGAACTTTTCTTACTTGACCAATTATGTAATTTCTACTAGGAAATCATTTCTACTAGGAAAAAAAAATCAATGTATTAAAAATTCAGTAATAAAAGCTGTTAAATGCCAGAGACAAATAGGACAGTAATAAAAGTGTCCTCTAAGGGGGACCAGATGCTGGTCAGAGATATGTCTCGAGATCCCAGATTCACAGATGGAGGCGGGGATAGTCACTCCACACGCCTCTGTGAAGAGAGAAAACCACACACACAGATCCAGGTTTTGCCAAGGTCAGTGAGTCTCAGGAGCACCCTGGCCGGAGTGTTTCTCCTCTTAAAGCATCTGACACCATCTGGGGCACCTGGGTGGCTCAGGGTTAAGTGTCTGACTTCGGCTCAGGTCATGACCTCGCGGCTCCTGGGTTCGAGCCCCGTGTCTGCCTCTGTGCTGACGGCTCAGAGCCTGGAGCCCGCTTCGGATTCTGTGTCTCCCTCTCTCACTCTGCCCCTCCCCTGCTCACATTCTGCCTCTCTGTCCTTCAAAAATAAACATTAATAAAAAACATTTTTTTTTAAGTATCTGATACCATCTGCCTATGACCCTCGACTATCAACCCACTGAGTAAATTAAGAGAAACGTCCTGCCCAACAGAGGAGACGCACAAACCCCCTCTCCCCAGTGCCCCCTCCTGCGGTGGGTGTACAGGGTTAGGAGGGGGCCCAGCCTGATACTCGGGGAGGGGGGGGAGCTGGCTGTAATGCACGAAGCCATTAAGCCCCTGTCACATTCAGAAATGAGCCTCAAGAGTAGTCTGAGCTTTTCGTCACTCTTCCAAAACATTTTAGGAGTGCCTAGGACAAGGCAGCAGAGGGAGAGAATTGGCATGAGGCTTTCAACTTCCTGTACTGAGGAATCCTCAGGGAAGAAAACAAAGAGAGAGACCAGCAGAGGTCATCCTGCCCTAACCTCAACCAGTCCTGGCTCCTGCCGGGAGGGGCAGAGCAAAGAGCTTCCAGGGCACCACAGGGTCTAAGGCCTGTGCCATGAGCACCTTGAGGTGCACGGTGACAGAGGGCAGAATTAAGGGCCAAGGAAGCAGAGGAGGAAGGAAAACGCAGCAGCCCGACTTGGCTCATGGTAGGTTTGCGCGTCTGGCTTCCTGAGCTCAACCGGAGAGATTATTTCCTGGTAATCACAGAAAGGCCCCTCCTGACTGTATTAGCAGCCAGTTGCACAGGTCCCTCCCTCCTTCAGAAGAAATTCTCAGGCACGGGTCCCTTTACAGCGGCTCTAATGCCTCCTGTCACCTCCTCGGTGCCACACGGCTTCTGTGGGAGTCGTTTGCAGAGGCGAGCAGGGGCCGTTCTTCCCGGGATGAGCGCTGGGGCCACGTTATGGGCGCTGACGGTGCCCGCGGCACGTGTCGGATGGCAGCAGAATGGAGTCTTTACGGTAGTTTCTCTAGGTAATGGGACAATAACCACCAAATTTAAGACTTCATAAAAAATTTCATTCTTACTGTGAGGGAACCAAGAAGCGGAGATAGAAATCTTCTCTCTCTCTTTCTCTCTCTCTCTTTTTTCCCCCCCGATTGAAAACATGAGGATAATAAGACCGGCCCAGCACGGTAATGCGTCGGAGGGACTCCACCACCAGCCGCACGGCAGCCAGCGTGGATTCACTAAGTCAAGTCTCCCTGTCCTTGGAGAACAGCAGAGCAGGCGTTGAAACCCTGAGGCCCTACTCAGGTGAACTCAGGAGTGGGTCCCGGCTGAAGTCAAGTCCTCAGAGGTTCTGCCTAGCTGGGAGCACAAGTGAACAGAAGGAGGGGGCGGCTGGGGGGCTCACCAGTTAAGGGTCTGACTGTGGTCAGGTCATGATCTCCCGGTTCGTGGGTTTGAGCCCCACGTCGGGCCCTGTGCTGACAGCCTGGAGCCTGGAGCCCGCTTCGGATTCCGTGTCTCCCTCCCTCCCTGCCCCTCACTGACTTGTGCTCTGTCTCTGTCTCTCAAAAATGAATAAACATTAAAAAGTTTCTTTTAAGAATAGGGAACAGAAGGAGGCGGCCACAGCCGCTCACGAGTGTCACGGCGATGCCTGGGTCTCTGAGAAGTCCTTTCAAGAAATTCTACGTGTAAGACTTAATCGCCCCAGTTGCGGGGCATATTTATTTTTACAACTTATTTGATGGAGCGCTCACTGGTGTGAATCACTTTCTTGCATTTATACGACTTTTGCATTTCCCAAACCCATCATTTCAAAACGAAGGCAGCTCTGACCAAGGGAAAAAGGAAGAGTGGATGTGCTGGGCCCTGTGAAGCCCACCTTCCACTGGTGTGCCCCCTCATACCGTCAGTCCCGGCAGGGAGATGACACCCAGCCTCACGTTTGCGTCCACCAAGAGACAAAGGTGACACGGGGTCCGCCCAATCCCACGCTGCTCTCTCCCCAAAGTTTCAACTTGCCGTTGCTGCTTTCTCCAACCCTCAGAAAATCTTAAGTGAGATCTTCTCGTGCGAAATGACCTCTGATTTTGTTTTCTTATATGAAAATCCAGTCAAGCCCTCACACATACATACACACAAACGTGCGCGCACGCACGCACGTGCACGCCTGTTTATTCTTAAACTCCAAAGGCAAGCTCACCCTTCTCCTAACTTCTCTGAGATAAACATCCTGACTCATCGGTTCTCAAAGCTCCCACATGCTGTCGGCTGAAGCGAAGTATAAACCCAAAGAACTGCCTCTGGATATTCAAGGGAATTTCAGTGCTTCCAAGAGTTACGCAGTGAGAAGATAAATTCTAAAATGCTTCTTTCAGTTAAACACACTTGAGAGAAATGAAGGTAGGCTAGGCTTCTCGTTGTTGGGTAAACACACGGCCATTGCCAAAGAGAGATTATATTAATGACCACTTGGCAAATCAGGGCACAATGCACAAGGAACTAATTTTAATTAACAAATGAGCTCCACAGTCCTAATGACAGGCAACACAAAAATGTTGCTATAGAAAACTAAATTAAAAGTGTATCTGATGTCTCTAGAGAATTTGCAAAGTACTAACAGATGATACAGTATGGACAAAAAATTCAAGTGGGTGAAAAGACACTATGTCACGTTTTGGGCATGCTTAAAAAAGTACAGGTCATGGGATCTTTGCTCCCTAATGACATTTAATCTGAAGAATTAAGTAGAACATTAATAACGATATTTGACCGATTATTGATCCTCACTTTTGTGAAAAATTCGTACTAAGCTAATAATTATTTTTCATGTGGGTACAAAGAACAATTACAGAAACTTAACTATTCATCTCCATTGCTTGGAAGCTGTCAAAACAAACAACGATACATCAGTCACCATAAAAGCTCCAGTATTAAAAGCCTACAGCAAAGATATTCCATTTGGTTTCACGAAGCACTTAGATAAATCAGCCAGAGATGAAAATCCAATATTAACTGTTCAGTATTGTCTTGTCTTGACTTATATAGTGTTTTCTCAGGGGGGACCACAGAATGGCAACCACCCCCAACATACACGGCTTTCCCTTTGAAGAGACTACTGCATTTTTAGTTCCAATAACTAGAGTATTCTCATAACTGGCAAAGCAAAATTCTTCTGGCACACAATGACAAAGATGTTACCATTCCCAGTCTGGGTTTTTTCTATTTTTCCAAGGATGTGAATCTTGAGGCAGGCAGTTATCGTTACTCAAAAACAGACACACAACTCCATCACCATACCCCTCACCACAAGCAATCTTTGATATAATATACTGACCTAATTCTGCCCAAATTTCGATTGAGGCAGGTTTCCTAGAATCTGGCATATATGCAAAGAAAAAGGAAAAAAAACAAAAACAAAAACAGTTTCCCATGATGAATCAAGTGCTTTATTAATTCATCCTTAAAATTGGGTTCTACATATGGAATCCAAATTCTTCAGAAGGACTTATGCTATAAACCGGGGACCAGCAAACTACAGCATGGGGCAAATCTGACCCACCCCTTGGTTTTACGAATAAAGTTTTATTGGAACTCAGCCACATTCACTGTTTACCTATTTTCTATGGCTGTTTCCTGCTTCAATGGCAGAGAGGAGTTTTCACAACAGAGATTGCATGACCTACAAAGTTGAAAATACTTATTATATAACTCTCTGAGAAGACGTTTACAACCGCTGCTATAAACTATTCCTCCCGTCAATAATCAGGTGGTAGAGTCACTTGCCTCTAAAGGCAATGCCAAAATGTGACACTCATCCACGTTCCAACATGTACAAGAATGAATGCTTTTCTGTTTTCCTGGGAAAAGGATATGGTAATTCCAGGTCTCACAAAAGACCTGGAATGAAATGGCATTGGTTCATCCAGGTACAAGTGAAAAAACAAACAAGTGCAAAATCTATCTATGTTTTGCCTCACCGGAAGTTGCATTGTTACATGACACTTTCGGAGTCCATTCTTAATCCTTCACAACTTCTCAGTAGTGGCTTCTATGGAAGATTCCCAGCTTACGTGGTCACATTTGTTGACCTCCCCCTGCTTCTTTCCCCATCTGACAAATGGTGCTGATAATGGCACTTAGATCTACAGAGATTTTAGGACCATTAAGGTGGTAATTCATGTAAGAGCTCTAGAACCATGACCGGCACAGAAGAACCGACCGGTATAAACTGACTTAGCTCAACGAAACTAGAGAATGAGGATGTGGTAGTGTTTTTCTATTTCTCCACGAAGGTCCAGAGTGTAAAAATAGTTACGGAGGAAAGATCGTACCCCACACCTGCCTGCACTTCCTGGAGAATGGGACTTGAGGTGCCAAGACTAGTCTTTTATCCAGAGGAAATTAACATACACTTCAAAGAAAATATTTCATGAGCCAGTAAGTCTACAGTCAGAACTTGAACAATGCAGGGATGTGGGGTAGTGACGTCCCTGCAGGGGAAAGTCTGCGTGTGACTTATGACCCCCGAAAAACTGAACTATGAATGGCCTACTGGTGACCGGAAGTCTTACCAATAGCATAAACGGTCAATTAACACATATTTCACATGTTATATGTATTAGCTACTGTATTCTTACAATAACGCAAGCTACAGAAAAGAAAATGTTACTAAGAAAATCAGAAGGAAGAGAACATAGATTTATAGCATTTTATTTATCAAAAAAAAAAAATACACACATAAGTTCAAACCCGCATTGTCCAAGGGTCTATTATATTTATATCGGGGAGAGCACAGTGTTGGTTATTGTAAAACAGAAATAAACAGAGTCACACTGGACAAGATCTATAGACCTACTAAGAAGAGAACATGAGTATATTCCAATTTTTGAAAAGAGGTTTTGGCTAGGAATGTTCCACGATTCCTTCACACGACCTATACAACCAGTCCTTCAGTTTACCTATCAGGTGAGATTCCATGGCTTAGTACATCTTAACATTGCTCAGCAGATGAAAATAAGAGAAAAATGTGCACAGCACCGAGTACGGTGCCTGGCTCTTTGGGAGATATGTTGCCTTCTTTATTTTTTGAGCTCTGGCTTCTCCTGAGAAAATGCCACCCAGGTGTTAGAAGCAGACTTTAGCAAACAGAGAGAGAGCCCGCGTCCTGCGCTGGCAGCCTTAATCACGCCCAGACCACCTTACTTGTGGAACACGTGCAGAAATCCACACAATTTCGGAAACTGCCAGTGTATACGTGCATTCCTACATGCACGATATACAAGAACACACGGTGGATCGCGCTGAACAAAAGAGACGCAAGCCTATAAAGTCATGTATGTAGTCATTTTTGACCAGCGATCCCCGTAAGTGCATGAGAGGCAGCGATTATTTGAAGGAAGCCTTATTCCAAATAAGCATTTGTTAAAGGGAAACCTTACAGCTGACCTGTTGCTAAGCCATACTTTCCATACAAGGAGTTTGTTTAAAGTGAGTTATACCCCTGAATGGATAACTTTAAAAATATTGATTCTATTCTGTATGCAAATGTAGAGATTATGCATGCTTGTCAAGAAATAAAGAATAGGCAAGTCTACAGGAGATCTTTGCATTTTACATGGTCTATAGATATTATTTCTGCTTTAGCACGGCTTATTTAAATTTCATGGCTAACATCAGCCGCGTTTCAACACTTGTCACATGCCTCACACCTTACACTGATTTCACTTCAGCAATGTTTTAAAATGTCCTTTAAGTACGAACAAAGTATGCATTTCCATCAGAAGAGCAAGAATTCAAAACCGCACTCTGCACATGCCTGAGGTACAAAAGGAAACCAATTCTTGGGAAAGCTATAGGCTCAACGGTGTGGCATCTGCCCCAGGCCACTTATGCACCCAGGAGGGGGTACCCTATTTTCTTACGAAAGGCTGTCCAAAATTTCAAATGCCATTCTGCCCATTTGCCCACAACAGCAAAGCCTGAACATGGAATTGCCCGGGCTGAACCCCAGAGCCTGAACCAGACAGCCAGAACCCTCATTCCTGGTCCTTGCTGGGGTCGGAGCAGAGAAAGTTCCAGAAGTGAAAATGTTCATTAACACCCAGGGACCAAAAAGGAAAGAGCCAATAACTTATGAAACTGCAGGTGAAGCTGTTGGCTCTTTACTATTTTCATGGTGTGAATGAATCACAAGTCTTATTTGAAGGGACTCAGAAGTATCATCAGCAATTTCATGTGACAATATTTACTTTGCTGGGAAGGGGGAGAAAAGGTACCATTAAAATGAATTTCTTCATTTTCATATTTGCACTCAGTGAACAAAACAAATCATCAATAAAGTTCATTTTTGACTAGAACTTGAGGGCACAAGGGTCCTATTCCAAGACATCCTAATGAAGGGGTAATTCTACATTTGCTCAGGCTGATCAAATGGGGCAAAGTGATCCGCATTAAATGGGCAGAGAGATCTCATTAAACGGGCTGAGAGAGGACAACTCACATGTAATGACGACATGTGGAACCGCGGCCCAAACCAGCCATTTAGGGCCTCAACTGTCACAGAGTCTTGTACCCTCATTTATGGCTTACCCCCAGCTGAGCATTTTATCATTTACCAAATTCTGTTTGGGGTTCACCCATAAAATGAATTAAGATTTCCTTTAAATTTTACACGGAGTAATGGATTTTTCTGCTAATGTTCTTCCATCTTTTTGGTGACGATCTCCAAATTCACATCTCCAGTTTATTTAAAAAAAAAAAAAAAAAAAAAACACTGATTTTCAAGTTTCTTCTTCTTCTTTTAATTTTTTTTTAACATTTATTTATTTTTGAGACAGAGAGAGAGCATGAACAGGGGAGGGTCAGAGAAAGAGGGAGACACAAAATCTGAAACAGACTCCAGGCTCTGAGCTGTCAGCCCAGAGCCCGACGCGGGGCTCGAACCCACGGACCACGAGATCATGACCTGAGCCGAAGTCAGACGCCTAACCGACTGAGCCACCCAGGCGCCCCATCAAGTTTCTTCTTTTAACAGAAGAGTCCACCAGTGAACACAATGGGGGAAAAGCTCTACATGACTTTCCTCCCTCACTGACATGAAATGTTCTGGGATATCAAGACACTTCCCTCTTCCAGCTTCAGGAGGCCTGTGGACGGCTCAGAGTTCTCCTTCCAGGGATGGGAGGGGACCTGCCACTGAGCGGTGATCACTGGGTGCAGAGATCAGAGAAAATTGTGACAGGTGTACCACATGTGCACATCTAACCACGTGAACAGTGATCAGTGAGCACTGGCTTTGTATTTAAGAAAGACTATTGAGCAGGGGCGTCTGGGGGGCTCAGTTGGTTCAACATCTGACTCTTGATTTCGGCTCAGGTCATGATTGCACGGTATGTGAGATCGAGCCCTACGTCGGGCTCTGCACGGACAGTGAGGAGCCTGCTTGGGATTGTCTCTCTCCGCCCCTCCTCTGCTTGCTCTCTCTCTCTCTCTCTCTCTCTCTCAAAATACATAAATAAACTTAAAAAATCCTCTCTATCTCAAAACTAAATAAACTTCAAAACATGTTCCCTTCAAAAAAAAAAAAAAAGACTACTGAGCAACATTTAAATGTCTTGCTTTTCTTGAAATCCCAGAGAAAATGAAAATTGTGTAAGAAATGTGTCAAAATATGTTTTTGATGACTGCTTTAACATCAGTTGAAGGGACACTAGCATTAATGAAAGGCAAGCCAGAAGCGAAGTGAGGTCGAAGGCAGCGCGTACATTTAGAGCTCAACAAAGCTCCAGAATGCGCCAAAACACAAATTAGGCAAAGAGGAAACGGGAGACCTGCAACTCTACAGTGCAGCGGAATTGAAGTGATGACCTATTTAATTCTCCAAGGATTCAATGAAATGAAAAAAAAGAATTGTCTATAAAAAAAGATGGAACTGAAATTCTGTGTATGACCTTAGAGGTCATCAAACGTAACTCGAGATTCTTTTGAAATTCTATATTCTTCCCATTTGGAACTTGGCATTTAAAACCAAAATGCCCAGGGGCGCCTGGGTGGCTCAGTCAGTTAAGCGGCCGACTTCGGCTCAGGTCATGATCTCACGGTCTGTGAGTTCGAGCCCCGCGTCGGGCTCTGTGCTGACAGCTCAGAGCTTGGAGCCCATTTCAGATTCTGTGTCTCCCTCTCTCTCTGCCCCTCCCCTGTTCATGCTCTGTCTCTCTCTGTCTCAAAAATAAATAAACATTAAAAAAAATTTTTTTTTAAAAATGCCCAGGGCGCCTGGGTGGCTCAGTCAGTGAAGCGTCCGATCTCGGCTCAGGTCATGATCTCACAGTCTGTGGGTTCGAGCCCCACATCGGGCTCTGTGCTGACAGCTCAGAGCCTGGAGCCTGCTTCGGATTCTGTGTGTGTGTGTGTGTGTGTGTGTGTCTCTCTCTCTCTCTGCCCCTCCCCACTTGTGCTCTGTCTCTCTTTCTTTCTCTCTCTCTCTCACAAATAAGCGTTAAAAGAAATCAAAAACAAAATGCCTGCTTTCCAACGTATAGCAGTAGTTTGCGACCACGTCGTCCACGAGCCACAATACTGAGCAACACGTCTCAAGTCCGGTGACAAAAGCACCAGTGGGTTGTTTAGGATAAATAAAAAAACCCAAGTAATACTGTGTCACAACCACTGGCACCAAAAGGATCTGAAATGTTTTTTGTGGGGTATATATGGAATATATATATTGTGACGGACAATGCCAACAACTGTTATTCGATGAAGGAAAAAACATGTGACGATATTGAAACTATATCGGACAAGCAGCAGGTGCTATCCAAATGTGACACGATTTTGGTACATCGCTGTTCCAAGGACTGTTTTGACTTCAAAGTGTAATGGATACAGAGGCGCCCAGGTGGCTGAGTCAGTTAAGGGTCTGACTCTTGACTTCGCCTCGGGTCGTGATCTCACAGTTCGTGGGTTCAAGCCCCGCGTCGGGCTCCATGGTGGCGGTGTGGAGCCTTCTTGAGATTCTCTGTCTTTCTTTTTTTTTTTTTTCAACGTTTTTTATTTATTTTTGGGACAGAGAGAGACAGAGCATGAACGGGGGAGGGGCAGAGAGAGAGAGGGAGACACAGAATCGGAAACAGGCTCCAGGCTCCGAGCCATCAGCCCAGAGCCTGACGCGGGGCTCGAACTCACGGACCGCGAGATCGTGACCTGGCTGAAGTCGGACGCTTAACCGACTGCGCCACCCAGGCGCCCCAGAGATTCTCTGTCTTTCTACCCCTCCCCCACTCGCGTGCGCACCCCCCCCCACCCAATAAATAAATACACTTAAAAATAAAAGTAGAAGTGGCACAGTGATGAGGCACGGCTAGTAAAGGCAAAAGAACACCCGCTCAAAGACATTCTTTGGTCAGCCCAGACGCACTATCTGCTTTATGAGACACCTGCGTTAGCAGTTAACGTTTCTAGTCAGTATCTGTCCCATGAGAGTGCCCTGCGAATGCCACGAGCGCCCGAGGGGAGGTGTTCCTCTCTGGACACAGGTACAAGGTGCTGCTTAGGGCCGGGCAAGTACCAGGAGAGGATACCACCAGTTAACGACATTCTTAATTAGGGCCATAATGTCTGAGTCGCACCCAGTAACTTAGAGTAACACTGACTTATATAACGTGTGTTCTTGGGCAACGCTCAAGTTCGTATCAAAATAATAAACCTGAGCGGGCAGTGTTGCACTGAGACATCCGGCAGAACTGGACCCGAATCCAGGCTCCGTCCCTTCCTACCTGTGTGACCTTGGAGAAACTACTCAACGTTTCTGTTCTTTCCCGGTGCCCACAATGTAACAGTTTCATGGTGGTACCGTGAGCAGAGGAGACAGAACCTGGGCAGCGTACCTGTGCCTTGTGTTCTACAACCACGGTGGCCCCTCACCACCATCAAACAGGCCTTGGGAAGGACAAGACTGCAACAAGGAGGGTTCCGCTTTCCTCTCCTTCCCCCTGCCCCCGTCCCGCCGTCAGTGCGAGCAAAGCTCAGGTGCGGACAGAGGGCAGAGAAACACCTGTACGAGTCAGCACCCAGCCCCCCGCACGCGCCGTGCAGCACCCGACGCCTCCCCGCGGTGCCCACCGAAACTGGCAGAGGCCCTGCATGCACCGGGGCAGACGGTCTGTGGAAGGGCCGTCAACAGTCTTGACACCGACAAAGTAGATTAGCAGAGCAGACACTGGAATCTGAAAGCAATTTTTATCCCTTCTTGACCTAATTCTGCTCCAAGGTATCATTCTAGGGCCTGGCACATTACCTGCTACATGAGGGGCTGCCGTCGGCCAGCTCAAAGAGCTGCTGGTGTCACCAGAAGGGATTCAGAAAAGCCCCTTAGCCATCTACTCATATGGAGGAGGAGGCTGGCTCCCCAGTAGGTCAGACCAGGACAATCAAAACCCCCACAGACCCCAGCACCCCCACTGACCACAGGCAGCAAAATGCAGGCCACGTGCTTATTTTCTGGGCCTATCCACCCACAGGCAACAAGGGGCAGGAACTGACTGAGGGGTGGCAAAAGCCTTTGGATTCGATCAGAGCCCTAAAAATGAGGGAGTTTAGGGTGGAAAGAAGGGAGCGAGCCAGAAGCACATGTCTCCTCTTTACTATCTCTAAATACCACTGCCTCTGTGGTACCATGTGGTAAAGGAAACCTACAGCCACCTTTGTTCCCTTGAAAAATAGAACCATTCCATTTCCTACAGATAAATGAGATTCACAATGACGCATAATAGAAAACCAGGGATTTCAACTAATCTGTGTGGTGTTCGGTTGTGCCAAAGCAAATTGTATTCCAGGCCAACAAACCATCTCTGTCGCTCATCACGGAAGGAAAAGAAATTCCGGGTGGGGAGGGTCCCTGGGGCACGGACCCGCCCTTCAGAGACACAGCTCTGCTACCCACCGGGAGGAAACGCAGCTTTGTTGCCAGGACAATGGGACAGCCACAGGCCTGGGGCTTTACACAGAGGGAGACTCCGTTGCTCAGAAAGCCAGTCCAGAAAGCAGAGAGTAAATGCTTGAGCAGCAAATGACAAAGGAAACGATTCAGAAGGGCTATCTCGCAAGTCTTCTAGGCAAAAGAGGAGGTCTGGCTGGAGACCCTTTGAGCATGAAGTCTTGTTCTTGAAAGAGAAGAGCAAAGCATCCTGACGTTACTGATCTCTCCCCTCCAGGTTCAGGCCGACCCGAGTTACCTCTCCTTTGTTGGGGTTGAGCGCAGTTGGTCTGTTACTGTAGCTTCTGAACTGAAGGACAGAACCTGCCATCACAGACACGGACTCACCCGACAGAGTCACTTGGAACATTAAAGGACGAGGTATGAAAATCATTTCCAAAGCGAACTCCATCATGGCTGCATCCGAGAGCCAGACAAATGCTCGGTACGAGACTCCCCAAAACGTAAGTTCCCGTACAAAGCTATGCAAGAAGTCTCATCCAGAACAGCACTACGTTTGCAGACACTTCTCTCTTACCTTGGGTTTTGGAGACAACGTGGCTTCAGCAATTTTGTGGATTAGCAATAAATCAAGTGAACTTCACTGACTGATAATCCAATTCATTTAAAGGGGTAGATTAGGGGAGTACGTGTATCGACACTGCAAAGGCAATGCTTATACCCAGACAGAAAGGAGGCCTACTCAAAAAAAAAGGAGACAGAGAGAGAGAGAGAGAGAGAGAGGGCATCTCGATTAATTTTCCCATCTGTATCAAGTATGCAATGACCTATCTCAATATATGAATAACACAGCACCACAGAAGGTAGTGTGGTCCAGGGCAAAGGGAACCACCGTTTTACTGTTTTATTTTCCTTTGTATTCTGAGACTTCATTTAAATGGAATCCTATGACATATACTGTCGCGTCTGGCTTCTTCTGCATCATGTTTGTGACTGTCGTTGGCATTGCTGCACACATCAGCCGTCACTTTTTTTCCTTGCTGTATAGTAGTCTACTGCGTGAGTAAACCCAGGAATTGTTACCTATCCTACTTTTGACACGTGTTTGAGTAATCTCCAGTTTGGAACTGGATGGATGAAACTGTGCCAAACATCCGAGTACATCTCTGATTTGTATACTCTTGTCTTTTTTTTTTAATGTTTATTCATTTGTGAGAGAGAGAGAGAGAGAGAGAGAGAGCGAGCGAGCGCACACGACCTGGGGAGGGCACAGAGAGAAAGGGAGACACAGGATCTGAAGCAGGTTCCAGGCTCTGAGCTGTCAGCACAGAGCCCGACGCGGGGCTCGAACTCACGAACCGTGAGATCATGACCTGAGTCAAAGTCAGACGCCCAAGAGACAGAGCCACCCACGCACGCCTGTATATCCTTGTTTTTTCTAATGTGGAAATTGAGACCTCGTAACTTACTCAACGGGAGGGCTGGAATCCAGCTACCCTCTGCACAACACCTGCACACTGACAAGAAGAAGCCTAAAGAAGAGAGACTCGACTATCTTCTTAGTCATCTCTCTCGTACCATCTTGTCTCTTTATTTTCCGGGTCCTTCTGCTTCAGGAAATCCCACTTTAAAAGGAGCTATTTTTCCCTTTGCAAGTCCATCTTTCTCAGCAAAAAATCGGAAGGGAAATGCAAGAAACCAATTTTTCCCTAATTGATTCCTAAAATGAATCTACTCTCTAGCAACTTTAATTCTTTTCCCACGAGAAGTGAACATAACAACTCATCCTAGACCCTAAAAAACACAGATGTCTCATCCGTAAAAAAAAACAGTCGGGGGCTGGAGGTTGCAAGATGCTGAATCCCCACCCCCCTCCCCGGCCCAGGTCTCCCGAGCCAGCCTCTGGCACAGTGTTCGCTTTAAAGATTAGAACATGATGACCCATTAACCTCACCCGTGTAGAACCTCCACAGGCAGAGGTATGGTGAAACAAGCTTTCGTCAGTATTTACATTTGTGATGTGTGGAGATTTGCAATTAAGAAACACAGCAGACCGACGGTTTCCTACTTCAAAAAAGAGGGAGAATACCAGTGATCTGAATAACTGAAAAACAACTATGAATTTCCTAGACAATTGAGCACCTAAAGGTAGTCTTGATGACACGAAGAAGTTCATTAAACTCACTTCTTCATATAAGTGGGTTTTCTAACCTGCCAATTACAGTTTTCCATTTTCTTCCTAGAATTACACACCATGTGGATCTCAAATAACACCGTCCCTGGAGCCTTCTCCTGCCGGCTCACACTGCCCCCCGTGGTTCCATCCCATCCTCCCGTGCATGCATTCATGTTTATCTGTTTTCACTCATGGCCCCTAAAACTTTAGCTGTCCATTACCACCAGCACAATTTCAGTATTTCCTGGTAGTTTTATTTACAGTGACATGTTTAAGAGATGGAAGGCAGATTTCGATTTTATGGATTAGCAATAAAGCAAGATTTACAGAAAGCTACCCGGACCACTGGGAGAAATACTGGGCCTGCAATAACGACAGCACATCCCCAGGGGAATTACACTGGCGCGATCCGTGGCAATGATCCCTCCCACCTGGCATCTTAGGTCCCCCAAGTCCGACACAGCCCAACATCAGGTCCCTTCCAGGCAGAGCAGCGGGTTACGGGTCCCCGGGCGGTTCATGTATCTGCTAGCACATGTCTCCAGCCGGCTCTCAGCAGCACCGTGGGCCGGCCAGAGAAGTAAACAGGCTGAAAATGAAACTCGGGATGGGGAGTAAGAAAAGACGATAAAAGGAGTGAGTGGGCAGAGTTTGGAGTCACAGGTTCAGGACTCCCTTCCTGGGTACCTCCGGATGCCAAAGGACCGGAGACTTGTGTCCCAAAGGAGGCTGAGAGGTAAGAAGGGAAACGAGGAGGTTTTAGGTCATCTTTCTTCTGGAACGTTGGGACACAATGCCCCAAGCACCACATAGAGACAAATGAAGCATCTCATGTAGAGCCATCTATAAAGAACAGATACCGTGTTAAGCATGATGCTAGGCTCACTCCAGCTCAAGGAACAAGGGAGTAGCAAACGCTGGGTCCCAGGCATAGGGCTGGGGCTGAGGCTGGGACTCCAGGATGCACAGGCAGAGGCGTGCACACCTGCACCTACATCTGAAGAGGCCGCGAAGGTACTTTCCCTCCAGTCCTCCCATCTCCCCCCCTGAAGCATGTCGCTGCCCTTGGATCCACCATTTGTCTGCCCTTTCTTGGGAAATACACTCATGAACGTGGCCACTCTCAAGTACGTTCGAGAAGAATGAACTTCAAGCCCCAAGCCTGTGAAAATTGGGGGAGCCAGGAGACCTGCGGCCAGCTGGCTTCTTAGTCCCAGGCCCAGGCACCAACCGGGGTCTGCCAGGAAAAGCTCAGAAGAACCCCACCCCCACCCCCCACCCCCCACCCCCCACCACACTGGTGGATCTGGCGGCTTTGTTGAAGGGGTGGGGCATACCTCCTCGTGCATCCCTGCCGGCTTCCTCCCCAAGTGAGCTCAACTCTGCCCTGGAACAAAAGCAACACATACCCTGTGGCATCTGCAGGCCGGTGGTGTGTGTGTCAGGGAAGGAGGGGGGTTTCGATCAGGAGCGGCCCTGCCGCCAGCTCTGGAGTGTTCCTAATGTCAGTGGGCAACAGACCCAGAGGGCACTCCCCCTTGTGTCCTCAACACTCACAGCTGGCCTGCCTGTCGGCCTCCGCTTAGAGAGGCTGACCCCGGGGTGGACTCCTCCAGGAAGCACGCCCCTGACCCTGGCCTCCACTAGGCAGCCATCCCCAGGTGAGGGGGCAGCCGCCTAAGCCCCCTCCCCGCCCCCCTTCCCGAGCTCCGGGATTTCAAAGCCCCGCGGGGCTGGGCCCACTGGCAGGGCCGGCAGCCATCGCGCGGGGACCCCAGCCACCCCTCCCGAGAGAGAAAACGCCGCGTCCCCCGCCCTCCGGCTGCTCCGGAGGCGGCTGGGGGGTAGACTCAACAAGTTCCCGGGCCGCGCAGCGCCGCCTGCAGCCCAGAAACCCCGAGGACGCGCCGCGGTGGAGCCCCGCGCACAGGCGGCAGCCGCCGGCGGCTCCTTCCACCTCCTCCTCCGGCTCGGGCTCGGGCTCGGGCTCGGGCTCGGGCTCGGGCGTCGGCGGGCGGGGGCTCCCCCACTCCCTCCCGCCCCGCTCCCTCCGGATCGCCCACCCCGCGCACGCGGCCCGCCGGGCCCCGCGCCGCCCCCGCCCCCGCCCCCGCCCCGCGGGGCCCGGGGCTCCGCC
>NC_064818.1:79947292-80000371 GCF_023721935.1 Panthera uncia | reverse complement strand
GAGGGGGCGGGCGGCGGGCGCGCAGCCGGCCAAGTCCCCGGAGCCGAGCCTTCCCCCGCGCGAGCCCGGCGAGCCTCGCCGCGGATGCCCTGCCCGGAGTGCTCCGCGCCGCGCCAGGCTCGCCCGGGTCCGCGGCGAGACATGCCCGAGCCAGGCGCCGCACCGACCTCGACTTATCTGTAAGCAGCGGAAGGTAAGCGGAGCCCCGCGCGCCCTCCTCCCGCTGCACTTGGCCGCGGGCAGAGCACCGCTCGGACGGGCGCCGACCCCGGTCGGGCGCTCGCACTCGCCCCCGAACGGGCTTCGCCGGGGACTCGGCGGCTCCCGGGGCCAGGACGCGCCGGTGCAGCCAGGAGCGGACCGGGCGGCGGGCGAGGTTATGCAACTGCATCTGGCGCGGCCGGGTCGCCGAGGGGCGTCTGGCAACTTTGGCGACGGCCTGGGAGGAGCGGGGCTGCATGTCTACGCTGTCGGTTCTAGACAAACGCCACAGCCTCCTGAGCGCCCGAGAGCCCTGGCCAGGCAGAACTGGGGGATCGCGGGCGGCCGCGTCCCCGGAACGTTTCGAGGTGTTTAAGTATTTTCCAAACTAAAGCGAACTGGCAAGTACGGCTGATTAACTTCGGGGCGGGGGTGGGGGGGTGGGGTGGGGATAAGTCCGAGCAGAAGGGCCCTGACGCCGGCCGCGAAGGAGAGGAGCGAGCGGGAGCGAAGGCAGATGCCCACGTGAAATGCCCATTTCCTCCCGTGGCGCCAGGGCTCGCTCGGGTTGGCACTTTCGCGGGGCCGCGGGCCCGGGTCGGTGCCCGCGGGCCTTCGGGGTGCGCGGCATCCCGTGTCAGCCCGGGACAGGCGTGGGAAACCAACCAATGCTGCAGAGCGAGCGAGCGAGCGAGCGAGCTTGCTGGCGGGCGAGGGCAAGAGGGAGGAGGGTGCCCGCGGGCCGGCCCGGGGCCGGGGCAGCGCCTGGAGCCCAAAGTCAAGAGCGAGAGTCTGCGTCTTGCTGGTTCATGCTCAGGGTTCCCAGCTGGCATCTCCAGCGCCGGGATGAAGAACCTGTCCTTGTGACCTCAGCATTCTACTACCCAGAAATATGCCATGGGCAGATGGAGCTGGCGATAAGGGGATGCCAGGAGTGGGGGAGGAGAGGCGCCTCTGGAGTAAATAGGGGAGAAAGTAGGTGTTTTTTGGCTCATCTACAGAGCAGGGCTTCTGCCCCGACCCCTTTCCCACCGCAGGTCTGTGCCTGGGGGCTGGAGCCAGAGAAGGCAGTAGAGCAGTTTAATATGACCTTGTCTGCTTAGGCGCTTAAATCCTGCGGAAGCATCCTGAGGTGAACTGGCCAGAGTGGGAAGGAACTTTGGGCTAGCCCTGCCTTGGCTACCAACGCACACTAGCATTTCACAGGACTACAGCTCAGACTAGCAGAGGGTCGGGTCCACGCGCTGGGAGGTTTTCCCTCGGACAGGGACTGGCTAGGGGTTACCTCTCCACACGCCAGTTGGGGGACCGTCAAGGTTAGAGCGAAGGGGACTTGACTGAAAAATCCCACCCAAATCACCTGACCTGGGCCATTCCCAACGAGTCGTACATGTATGAAAGTGCTCTAACGTTGTTAAGCTTATGCCACAGAGCGAGCAGAAAGTAACCATCGTTTCACTTTGCAGAGGCGGAAAGTGCTGGTTTGTACTATTCACGTTGTGCTATTTATTGCATTCATATCCTGTTGAATGTTACTTTCCAAAGAAAAGTTCATATTTATCCTTGCCTCTTTGTTGTTGTTTTTGTTGTTGTTGTTGTTGCAAGAATGATTAGCAAATGGGCACAAGCATCTCAAAGGAAAAATGGAAGGCCTGCGATCTGCATGCCTCACCAGATATTAGTAATTTACTACCCATGTTTACTACTTACATTAGGTGGCACTGCTACTCATGACGGTTTTATTGGAGGCGCATGTGGATAAAAAATGTCTAGCACAGCTATCGCTAATTGCATGATTTTGCATAAATTATGCTAGCTACAGAGAGTGTGGGCTTTTCTTCACCCAGTTCACCATTTCCTTAAAGACAGAAGGATTCTGTTTAATTTCTTTAGCCAAATGAAAGACCTCTGCTTAAAGACAGGATGCCCTTGAAACGCAGAGTATGCCTTTGAACTTCCTACAGTTGTCACGACTTCATTTTTTGTTACTGTGATTAGGACTTGGAGCTTTTACTTCAATCAGGCCCATTATCCGATTGACGAGCACAAATACTGGTTAAGAAATAGGCGAAGAAGGCAAAAGCCGGAGAGTTCCAGGCTTTGCACACATCGCTTCCAAAAAGCCCCGTGGAAAGTTAGATACCCTTCTTACTCTGTTTACCCCGGGGGCTTCTCTGTTCTGCCACAATTGTTTTCCCCATGGCAGAATACAGGATTTTTGTCTTGTTTTTCCCTCGATCAAGAAAAAAAAAATGCAAGTAAACAAGCACGTAACTGAAAGGCTTGTGCATGAAAGGCATCAGTCTACCAGGAAGACTCCTACACATTGAAATAAGCAGTCAGAAAATAAAAATGATTCTCAGAACAGTTGATCACAGCAGACCAGCTGGACAGATGCGTTCACTTAGCTAGACATTTGTATTCTCCTGGCTGTTCCAACCCATGGCTGTCTCATTTACAGCAGCAACTACTGAGCTCTCTTGTATGAGGAGATTAGTTACTGTTGGGGACAGGCTACTTCCCGGGGAATGACGATAAAGAAATCACAGCTAGACGGCACAGCGATGGGTCTACGGACCAGCATCCACGGAGGAAGGCAGGGGCAGGGGCAGTGGGGATTTGGTATCCTGGAGCTCTGGACCAGCCCACCAGACACCTGAGCAGGTAACACGTCAAGGCTGCTACGTAACCGATCCGGTGGTTAACCAAAAAAAGCATGTCTATTTGAGGCAAACCACAGTCATCTGGGAGAAAGGGAGGTTATTAGGGTTCCCCAAACAAAACTGGCATCTTTTTCAACAGTTCCTTCATAAATGTGAAGGACCCTTCCCCACCGTAATTCCATTGAGACCTTCGCTACCAGCCCAAAATTAGCTGACATAATTTATGAAGCAGATCCTTCTCAGCCTCCTCACATATTTGATTTTAATATTTCATAACATTATGGAGCGACTTCAATATTTTAAAGGAAAATTTAATATGATTGATATTACATGACAACACTTTTATTACCGTGAAATTCGCATACAAACATTTGGATAAGCCTTTCTTCGATATTTGAGCTCACTTATAGCATAAACCTAGTAAAACATCATAATTTTTCATCCATTCATTTTTTAGTTTATTTATTTGGAGAGAGAGCGCACGCACGCGCGCAAGCAGAGGAGGAGCAGAGAGAGAGAATCCCAAGCAGGCCATGCGCTCTTAATGGGGCTCAATCCCATGAACCGTGAGATCATGACCCGAGCCAAAATCAAGAGTCAGATGCTTAACCGACTGAGCCACCATAGTCCATTTACTTTAAAAGTTGCGCATCTTATGTATTAAGGTCAGAGGAGTGGATTGGTACCAAGTTGTGGGGACCCTGCCGGGATTCATATAAACAAACTGTTGAGACGTCATCTCACGTTAAACGCCAACCCATACAAAGTACAGGTTCGAACCTGTGGACCATGTATTATACTGTATCTGCCTCAGATCCAGAGGCACTGAAGTGTCTCCAAGCAACCAAGAATCATACCTCTCAGAGTAAGAGAAACCATAACTTCAGGACACATGTCCTGGTGCCAAATTCAATTTCTGATATAAAGTCAACCAGCATTTCCTCTACCATAAGCCATCAGGATATTCAGCGTGGGTCTGAGTCTGTGCACTTCAGACATCATTCATACCATAATGAATGAGCTGAGGGGCTTCGAGGTAGACAGAGATATTATCGAGAGACAAACTGCTGATCTAAAATAAAAACAAAACACTCTAACCTGATAGTTCTGTGTCTTTCTGCTGAGTGCATATTCTCAGCTCTAATTGGGACAGAGAGAAAATTAATTTGAATATAGAAGAGCAGCTATTAGGGACAAGAAGGATCGTGTTTCCAAATTACACACCTTTTCACTAATACCATATTTGAAAGGAATTGGAAAAGAAATATCCCCGAAGTCAATATTCGTGAATATTGCTTTTCTAGTATATTGATCAGATTATTCAGAGTACTGTACATCCACATTACTCTCTTTACCACATCATCTTGCTGTTACTCAGGTGTGGGTCAGAAAAGATCAGAGAGGGGATCAGGCTGGCACACTACGTTCACCTGAGTTACGCTCTTATAGCCATGACCGGGGCAAAGAAATTTTTTAAAGATGGTAACACCATGGCAAAATGCTAATCAAAGTTCATGCTGCAGTTACTATGGAAAATTCCAATTCAGTCCTTAATAATCTAGCCTTGGGCATAAAATGGAATGCCGTAAACTATAGCATACGAGGGACATGAGAAGGACTTTGGGAAGCCACAAATGCTGCACAAAGAAAAGTTGCTCTCCTCCGTACTCCAGAGGGAATGAGGGGAAAAGGAGGCTGATGGCCTCAGCTGCTCATTTCGGCTGCTCAGGTGAAGGAACTACCGTGGAGATGCATCACATTCCCATTCGACCTCCGTGAAACTGACCAGTCTCTGTTCGTCATTTCAGTGGTGACGTGGGTCCCTCCACACTGGTTGTTCCCCGGGAAGCATGTGTATGTCAACTTCTCATTTCTTCATCTTTTCCATGTGTCCTTAGTGGTTAGACTAAACACCTTAGGTCATCTTTAACTTGCTTTAGGAAATCTGCTTGCTTTCATAGTAAGTGGCTTTCGTGTCCTTGGAAATGTACTGGAATTATAAAACCTGGGTTCTGAAAAATGGGCACACATAAGGAAGGTAGACTGACAGGAGGATGGTTTTGTCTACAAAGGACTGCTCGTTCATGGAAATGTACTGAGCAGTAGCAGCAGTGGCCAGGACAATGTGTGAGTGTCACAAAACCAAGTGACGAGTTCCTCAAGAAGCTCCAGTCCGGGAGGGCGAAAGGAGGTGGGAGGCAGAATCAGGATAGGACAGACCGCACACGTGGAGGTACCCGAGAGAAAGCAACACCCTGGCTGGGACGAAGGTTGAGATTGGACCCCCGAGCCCAGCACATGCAAATCCTGGAGCTGAAGCCCATTTGTCACGTGCTCAGAGCTGGAGATCTGTACGGGAAGAGTGAGAAGCGACACCAGGCAAAGGTGCAGGGGTGAGGATCGGAGAGTGAAGAAGGAGTGTGAGCCAGTTTAAGGTAGAACCAGTAGGACAGGAATGGCCTCCACTCACTAGCTATGGGTAAAGGGTGAATGCTTTGAACAGTTAACATACATGTCCAGAAGACGGAGTCTTGTTAGCTAGAGATGAACCAGATGAAAGGGTATAACAGGTGAGAATTAACTGGTACCAAGGGTGAGTGGTGGCATTAGGGAGAGATGTCAGGGGACAGCTGTCAGAGAAATATCCCACATGGCAAATCTCTATAACATGGCAACATGAAGACGGGATTAAAGATACCACCAGGGTAGTGGGTGATATAGATGGAAACAGGGAAGTCAGGGAACCAGCAGGTTTGGGGGAAAAGATGTGATGACCATTAGAAAGTTGACTTTGAGTTTCAAACCAGAAATACTATTTCAAAAAAAATACAGTTTCATCATCTTCTTAGAACCAACGTGAGAAATACTTTCAAAGAAGAGAATGAAAATGGAGTAAAGGATTCACAAGACAAAGAAATTCTTGAAGGACTAAGAATAGTATTACCTAATAACAGATGCTTAATAAATATTTAATGAGGCTGCTAACAATAAACCTCATCAATGATTTTGCTAGAAATTCAGGGAATCCAGATTGAACAATAATGTTTCTCTTTCACTTGAAGTTGCACATTTTTTGTAGTAGAAATTAAAAAGAAATACATGAGAGGGTGGTAAAAAGGAAGCCTGCTTCTAGAAATGGACAGTCCTTACACCTGGCTACACGGTGTTTAGGCAAGAAAAAGGAATCCAAGACTTGGGTTTTTCTACCACCAGACTCAACCTTAGAGTTTTCTTTGGTAAAAATTCACTTGGGTAGAAACTGAGTTTCTAAAGGAAGAAAGTGTTTGAGTTTAATGGCCTAGTACTAGAGTAAAAGAACAACAAGGAGAAATGAGAAATTCTAACACGTCAATCAGACACATACAATGTTCCTGTATCCCCAAACCATTTTTTTGGTTGGAAGGAACTTCCACTACCGCTTTACCAAAATACTGGAGAGTTCATAGAGTCAACTGAAGGCTGACCGGAAGGTATCTGTCTGCCTCTCGGCCTTGACCTCACAACTCAGTTTCACATCATGACATCAACTCCATGGATCTTTGGGCCAGGCTCATCAATTTATCACTTCCTTGTTACCAATACCGGAGTGCTGCATAAAGACTTGCCCTCTTTCTTTTTCCTTCGTTGAAATCACATGGCACAAATGGCCAGTTTCCTGTTAATCATGCACTTGAATCTCACACAGCTCAGAGAAGTGTGGACGGGAATCATTCCCAAGAAAAGTTCGTGCCACATGCCGGTGTAGAGAATTTGAAATTTAAAAAATACCGTCAGGCCGTATTTTTCATTTGACTTTTCCAGTCATCGAAGAGCCCAGTGAGAACTGACTTTCTCGATCACTTCCTGTGTGTTTGTTTTAATGGCGGCTGTCAGCTTGGTGGCTTCACAGATGTGGTTTCAATCCTTGCTTAAGTTGCTTTGTTCCTGTTCTTTATATTTGTCTCAGTATATGAAGTTAACTCTCCTTTAAGTATAACTCACTTTATTTATTGTGTCTACCGGATTTGCTAGTGTGCCAAAAATACCCAGGGTGAGGCTGAATGATGGAATTTATGGCACGGTCGGAACACTGGGTCTATGAAAATATCGCCCACTCTTACTGAGCAGAGGAAGCGCGGGGCAGGTCCTCTGTGGTGCAGGGTCAGCCGCCGAGTGAGTGTTAGAGAATGGACCGTCAGCCAGGGCTCCAGGCTCTAGCGATCATTAAATTGCTCCTAGCGATCATTAAATGCTACATCGAAGCACCAGTTCTGACTCTAGACCCGAAGAGTCAGTGAGAGGGACCAATGGTGTGCCCGGCTTGGGAAAAAAAAAAAAAAATCTAAGACAAGTATAACATGTCCTAAGTGTGTTGTTCGTATCAGCGTTCCCTCCGCCACCAGGGACGGCATCACCAGAACCGCACTCTGAGGGTTTTAAAGGCACCGACCGACTGAGCCCTCGTCCCAGATCAGAGTGTTGAGAGCAATGTCTAGGCAACACTGTCTGCACCTGTCCCCCCAGTTCTGACCGTTACTATCGGTGTGGCCATGGGCACTGACTTGCCATCAGTGCCTCGATGTCTCCACCTTTATAAAAAATGGAAACCTCAGGGCGCCCGGGTGGCTCAGTCGGTTGAGCGTCAAACTCTTGCTTCCAAGCTCAAGAGGTGATCTCACGGTTCGCGGGTTCGAGCCCCGCTTTAGACTCTGCGCTGACAGCACAGCGCCCGCTTGAGATTCTCTCTCCTTCTCCTTCTCTCTGCCCCTGCCCTGTCCCCCCTCTCTAAAAAATAAATAAATAAACTTTAAAACAACAACAACAACAACAACTGGGAACCTCTCCTTCCGAGAGAGTTTGGAGAACGCATTGTTAGAACATACATAAAGCACAAAAACAAAAGGGTAACTAATCTGTGCCAACCACCACAGAAGTATTAACTCATTTTATGATCCCCCCAGGCTGTGTAACATGCTCTAGATTCTAGGCAGATTCAAGGAAGGGCCAGAACTCAATCAGGCAGTCAGTCTCTACACCCCAGTTCTTAACGATCGTAGGAGAAAACATACGCAGGAACCGCTATGTCCAGAAACGCCGAGAGTGTGAGAATCTTAAATAGATGATCTTGAGTACTCCCCCTCCAATGTATAAGCCCAGATCTCAAAGCCCAGATCCATGGTTAGGGAGAGCTTTCCCCAGCCGTGGGATTCCTAGGAAGGGACAGAATTCCAGATGTTTTACATCCCCAACCAGAAATGTCAAAAGAACAGAGGTGTGAAGATGCCATATTCCTGCTATTAGCCTGCCAGGTGCCAATTTCTTTGGAATCTGCCGTTCAGTAATCAGTCCACAAGGCAGCGGTGACAACCAAACGGCCCCTTATTTTAAACCCTGACAAATGACTGGCCACTCACTGTCCCTCTGCAGAATGTGAGTCCACCCCCACCGCAGGCCCCACCTTGCTAGCCGTGGCCTGGGCAGTGCTGGTGACCAACCCCGCATTTGACTGTGCCCCAGGTTCATTCTGGACAAGATGGAAGGGGCTGGCCGTGCCCGCCCCCCTGGGACATCACTCACTATTCCCTTCATTCAATAAATATTTACAGGTACCTTTACGTACCCCGTGTTGCTCTGTGCTTTAGCGATACGGCGGAGAAGAGAAGAGAATGAGGGGGTGGGGAAGAAAACAAGACAAAACATGTGGCCTGGAGGCTCTGCATGATGGATGATGACATCTATCTCTGCCGCCCTGTCTCCATCCCCAGAAATTCTGACTGATCTGGACTGGGGTGGGGACTGATAGATTTTATTCTAGAAAGATGGGCACAGGGGTAGAACCCTTAAGGAGGATCATGTCTCTCTGTTTCCTGTGGAAGCACAGCCTCCATCCAGAGTCTCTTCTCCGTATCTGAAAATGCTTTAAAAAAAAAAGAAAGAAACAAACAAACCCCAAAACTTGTAAAAGGTTCCACTTGTTTAACACCTCTGCTCCCGTCCACAGCTTCAAGAAGGCCAAAGCAAAGAGGGGTCGCTTAAGGTTTTGGAAAGATTCATGTTTTCCTTTGAAAAAGTACTTTTAGGGTTGTGATGTATGCAGAGACTCGCTTCCTGATCATCAGCACTGCTTACTCACTATGGAGCTAACTTGTCTCCACGAACCTACAGAATCCGTCCCCACCGTCCGGTCCCTCTCTCCCAAGCCTCGCGAAGGACAAGGCCATCCGATCCAGGAGGGTCTCGGAGAGATTTAAAGGCAGAAGCAGAACCCAGACATGTAAACTTAAATTAGGATTATTCACTAGGTTTCACACTTCACTTACTGTGTTGGGGGCTTCATAGAACATGAAGCCGTATGATGTCCTACCTCGGATGCCTGTCCTAGCCTGGATGAGCGGTCAGGCTCCATTCTGGAGAGGATGAGAAGGGGCCGCTCCAACGGCCCCTGAAAGAGAATCAAAGAGCTGACGGCAGGGGCTCCAAATAACAGCAAGCAGGATGTGACGTGGTTTACTGGGACTAACTTCCCTGAGGAGCAGCCTTCCTCTCCTGTGTCTGTCTGTCAATCCGTGTGGCTGTCACCCTCACGTTCCCCCCCCCCACTCTCCTATTTCCTCATTCCCCTTTTCCTTCCTGTCTATATTCATCATGAACAAAAAGTCGTGCAGGATTACATTCCTGAGTACCGATTTTATGTATCGAGTACAATTTCACATAGCGTGTACTCAATTCAAAGTAAGGAGAAATGAAAGGGGTTTGTTTCATTCAAAAGCCGTGTGCCCAACATACCCTTCCGAAGCCACCGGACTCAAAGGTGTGCTCCAGACCTTCCATGGATCCCCACCCCCACCCCCCTGCGGGCCAATGGCTCCCCACCTCTGTAGCAAAAACCACAGTCCAATTAGAAGGCTGAGATTAGCGAGATTCCACACTTTTAAATGTTTTTGTTATCCTAAGCTATTGCAATTTTTGAATTAAATTCTTACTGAATCTTGCCACTACTGTGTCCCACTTTCGAGAACAAAGCTGGGTAACGTAAGAACTAATCAATAGCAGGCCCCAGCAAGTCATACTTACTACAACACGTGTCGTTAGGGGCCCCACCATACCTCATGGTTAAATATACCATCCGGCTGACCCTTGAGCAACATGGGTCTGAACTGTGCGGGTCCATTTATAGGTGAGTTTTGGGGTTTTGTTTTTCGATACCGTACTGTAAATGTACATAAGTGTACTTTTTTCTTCCTCATAATTTTGTTGGTCACATTTTCTTTTCTCTAGTTTATTGTGAGAATACAGAATATAATACATAACACATATAAAATGTGTTAATCAGTGTTATGTTATCAGTAAGGCTTTCAGTCAACAGTAAGCTATTAGCAGTTAAGTTTTGGGGGGGCGTGAAAAGTGACACGCAGATTTTTGACTATGCGGGGTTTGGCGTCCTTAAAGTCTCGCGTGGTTGATGCATACACCGTTTCTGAACCATATACTCATTTCTGCGAGTGTATGGGTCATCTCCTTCACCTCTACAGGCGAAGAAGAAAATTTAAGGTAATACTTTGTAACACTCAAACTCAAGATAGTTATGCCAAGATTCAGAAGATAAAAATCTCAGCACGGTTTTACTTATGAACCTCAGGAAACCGTATCCTTCTCCCTTCCACCCATTTAATTCCTACCCAGGTTTCAGAAAACAGCCACGTTCCACCTGATCTGAAGATTCAGGTAACGCAGAAAGTATCCTTAGAAGCCACCAATATGATATACCCATCTTTAGCCTTCTAAAAATCCACGGGGAAGGCCCCAGCTGTGAGGATACTGTGATGTATATCATTATATTCGTAGACCAATCACGTATCAAAGCTGACTGAGTTCAGGAGAGAAGAGGCGTTTAGAGGGACCTCGTCTACAATCACTTATACTTGTGTAAGGAGAGAACTGACACGCGTCAAAGGGAAGTGACTCAGGCGTTAGGCCGGTTCTTGCACATCTCCTGGGGAGGCACAGTGGGCTGGTGCTGTCGATAGACGCACGTCTTTCCCCAGAACTGTGCCTCGTTTTCCTGTGTGCCCAGCACCTGGTGTGGTGCCGGGTCACCCCAGACACGCAGGTGCTACCCCTCGTGTCAGTGAAGGCAGCGTGAGGACTGGAGAAGCCAGAGAAGGTAGGGGTGGAACTGGACCGTCAAAACGAGACCACCTGGGGAAAGCAGGTGAGAAGCACGGTCCTGGGGCAGGAGCCACGGGAACTGAAGACACAGAGCAGGGACTGCCCACGGTATGTTCTAGAGACGGCGCAGGAACTCGAAGCCTGGATGAGCAGAACCTCCAGGATGGAGGATAGAGAGCCGAGGGCAGGGGATGTGAGAACACCAAGGTCAGGGTGGGAGCAGTGGGAACAGAAAGGAAGAAGCCCATAGGTAAAGGAACAGGAAGGAAAGACAAAAATCAGTGGGACCTAGAGAAGACTGGCTTCGAAGAATTAAATTAGAGAATGAATCAGGCAAAGTACTGCCAGCACCTGCTAGGGTGACCTCACAACGGACAGCGAGGGACTCACCACCATCCTAAGTTGGGAGACGCGTCTTTAGACGCCATTGCAAGCCACGTTCAGTCCCGTATGTGATACTAGGTACCTTTGTTCCATGCGTGGCCAAGGGGAGCACACTAGCTATGTTTCTGGGTTGAGTACGGACCACCCCAGGATCTCAGGTCATGGTCTGCGGCCTCTTGTTAGGATTCTGTACAGTGGGCTCCTGGGGCAGTCATTTCTCTATGTTTTGCTGTCCACTTATAAATAGGAACCGATCGCAAGAAAGGCTCATTTCTCCCTTTCTTTCTTAGCTACCTCTGCAGTAAACTCAAGACCTCGCAAAGTCTATGGTTTGGCTAGGCCAAGGAAACACAGGAGACGCACTACGGTGAAAAATACAAGGGAGATCCGTTTTGAGGGTAATAGATGGGCACTCACACGGTCTCGCCAGGAAGATAGATTGCGTCTTCAACTCTAAATCTTTGCAATTGCAGTGACCGGTT
Organism: Panthera uncia; assembly: GCF_023721935.1. Classification (NCBI taxonomy): domain Eukaryota; kingdom Metazoa; phylum Chordata; class Mammalia; order Carnivora; family Felidae; genus Panthera; species Panthera uncia. The sequence continues at coordinate 79,988,493 of NC_064818.1, read as the reverse complement.
ACCTCCAAGCAGAAGCCCTGCCCTGGGGGGTTCCCAAACAGTATCTCGAGATTCAACTTTGAGAAACAGCAGGGAAATCATAAACTCTTCTGACATCCTTATTTTTTGGAAAAATCAATGTCCTAATTTTAGCTTAAGGATTTGTCATGAGTGAAGACATGCCATTTAGTAAAAAAAAAAAAAAAAAAAAACAGATTCATCACAATGAGTAAGGCAAAACTACCCCGAAGTTCATTCACTATGTACATGTTTTCCACTGAGATTCCCATGAAGTCTAAGCATGGGAGGCCACCTAACCCCAACGTCTTTGGAGCTCCAAACTAACAACGATTGTTGCTTGATTACCTGGAGCCATCCAGGCAGGAGAGTAGGTGGGACGTTAGCTCCATTGATCTGTACGAACCAATGAGCTATATTCAAAGCTAGAGCACTTACATTCAACATCGTGTCTAGTTGTCATGCCGACTGGGGACAAGAGAGGAGCAGGCAAATTCGTTCCTTTTACTAATCTGACATGTGATTTTGGTGGGTTGTTGGAATCGGTGTTTCTGGACCCTCTTTGGACATGATCAATTAGCAAAGCTAACTGCCACAAATAAAAAATTTGTTCTCTACACTGATGTAACGTCTCACTTGGAGGAGGCATTTCTCCCAGTTGATTTTTGCCAACATCATAAAATTTTGCTAATTCATTTCTACTAATTTAGATTCCATTTGGACAGAGGATGAGCAAAGGTTAACATCACTATAAGCTGAAGATCAAAGAACTAAGTAAATAGTGAAACAAATGAAGAAAAACGTCGGATTTGTTGAAGAGGGCCACGTTCTGATTTCTCTAAAGCCTCAACATCAGACCCCAAGCATCCATGTATAACACGGATGGTTCACTTCCTCTCATTAGATGGTTCCCCGCTCATTAGAAACAGGCCAGTGTGAGTCTGTGTGGCAACACTGATTTACATTATGTGGCTGAAGTAATTGACTGTAGGGTTTCTGTTGGTTGAAATGTGTTTATCTGAAATCACAGATATGTGTGAGCTGGGGCCCCGCCTCGGGTAGCTTTCCTTCTGCCACAAGCCTGCGTGGAAGCTCCACGAGTGCCCCCTTTCCCTCCTTCTGACTGGACGGTCGTCGGTTCTTAATGATGGAGGCCTTACTGCAATATTCCACAAATCAAGGGAACGGGCCACGATCGGGCGGTGTTTCTGCCCACATGCCTTGGCGCTAAGGGAGCGGCCTCCTCCCTAAACTTTCAATCTCAGAGGGGTGTCGGTTTTCATCGGTTACCCCGTTTTAGTCCTCTGAATCAGTGGCCTTTGAAGAAGTGAACAAATGTCTGGAAAAATATCATTTCAGTGTATTAAAGGAAATTAAATGGGATAATGAATCTAACTAAGACACAGTCCAAAATCTATAGCAGTTAGCTTTGCCCTGAGGAAGGGAGGACTTCTGTTAAGGAAGGCCTTAAACTTAACCATTTCACAACACAAACGAGTTCATTTAATGGGGGAGACCCTGTCCCTCTTTCCCTTCCCTCCGGGAAGCGGAGTGTTAAAGAAGGTAGGTTCATTCCCCCCCCCCCCCCCCCCCCCCCCCCACCCCGCCTCCGCCATTCTGACTGGCCTAATGTTCAGGCTTTCCCTCAGCATATGGAATAAAATGCTGACCCAATTAATCTTGAATTCCAGCCAGCATCTGTGACTCCAAGGTGTCTCAACAGCGGGAAAGCCACTAGAAAAACCAATAATATCATACAGTCCCCTTCCAGACTCTTCAGATTGCTTGCCCAGCTCTTCCGCTATCTCCACTGACTGATGGGACACTAGGGGCTGTCTTGGCAAGGCCAAGGTGCTCAACAGCCCCCACGGTCCGTCAGCTGCATCGTGCCACACAGATCACCACACAGCGCCAAACTGGAAACCTCCCGGTAGTGCAGACGCTTTCAGAATGGAGCTAATCCAGTGGAGAGTCTCCTGTCAGCCGCTGAGATCCCAGGTTACTTCAGAAAAGAATGCAGACTATGGGTCACATCCATTTCACGTCTAATTAAAACAGATGGCAGGTCTCACCCCAGCAGTGAGTTTGCTCCGAAACCGACGTATCTTCTACCAAACGCTGCTTCTCCTGACCTGTGCACGCACACTTAGGTACACAGGTCTGTGCACACACGTGTGCACATCTGCACACGTACTCCACATGCTAACACGTCAGTGCTTTGAAATTCATTTTCGTCCTTTATTCAAAGCTTCCTCCCAACAATAAAAGGTGACCTTTGGGAGGCTGCATGCACCCAAATCTAATCATTTCTGGGTTTTTCTTATTGTGATGCAAGTATTTGTAATTTCCAGCGGCCTGATCCTGTCATTCTGCCTGAGGTGCGGACTGACTTCGCCCTGCGGTTTTTAATTGGCAAACAACACGATAATATTAAGGCTCCCTCAACAAAAACTGGAAAACAGAAGGAAGAAGATAAATCTCCCCAAATGCCCGATCTTCACACACCACGACGGTGACCATGTTTGTTCATTTCCTTCCGGTACAATTTGGTAGACTGCTTTCTTTCACTTCACATTATTTCGTAAGTGTTTTTCTATGATACTAAATAATCTTTATAATTATCATTTTAATGGCCGCACTGAGTGAACGTACACCATAATTTACTTAACCGTTTACCTATTGTGAGGCATTTAGTTGCTTCCACTTATCACTCCTTGGGCTGGAAGGAACATTTTTATATAAGCTATTAATTTAAAGCAGCACGCAGAGATGACTCTCCATCACTAATCTAAAAATACAGGGTTTATATATTTACAACTCACATTTGACTATGCACTTTAATTTGAGGGTAATTAAGACATTTACATTCCAAACGCTCCTCCACACCCCCAGCTCTCCCCGAGCCAGACGGGCTCAAGCGTGCCTCGCCACCTTCACCTCAAGACGACACAGTCCGATGACTTCCCAAACACAATTTTCTTATGAAAAATAAACTTCATGAACTCCTGCTGCTTTGGGACCGAGAGATTAACTCCAAGACCCAGAGCCCATGCTCCTCAGAGGTGACATAGCCAAGGCGAGCCATCGCTGAAAATGCCACTGTGGCCTCAGGAGGACCGCAACACTCCGGGTGGCCCTCACGGGCCCGAGTGTGTGCTCGGGGCCAGGTTTATTCCTGGGAACTACCTGCAGGTTCTCCGCATAACCCGCGCCCACATGCCTTGCGACAAACAGGCCAAGGAAGTCGCTGAGAGGAGGTCCAGCCGTTGGCTGCTTTCTGAAGTTCATTGCAGGGCACTCACTTTAGAGGCTCCAGGTTTGCCTGGGCAGGACAGCAGGTCAATGCCCGGGATTTAGAGGGATGCAGGGTGGGGCCCTTGAGCTGTGGGACCCTCGGCAAATTAGGAAAGAAAAAAAAATCTGGAGCCTCAATTTCTCTATCTGCAGCTTGAGGATAGTAAGAGTGCCTCCCCTGGGAGGCCGTCCTGAGGGTCAAGGAGAAAATCCAAGTGAAGTGCAGAGAATGTTAGCATCTGTTTAGAAGCAGGAGGACATGTGGACTGCACGCTGACCTCGCGCCGTGCTGGGTGCACACTCGTGCGCTGAATGAACGAAGGGATGATGAATGAATACAATGTGCCAGAAGCCTCGATTTATGGAATGTCTTCTCTGGAACACCTGATGTCCTTTCACGACAAAACCGTTTCCTTAACCATCACTACCAGCCTGAGCACCGCCCCCCCCCCACCAATAAACAGTAAGTGAACCCCCCAGAAAGGTGTAACCATTTAATATGAAAGTAATTCTCAGCGTCCAGGAAAATTCCATCCTAAAGCTTTAGAGTAAATGCCACCCAGCCATCAAAAGGTGTGCAGATCTCCATCTGAGGTCCAAATAAGTCAACAACAAGAATTCCTTGATGTCTTTTCTTATCGGTGAGATTAAGACAATTCCATTTCTAGTTAAAAACGAATTCATCAACAAACGACCCTGAGCAAAAGCATCTGAAGTATCACCATCACTTTTACTAATAAGAAAATGATTTTTATATACTCAGCAACTCCCTGTAAAACAGAGAGGAGCTTGGAGTTGTTTATTATTATTATTTTGCCACTGGCAATTAATTTTTCTGATTTGTTTTATTAGTTTGATGGTTGGGTCCAAGATTCAGAATATCTTTCCAAACCAGTGGACGGATGTAAGAAAATTATTTCGGTGCAGTTCCTGGCAAATCGCGATGATGAATAGCATGGTAGGACAAACTTATTCAGACACACATTTTTCAGTAGTGGCAGGGAAAAGGCTGAAACATTACTAGTAAATTGCTTTTTGTAAAAATGCTCTCCCTTTCAAATTTTCCCTGGGAGGAAGGTCTTCTGCAGAATGATGGGACAATACAGTCTGACACAGCTGGACAACAAAGGCAGCTCAAGAATGACTACGAGATAAGACTGAGGGTTAAGATTTAATTTTCTCATTAGACCCCCATGTCCCCCATACCTTCCCCACACCAAGTCCTTTTGTGTGCATCATTCTAACCTGTTGGGATAAGTGTCTGTAAAAGATATACATTATCTCTCCTTAGCAGGCCTTCTCTATCCCACCCGCCATCCAGAATCTCGTCTTCCCAACACAGAGCCAGGGTATGATGCGGCTCCAGTCTGTTCCCTTCCTGTAATGCTCTCTCCAAAACCGCCCAGTGTTTCAAGTGTCAAATTACAAAGGCCTCCAGATATCCTCAGTGCCCAGTAAAGCCTAACAGCCAAAGAAGGCTTATTCTCTGTCTTCTCCAGACTACCTAGGAGAGCGACTGTTTGGGGGTAATTCTGTTGTCAGAGGAAACACAGATGTGGCAGTGGCATGAGGGTGTGGCTCCCTCCTGGCTAGGCATAGAGCTGGGTCATTTCCAGATTAGCCCTTCGAAACAGGCACCTTCCAGAACACCCTTCCCCCACCCCGGGAGCCGGGACATTGCCATCTGTTCTCGGCCATTCACCTTGCTGGAAGGAAGGCCCTTCCCTTGCGGGGACACACTCCAGCCATCGAAGGGGGACAGTCTAATGTGGTGGTTCTTACCTGGGGGCGGCTGTGTCCCCCTCTCCCCAGGTCACTGGCGCACGGGGAAGGTGCTCCTGTCTAATGGGCAGCAGCTGGGATGCTATTGAACATTTCTACGTGTGCAGAAGAGCACCCCCACCAAACAGTCATCCGGCCCCAAATGCCAGGCGTCCCAAGGCTGAGAAACCCTGGTCCGACCTAAAGCAACTTTGGCAGAGCTCACTTCTGCTGCCCTCCAACGTGACTGCCGGTTCATCCTCATGGCATAAGTGATGACATAATTAAGTTCTCTCTAAGCCTTCTGTTCAGTAACTCTGGCGGAGACCTGCAAAGTGCCAGGGCCAGTTAGCAGAGTCCCCAGGCTGCAAGGAGCGGCAGTTCTAGAACACGCTCAAATGGGGGCTCTGGGCTTCTCCCCACTTTTTGCCTTCACCGGACCATCATGCCCAGTGTCGTGCACTCCTACCCCGATAAGAATTAAGGATGTGGGGAGGTGCCTCTCTGTTGGACACCTGAGGTTATGGGAAACAGCATGAACTCAGACATCAGGGAGATCAGGATCCTGCTCCTGCCTGTATGTCCGTCCTACTTGCTGTGTGACATTAACAAGTGACATAACCTCTCTGAACCCCACTTTCCTCCTTGAAATGGACCACACGGCACTAAAGGTGTTAGGTATAGTCTACACGCATCAGCGGAGCCCCGGCGGCCCATACACTCACCCAGCTCCTGTAACATTTCCAGAAAAGTGCTCCTGGAGGTTTCAGTATCGGGTTCATGGGCTCCCCCACCCCGGACAGCCCGAAGGGCCTGTTGGCGCGTGCACTGGGCAGTGCAGCCTGGGCCCCCTTCTTGTTCATCCGGCTCACGTCCGTGACCTTGCCTCTCTGGACGTGCTGCTCTAAGGCCAGGGCCCTGTATACCCCGGTCCCGCCCATCTGACTGTTTTCTTCCAGAGCGCTAACTCACAAACAACATAACTATTTTCTTCCTTTAAGTTCGGCCCTCAAGAAGATTCTTCCACGTGCAATGAGCAGCTGTGAATCTGCCTGATACAGTGAAGGCACTTACCCCACTGGTATTCCCCAGAGGGATCATCGGCCACCTGCACCTTTTTAGATGCATTTAATAATTCAGCCCAAGATGAATTTGCATGATTAACATAAAGCCTTGTGATTTTATTTTCTTTCGGGATTCAAATACTGAAACAACCACCATTGTTTTCATTTTCAGAGGTTGGGATCAAAACACAAAACTTGATTCTAGAATGAATAATTTCTTTTTTTTTTTTTTTTTATGTTTTTTTCAAATACCACTCTCCATAGAATCAAAGAACAGAGCTGCTAACACGGTCTTTATCGATGCAGGGGAACCCATGTTCTTTCTAGGGTTAGCGTTAACCCATTAGAAGCAAGCCACACCGCAAAGATTAACCGTTTCTGGTGTTCCCATAGCAGTGTGCCCGTTGTCCCATGGCGCCCGTGTTGGCAAAGACAGACAAAGAGGTTTATTTCCCTCCTTCATCGTAGGGCGCTCCACATGGATCTCTCTGATCAGGACCTAGACTCCCCAATAAGAAAACACCAATTCTCCCGGATTCCAGTAATAGATTAATCGCGTCATCCTCAAAAAACTAGTAAAAGCCCAAACCGAATAAGATGCATTTGGAAAGCCATCTGCCTATGAAGTGGAGGCGTGTATGCAAAACGATAATTTGAAGGCAGAAGAGGCAGCATCGTTGGGTTTCTTGATGAATATAGTAAAACAGGTTTGTCTAATGGGGAAACATGCATTACTATCAAAAGAAACGAGTGTATCCCACATGGAAAAGCAGGCAGGCTTTAATATCGGAGAAGCATCTCAAGCTGTGCCTGCCAGCGATTCTCCGCCTGTCTGATTTTCCTTAACAGAAAGGCCAACCTCACCTGTTTAAAAGTAATTAGGAAGCAGGCGGTAGCGAGGTGAGCTAGGAGCTGTGTGTGCCTGTGCTCGCGTGTGTGTTTCCGTCCCACTGACGCCTGTGTTGATGTTTCTGAACGCAGGAATCATGGTCAGTAAGGAAACCGGCAAATGCGTACTCACGACGTCAGAGAGCGAAGTCGAACCTGCCGCCTGCCTGGCCCTGGAGATGAGATACGCCCTGGATCCCAACCGGCAGATTAAAAAGCGGAATAAAGCCCTGCAGGTGCGCTTTAAGGATATCTGCGAGGCACAGAATGAGCAGAGGGACTCACGGCTCGCGGCGGGACAGCCCGGCGAGAAGCGGGAGGCGAAGCCCGTGTCCTACAGAGCAGCCTACCGCAAATACATGACCGTGCCCGCGCGGAGGGCCATCCCCAATGTCACCAAGAGCACAGGCGTGCAGACCTCGCCGGACCTGAAAAAGTGTTACCAGACCTTCCCCCTGGACCGCAAAAAGGGGAATCTCAAAAGCATCCCGGCTGCGGATGCCTTTAAAAGTCAAAACAACGGGTTTGTGGCGGAGAAGCAGGAGGAAGGGGCGGGGGAGGAGGCCCGGCCCTGGGGTGCCGGCCGGGTGCACAAGACGGCGGCCTCGGTTTCCCATTCCGATGAACACGTGAATGAGCTGGACCAGCCTGCCGGGCTCAACTGCGCAGAGCCAGCCGAAAACCCTGATGCGCCCGGCTGCCGAGAGGAGCCTCTCCAAAACTCCGCTCGGCCTTCCTCCCGGGAGCCCGACCACCAGCTGCACGGCAGAGCGAAGCACGGCAGGGCGACCCCGGACACGGAGGAAGCCGCTCCGCCGGCCCACGGGACGGTGTTCAAAACGGAGGTGGCCGCCGTTTATGCACCTGCCCCCGGCGCGAAGGCCCTCGAGGCCGCCTTGTCAAACTCTGCCACCGCGAGCGAGTGGCCCCTGTGCCCGGCGGCCGACCAGGAGCGGGGGAGAGCCTCGCGTCTCAACGGGCTCCAGGGACCCGCGGCGGCCCGCTCGCCCCCGATGCAGTGCCTGTCCCCCGAATGCAGCGGGCGGCCCACACAGACCCAGGCCCCGCCGGGCGAGGACGGCCAGCCTTGCGCCGCGGCGGCCGCTGCGGGTGGAGAATCCCGACAAATCGTGCCTCACACAGAAGTCATCGACCTGAAAGCACAGCTCCAGGTGATGGAGGACCTGATCAGCTCAAGCCAGGAAACCATCAAAGTGCTCTTGGGGGTCATTCAGGAGCTGGAGAAAGGAGAGGCCCACCGGGAAGGGTATGTATGCCCACGTTTCCCCCGAAGCCATGCGGGCTCATCCCCCCGCGCCCAGCCCACCCAGGGTCCCTCGGTAGCCTCCAAGGCCCAGATCCTTAGTGAGACTGACATTTCCGCATTTCTGCGGAAAGGCGATAGCCTGAGGCTGGCGTGAGCTCAGAGGGGCCCCGAGGTTATTGTACGATGCCAGACATCACTGCGTACTCGCCGTGAAGATTTATTTGACGGTTGGCGTCCAGGTGCTTGGCCTGGAATTCAAACCATGTGCCGATAGTTTGAATGAATGAATTGTTGGGTCTTTCCGTTGTGTGCTCTGCGATGAAAGGTTGATGACACTGAGGACGTCTCACAGGGTAGGCCAGCCCAAATTCTCTAAATCAGAAGCTCCTCGCCTCATAGGAATCGGGTTATGGTAGAGAACAGAACTGAGGTGGCGTTCTGCAAAGCAAATGCTGACTTGGTTATATTAAATCACTGGAAGAACATTGATATTTAGGGCTAGGGTTTCCCACAATAGGGGAGATGTCTCTCTGTCCTTGTGAGGAGCTCCTAGAGGCAATGCCCACCCTCGGGCAAGCCCTGTCTGTGTGTCACGAGGAGACGTGCCTTTCCCCGAGTGGTCTTGTGCGTACAGTTGCACCCTAGGGGGAACCAGACCCAGTTAGCAGCCCGAGCTGTCAGGCATTGACATCAGATTGCTGAACTTTGTTCCCCATCTTTTGAAACTGTGCAGCAGCAAACTTAAATGACCTAACGATAGGATGCTAGTCTTGAGCCCTTAGCTAGGAAGGCTCGTATGGGTCTGGCAGCGGGCTGTGCTGAAACAAAAGTTCCATGCTTCTCGAAACGGTGCCCACGGCTTACCAGCCTTTGTCTTCACTGCCGGGCTTTCTCTTTCCCGTTTCCCCCTGACACCGTCTGGATTCCCTCCGGGCAATGGTCTGGAGGTGGGATCGGAGTACCCCCACCCCGGGTCGAGTGAGCTAGTAGCCAGTGTGAAGGTAAGCCAAGAAATGTACCGTCAGGGCACAAACCACGCGGTGCCCGGTTTCCTCAAGAGGATTGCTGTGGTTTAGTTATAGCGTTTGCGGACCACAGACAATGCAGAGGACACAGTCTGTGCGTCCCAGGGCAGCAGGTGAGGCTTAAGCCCTGGGCCCGGAGCCTGACTTCTCCCGCTTAGCACAGGTGGCTCATCCAGTAGGGAGCAGATTCTCAATAACCCCACCCCCTCATACAAAGTACCGTTTGCAGTCGATGGTATTAAGTTGCTAGGCAGTCATAAAATAATCTAACAGGAGATTAGCAGGAGCCTAAGGTTGCAGAATGTTTTCAAAGGGCCTTTTTCAGTCTTGGGTTTACATCTCCATTTTCATCCCATTTCAGTCATTTAGGCTTGACTCCGTGCCCAGCCAAAAAAGCAGCACATTAAGGTGGTTCTGCAAGGGGTCTGTCGATCGGTAGACCACATTCCCACCGAAGAATTAAAAGCCCAAACGGGCCCCGATCACTGCCTTTGAGGCAGCTTGGAGTGACTGAAACCGGACAGCAAAACAGGAAGAATCCAACATCACTAGTTGGGGGAGGGAGAAGAGTCACCAAATGGTGTAAAGCCAAATGCATATGCTAATGTGTACGCTCGCGAGGGTATGTGCCGAACGAAAAACTGCTGAGGCTGAACAGCCACGAACACCCCACGAAAGGAGAACCACGTTATACATGTAGGCTCCACACACTATCAGAACAAGTGTGGACACTGGTTGTAAATGGGATCCTCTGAGTTCCCGTCAGTGCTGTCGGTCTACAGAGCCGTGCACTTAAGAAGGCACCTCGAGGTGGGAATTAGGACTCTGAGGACCTGGGGCATGGACTGCCTTGTTTCTCTCTGTGCCTTGTTTCTTCACCTGGGAGTTGGGAATCATCACACGTCCTGCAGATGGAGGGGACAGGATGATACGGGGCGACCTTCTAATGCGGTTCGCCCAGTGCCGGGCGCATCTGAATGGGACTGATTGGTCTTGCTGGGCAGAGGTGTTGGAGAACACTTGGCAGTCCCACATCTGAGTCCAGTGTGATGAATGTACCCTCCACACTCTCCGCACACAGGCTGCCATCAATATTCTTCCTACAAGCCCTGAGCTGCTCTGTCCAATACAGTACCCAGCAGCCACATGTGGCTATTGAAATTCAAACTCAAGTTAATTACAATTGTAAATTCAGTTCTTCAGTTGCATTGGCAACACGGCAGGTGCTCAAGAGCCACGTGCACGGACTGGCTCCTGCACAGGACACGGGGCACTGCCATCGTCCCCAAAAGTCCGTCAGTCTGTCACCCCAGTATCCCCCACACGAGGCACAGTGCTGGGCTCCTAACCGTGTGAGCGCTGGGCCCCGCAGATCAAGGGAAAGGGTGACCTGACTTTAAAATCAATGCCCAGTCTGGCCGCTGCCTGTGCAGCACAAGCTCACTGCAGGAAGGCAGTTCTGTATCCTGGTGAATTCCCACATCTCTTCCAGATCCTTCATTTCCAAACCTGTGTCTCTGAGTCCTCTGGACTCAGGTAACAATGAATCAAGTGCTTTCAAACTCCAAGGCCACCCTGAGAGTGGCCCTCTTCCCCATGCCCATGGTCATTAATTTGGCCCAGACTCAAATTTCCATCACTCTTTTGTATGCCAGAATCTGAGACATTGGCAGCCTCACAGGTGGACAGAGCAGGGTTCTTGTCCACCCCTCTCCCGGGGATCTGGGTCCAGCGCAGAGTGGGAGGATGTAAGACAGGTCTGCTGGCACCTCTTTAACAGCTGGTTCCGGGGGTGGGGGTGGGGAATAGTAGCATTTGTTGATTTCCACGGCGTCAATATTGCTACTGTGGCCAGTTGGGACCAGCTGACAAAATCCTGACAATTTCACATTCTGCTCCTCTGAGCACCAGACCAGTCCTCTGAAGGGCATGCGCCAGGATCATCACTTTAAAGGAGTAATTCACAGGACTTACTTTATGTCCTCAACCTAAGCCAGGGAAGAGGAGTTACCATTGCACCTCATGGTAAAAAATGAAAACTCAGTCTACTTTACGTAGATTATTATATACTCACTGCATAATAACCTGACAGAGAGTTCCGTGGCCAAGTTAAAATATCAGTAGAGTTTTCCTTGGGAAATAGTCTAGCGTTTATAAAGTCATCGATAGTGGAGAAGACCCAGAAGCTGGGTAAAATCAATTTCTCTGTCCACCTTCCACCCCCAAATGAAGCACGGGCAGCCTGCTTTGTAAAGAATTTCCCTGCATCAGGAGAAAGCTGGGTGAGGACAGGCAGCTTATGTGCACCTCAGAGCCCACGACTTTGAATCCCAGTGGCAAGTTCTGCCTCTAAACCTGCCCCTCACAGTGAGGCCACGGGCTTGCCCTGGTGTACGATGTTAGGACAGAGCCAGGGAAGAGCCAGGACTCTTGAAACGTGGCCAGTGGCCAACTTCCATCTCTCGAAGTACCCTGAATGTGTGACCTTTTAGTAGGACTTCTTTTCACTAGTGAGCGGTTCACACAAGCTCGTTGAAGCCGTTCCTCTGGGCATGGGGATGCCTGTGTCTCCAACTCAACTGCATTCAGTAGCTTCCAAATTATTTTCCATGAGACTCATTAATCTCATCTGCTTACGGAGATTTCCAAAAGGTCTCGCAGAGCGTTCTCAGCTTAGGGAAGTTACTTAATCTCAGGCAGCTTCCATTTACATCTTCTACCACAGGCTTCTAGAAGCATAAGGACGGTGTCTGCAAAGCTAGGAGCAGACACCAACGCACGGCGGGCACTGAGGAGCGGACACGCCCTAATATGAGCATTTCAGAGGACGCGTTCCATAAGCGGGTAGCTGTGAAAAAAGTATTCAGAATCACGCCTTTTAGTCCCTGTCAAATTGCTGGGGCAGTTCACTGAAATCGCTCGCTTTATGCAGTTACGGGCGGGATTTGGTCACTCTGCTTGGATGAATGCCAAGAATTATTCTGCTTATTTCAGAGCTCTCAGTATTATTCTGGTCTCTTCCCAGGGAGTTCAGGGTCACACAGACTGCCTCAGTAAGCCGTTAATGTAGTCGTTGAAGGCTGAACCAGGCAAACGGGGCACTGAGTCTAAAATTCTGAACTACTTCTAACAGTCGTGATTACCCACAGCAGCTGTGGGCTGCTGGGCAGGGGCCCCTGGGACCCACGGGCTGTGGGTCCCAAGTGCTCACAGTGTGCGCTCCCCAGCCACTGTGGTGGGCACTCCACAGGGAGACGGTTATTTACTTCCAAGTCTGTACCCCACACGTTTAGTGTCTTCATGGGTTCAATGGCCAGTGACAGTCTAATGATACTCTGCTATTCAGAGAAGACCCGAAAACGACATGAGGGGCTGTATTTGTGCTGTCAAGCATGAGGGCAGGATCTGTGTTTCCCCGAAGTTAAGTAGGTTCTTTCGCTGGTCACAAGTGTCCCAACATCACCTGGGTGTCACCTGCAGGCCTGGGTGTTGGGGGGGGGGGTGGCTGGAGAATGGGGTCACAGCAGAATCCAGGCCACGCTGGGCCCTCAGATGTGATGGATGGACAGAGACGAAATCTTGAAGCCCCCTGAAGCATCTGTACTGAGTCAGAGCGAATGTGGGACCCTCCCTGAAAATGAGAAAATCCTAAATAACAAACCAGCCCAAGGGGTCCGGCAGTTTGCAGGAAGGGCCGTGAACCCAGTGACTGCTCCCGGGGTCCTGTCCGTCCTGTTCAACCTCACCGAGAAAGAGTACTTCTCTGTGACGTGAGGTGCCGGGGGCACGCGCGCATACACACACACACACACACACACACACACACACGGGGGGAGAGCAAAGAAAAGTAAGCCAAGGGAATCCCCCTGAGATCAGGGGCCCTTTGAGGGCAAGTGCTCACAGCAGCTTTGAAGACAAAGGAAGTAGAAATAAAGACCTGAGGGCGGGAACAAGTTAATGCAAACCCAGCGTGGAATCCTGTGTGGTTTGCTCAGCTCTGTTTTCTTTTAATCACTAAAGCAAGGCGGCTGGCCACACACCGGGTGAGAGTATGTGCAGATACTCATGTCTAGGGGAGAGAAAAAAAAAAATCAGGCTTTCGGGATCTATGTTTATTTGAAGACCTCAGAGTCACCTTTCGACGTGGCACGTTTTTCCTACAAAGGGCCAGATAGTAAATATTTTCGACTTTGATGATTCAGCTTTGCCACTGTATCATGAAAACAGTCACAGACAAGAGGTGTCCACACGAGCGTGGCTGTGTCCCCGTGAAACGATACACAAAAACACGCAGTAGCCAGATTGGGGCCATTAGCAGAGTTTGCCGACTTGTGCCACGTGGTCTTGTAAATGTAGGGACCACATTTACTCAACTGGAAGCCAGGTCAGTAGATGGGTACGGGACAGTCCCAGGTGTGTGACTGCCAGACAGGTGTAGCGTTCACTCGCATGTTCGGAAGGCCTATACATACGGGAGTCTCCCACGTGTTGAGTCCTGTGCCAGGCAAGGAGGGCATACAAGTCGAATGAAGCGTTCCCAGCTCACTGGCGGCCAGTTTGTTCAAGCCTACGCCTGTTTGTCGGCCCATACGACCTTCAGAATTCTGCTTGTGAGCCCCGCGTGTGTGTCTGTTATCCACACATATGTCATTTGTGTGTATAACACATACACGACAGCATTTCTTTAAGACCTGGGAAAGGTCTCACTCCCCTCCTCGTAGCAGGAATAAGAGGTCATTACAGCACACAGTTGTGCCCCGTGACTTGCTTCCACCTAGAGACTGATGCTAGATGGACAGAAGTGATACAGTCGTTTTATCTTATGTCCCTATATTGACAGATCACTCAGAACCAGGCACCCTTCAGAAGGACTTGTCAGGGGATGAGAAATCTCTCTGAATTTGCTTTCATTATCCATGCCCAAACAGAATAAATACTGCACCACAGTTACAGTGGGAGCATAAGGGGGCAGTTTAAGTCACAGAGCAGAAAGAACCAACGTGGAAATCTGTGCGCCACTGCGGCAGGCAGGGCATGAACGCGGGACTCGCCAAGGTCTCGGTGTGAGATTCTGTGAACTTCCCAGAGCCCCACTCCAAGAGGCGAGGGAAGAGCTGGGCCTTCCACCGGGTTGGAACGGCCACATTTGGAAGAGAGCAGGTGGGTGGCATCATGGTTCCACAAACGATGCTTGTGGGTCCCCTCTGGAATGAATGCCGTGGGCCACCTTCCCAGAGGTCTGGCACGATGCATCACAGAGAAGCGGGGAGCTGTGAGCACCAAGGAGAAAGCAGCGCCCAGCGCAGAGATCAGGAGCAGAAAGGTCCTTATTCCCTGCCAGACGCCCCCCGTCCCTCTGCACTCCCTGCTTGAACGGGATGAAAATGTCAGCACTTCACTTTCTAATGCTCTCGATAAGTCCGTTTCGGTGCCTCTGCACACGTGTCCTATCCCAAACATTGCAGCCAGCCGACTGAGGTCTGCCTCCTGCTCCCTTCGTTTTTCCATTTTCCGGGAAGGAGAGCGGGGTGGGACGACCAGGGCCCTGCAGGCAGCCAGTTCTGAGTCGGCAACTTTGCTCTGCCCCTCTCTCCCCTGGCTGTGCTTAGGCACGGCTGTTAACCTCTCCGAACCTCAGCCTCTCACTCTCTAAAAGAGGGCTAAGACTACCTGCTTGGGGGCTGCTTTTGCAGATTAAACGAAATACGGAGGACAAGGCTCTCAATCCAGGCTCGGTTAGCAGTCAGTAAAAGTTCCGTCCCCTCCTTGCTTTGTTACTACTGAGAAGCACCCTTCCAAGTACCAACATGCGGGGAGGTTAGGTAAGCAAGGCACCTTCAGAGAGCTTCTCCTGCTTTATTATACAGGCTGGTTTATTTCTGAAGGTGAGGAGGGGTGGAGGGTTACCAGGGGCGACCACAGCTCTGTACTCATTGTCGGAGAAGTGCACAGACCAAGCGGAATTGGGGTCACGGACAGGCGGGGTTTGGAGTCGGGAAACACGGGCTGGTCCTAGCTCATCCTGGCCTGGCCTCTCTCAGATACATGTTCCCCTGTAAGGGAAGGACAGTCAAGATGAGACAGGGGCCCTCACGGCTCCTTTCTGCTCTAAGAACAAATCCTCCTGGGAGGCCAAAGAACAACCTAATTTCAGCCACTGCCCGAAAATACATATAAAAGTTTACAGAGGGAGAGAATCAGGCAACACAACCCTCTCTGCAGACGTCCTTCAATAAATGCGTCCAGGGAGCCCAAAGTCGTAATTTGTCCCTGACGCTTCATTCCTTCTTCACCTGCTACAGATGCTGGAATTGGCTTCTGTCCTTTTCAGCTGCAATCCTTTGAACAGATTTCAGGAAAAAAACCTTTGTTTTCTTTTTCTGTTGCATCTAATGGCTTTTATAAATGTGTGATCAAATATTCAAGTTGAAAGCCTCAAGTATACGTTCTGTTTTACGATTCTGCAATCGAAGGCACACATCATGTTCTAACCAGCAGTCCCTTCGCCTAATGCACGGGGCCATGGTGAGTCTTTTCTACGGCTTATATAACTTTGTAAACACTTTTTTTAAGTTCTTGAAAAATAACAAGGCTTTCCAGCCTTAATACGAGAAATGAAGCAAATAGATTTGTAAGAATATAAAACACATTCCAGATTCTTGCTTTGGGCTTCATGTAGGTATCACACATACTTGAAAATGTAATTTAAATAATCTTCCTGTGCAGAATGCCAAAATAGATTTCAAATACCTCCCCGGCCTTTCAAGTTGGTAGGTGAATAAACGCCTCACCACCGAGCTACCCGGCAACCCAGACACCCCATTTGCAGATAAAATGAGCAATTCAAGGCATGACATGAACGTTTATGGAATCTATGGATTCGTGTCCCAGAATTCAGGTGGTGGTTTTTTTTTTTCCAAGAGATGAAATACAAGTTCTAGTTTTCAAATACTTTTTAAAATCCCATATAATTTCTGCTGAGCTCTGCAAAAATGGCTCGAGCTCTGTTGCCCACTGGGTCTGTATGACAATTCGGTGAAGTGAGTGTCTCTGGGCCGAGCCACTCTAAAGCCCAGCTGTTCTGAGCACCTCCAACAATGAGAGCGTTCTGCATTGTTTCATTTAATCCTCAAAATAACACTGAAGGTAGAAATTATCTGCACCAGAAAACTAAAGCTTGGCTATGCTAGGAAACATCCCCAAGGTCAGAAGGCTGGTGAGAATTGGCAAAGGCAGACTTCCCATCTAGACCTGCCTGGCCCGGGCACCCACTCTCTCACCCTCTAAAAATAGGCAACCTCACATATCCGCCCAGAGTTAAGAAGCAGGCATTTTTGGTGCGACTATAAATCTGCATTCTTCCTTCTACTTCGAAGGCACGAAGAGGCTCTTGTGCCCAGAGCTGGTGAGGTCTATGCAAACCTAGGTTCTGGAGACAGTATGCTTCTAATGCAGCTTTTAAAGGGATCCCAGTACTGAAGTATGTTTTTAAGGATTCAAGCTCAGTTAAGAGGAATGTCCTCTGTGAAGTAATTTCAAAAGAACCAAAGCCATTGATCTTGGGGGACCTGAATGCCAAGCACAAAATCTATCCTTAAGCAACCTTCCCGGGGAAAACACTTCAAGACCTTCAAGTACCATGTCTCACGTTAGTGACGCACTAAAAGTGACCGCCACGTGCCCCGCTGGCTCCTCTACGTTCCTCAAATGTGAAGGACTTCCTCAAAAGTTCATGTGAACAAGTTGAGGAAAGCATGCAGTGCAACCAAAGTAAGCACGCATGTATTTTGAAGGCCGGATTTGAAAGGACGTTTCTGAGAATAGAGTTCCTAGATACCGAAACATAGAGTAAATGTTTCCTATCAGTATCTCATTGGTTACAGCACCAGACTATCTCCCCAGATAAAAGTCTCATAATGGGACATCAAGAATGTTATAAATGATGGCACCAGAATTTCAAGATTTTAATCTTCAACTGCAAGAGCTCTGAAGCCGTTGTTTAAAAAGTCAGTCCAAGGTCAGACTTTTGAAACAATGGCCAAACGCTTCACAAAGCCTAAGTTCTGATTTCAATTGAGCCAAACTCCTCTAAAAAAATAAAATAAAACAAAGCAAAATAAAATAAAATAAAATACATCAAAAGAAATTGTCACTCAAAACTAAAGGCCTCTGTGGATATTTACCAGCAGAACCAAGAGCAAATGCACATTGTCTTCAGATTAAAACCCCTGTAAGTCAGACTTCGGGTACCCACGGTACTTGTGCCAGAGAAAAATGGCAAAGCCAGAGCCAGCTTTGCTTTTAATACAACATACCCAGACCCCTATCCTCATTCTAGTGGGGTAGCCAGTGCCACCACAATTCGTGTTCATTAATTTTCGATAAATTATAGCTTAAGCTTTATCTTTCTTCCAGGAAAACAAGTTAATCAGCTCGGCCTCAGCTCAGCCCTAAAAAGTTGTTTTCCTTATGAATAAGCTACTCCCGGTGCCCTTTGGGGCAAGTGACTTTTTTCTCACCGCGGCTCTCATTTTGCAACTTAGGGACGTACGAAAGAAGACACAAGCTTTGCCCTGGTGGTAACATCACCAGCCAGTCCACACACAAAATGATAATTACTATCTTCTCCAATTCCTGCCTATTATGATTTTATATTAGGGAAAAGTGATTTTAAAACTCTCAAGAGGGAAGTTCTGCTCTAATAATAGTGTTTATCTCGGTGTCTGTCTCTGTCCGAATCTGACAGTAATAATAACGTACGTGCAATAATAATAATATATTCTGATTGCTTATCGTGCCCGGCTCTGTGTCAAGGGAAGCAAGCAGGGAGTTGAGGCAGAGCCGTAGGGAGACACAAAGACAACAGTAAGCACTGCTGCAGGTGAGGCAGAGGGCAAGGGACAGCAGCTGGCTCCCACGGACCCCCACGTGCTTGACGTGTTGCACGAGCAGCCATGCTCTTCCGCTGACCACCATTTTGCTTTGCTTTATAACAAAAACAAGCATGACGAGCTTCCCTAAGAGCCAGAGCCCCCTGGGAATTATGGAGTCACCACATTTGGGGAGCTGCCAGGCCGATAAAATTTAATGTGTCAACACCCTATAAAGAAAACAACGGCATTCATTATTAAGAAGGTGTTTGTTTCTCACTGAAACTTGTTCTCCAGGGTTGCTTCTGGGATAAAGGAATGACATTTCCCAGGGACGAGGAGGGGGCTGGGTGAGGTACGGACTGGGCCACATATTTTAATACCGGGGTGTGGGAAGCAGAAGATGACTGACCTTTTCCACTTGCCGGAGAAATTTAAGATGGGATAACGTTAATACTTGGAGACAGATGTTCTCACCTGATCCAGCTGGGAACATCGCAAAGCAGACCGTCCTATTTTCCATTCCAGAAGCACAAGTGTCTGATGTCAGTTAACCCAGCCGGGTACTCACACAGATGCTTCATTCATTCATTCATTCACTCCTTCATTCACGCCTTCATTCACTCGTTTTCTCATTCATTATTCAAAAAATATCTCTTGAGCATCCACTACACTTCACACACCGATGTGAGCCATGAATGTCCATCAGGGAACAAACAGACAAAAATCCCTGCCCTCATGGTGCTGACATTATCATGGGGGGTACAGACTGAAAGCAAACTAAGAACTAAAACGTGTGGCATGTTCAACAGCAGTGAGTATTGTGAAAATGCCAAAAGCAGAGAAGAGAGATCTCATGCCCATTTTGAGGAGTCATGAAAGAAACAGATATTTATGATGTATACCTCACCCTCCTCCATGGAGAGCGCTGGGCCAGGATTGGGAACTTGAACCTGTGGCCCCCAAGATGCTCTCAGTCACCGGGGACAGAGACACCTGATCACATCATCAAAATCCACTGAAAAATGGTCTGCAGCCTCACAGGGTGCTGGGAATCTGCCAGAAGACATGCTGTCTGTGAGGGAACAGAGCATCTGGGCCAGAACAAGGATGTACGTTTCAGTGAGCACAGAAACTGTCTCCAGAAATGGTGGGATTTCTCAAAGTTCTACAACTCTACTTGGTCACCATACAAGCAGCTCCTTCACAGTGGAAACACGTGTCCTTGAGACTTGAAGTGTCTTGAGGGCAAGGACTATGTTTTATTCACCCAGGCAACTGCTCCTCAGAAAAAAGCCATGCACCAAGCTGGCGCTCAGACAGCAGCTGATGAACTGTGCACATCACATGCAACCGTGCTGAAAGCCAGTCGGTTGTTCTGGCTAATCTAGAGCCAAGTCTTTTAAGGTCTAATAACTAGAACATGAAGAGGAGATCACCAGGACTATCGATGTGTCTAATAAGGTGACTCGGGGCTTGCATGTGGGGCTAGTTCTTTAAGGGTCAACATCTCAATTCCTGGCTCTGGGAGAACAGATTAATAGCAACTTTGAGAACTCTACCCTCCAGTAGAAAAAAATTAAGGTGAAGACAAACGGGAGGGAGAAAGAAAGAACTACTTCAATCTATGAATGCACTGTAAACCATCATTTCTAATTAATTGGTTTGCTCTCAGCACACTTTGCAACAAGCCAAAATTAGAGGTGGTGTTAGGGTTCCCAGGCTAGCCCTCAAACTTTGTTTCAGCTGTACTGAGGCTCAACTAAAGAGGGCTACAAAGTCTAACCATCGTGTTGGTAATAGGATATTCCTTCTCCGTTCTAACATGAAAGCCCAAAAATAGATCTCCCTTAGGGGAGTCAGCCAGGACAACTCTATTTTTTATACAGGGTTTGTTTGGAACATGCACATTCACATTCAGGAGGATCACATGAGACTATACGGAAAAGAAGTTTGATGTACTTCAATGTCAATAAGAGCTATTTTCTCCAAAACAGAAGTCCTAGATGAACAGAGGAAACCAGTAGTTAATGGGATCGGCCTTATTGCCTGACCTAATATCTACAGGCAAAAGGGCAGGAAAGGAAAGAAACCAGGGTTATATAATAAGCAATGACTGCTGGTTAGAATTCTGAAAACACAAATAATTCAGTAATTATACCAAAGCAATTCTAATGTAGTCTGCCCTATACCATATTCAAGATACTGAACAGAAAACTGAGTTTTTTTATTTACACGTCAGGTACGAGCCGCTATACTTCACTGGACCTGAGATCAAGCCAACCCTCATAGATCTACGGAGTCAAAGTGACCTTCCCAATTAATTTCCTGATGTGTTCTTCCATTCCTCATTCCATGTAGCCACAAACGTTTATTGCCACCTCTCCTGCGACTGACATGCAGGCTGTTGGCTGGGCAAACAAAGAAAAGTACGAGGCTCACCGAGACAATACTGAATGGTAGCTGTTGTGGCAGAGGAAAGGTAAGGGGGCTGCCCGAAGGCACCCGAGGCACAGTTGTAGGCTGCTCCTGCAGAATCTAAGAAGGCTTCAGACCAGCCAGCCCTTTTGGACACCCAGGGGGACACAGGGGTCCCGCTAAGATTTGGAGTCACTTATTTCGCATTCTTTAAAACACAACCTCACTTTCTAAAAGACACAAAATGCTTAGCCGGATGGGGATCCCAGGCCACTAGTGAGCACAGGACTGCCACTGGCTAGCAGCTAGTTCCCATCAGTTTCTGGGGAAAAGGGAACCGGTCATAACATCGCCAGGGAAAGCTGGTTCTGCCTCCTATTGATCAATGAATGACCTTGGGGGTTTGTGAGGGCAATCGACTTTGCATTGTTTAGCAAACTTTAAGTGGATGCCCCCCCCCCAAATCCTGGCATTTAATAGCTTCAGTGCATAAAGCAGAGTTGAGTTTACATGGATATATATGGGAAGTTAAATTCACTTTCACTGCTGAACAGCTAATATAAGAAGTGGCTGCACTTCCGGAGCATAATCTGGCAAATTCCTAGTGAGAACTCAGCCTTGGGAACAAGCCAAAAACACTGCCAGAGGTGGTCTTAAAACACAGTGCGGGGTCACTGAAAACAGCTGCCTTTGACTACTTTTTGAAACTTAATTTCTCCCAACAATGGTTGTGGTTTCCATTTATGCCTCTAATTAATGTGACTCTTAAGTGAAAAAGCCCTTTAAGATGCTGACATAAGTGATGGCTGCGTTATCAAGAAGGGAGGGCTGGAGCACAAACCTGGGCTGGAATGAGGCAGAGAAAACACTTTTTGGCACCTAGTGAGAAAGCCAAAAGAACACGAGGGATCAAAATAAGCATAAATTAAACAAGTACATAAAATTATCATTGAGAGTAGAGATCATGTCATTTTCTTTTTACAGCAACCACCATCTCTAGCTAAGGGCCTAAAACACAGCTCTGAGTTCATTCAAAGTGACCATCCCATTACCCTACATAACGTATGTGTTTTGAAGACCACAAAGAAAGGATCGTGCCCTGGGTCTAGCGTCACCTAAGACACCATCTGCCTGCATGCTAGAAATTCCGAACCTGCTGAAAACCACCATGCCATTTAAAAGACCAGCAATTTAGCAACGGGATCACGGGCACCGTGTGGGACAGGCCCACAGCACACTTCATGCTGACACACTTGTGACATTAGATGAGAGGAGAACGCTTTTCTGAAGTCAAAAAACACCCACAGTCACCCGGGAGTGAAAGAAGAACATTTTCAATTGGGACATGAAGATCTTATGGAGGAAATCATGTCGGGGGACGTGGCCATAGGAGCAGCATGGCTAAAGCCAATCCAATAATCCAGTGCTAGTAATTACTACTGAATACCACAGGATTAATTTCTACTTGCCAACCATTTATGACGTTGTCGGACTTTGTTTCTGGTAACAGGCACAGTGAGAGACATTTCTTTTTTCCTTTCCTGACCTTTTAACCAATTAATTTGGGGGGTGGGGAGGGTCAGAGTTGTTAGTCCTGCCTCTCGGGCGTCATCTTCAAGGTCTTTCAGATACTAAGAGCGGCTCGGATGTGTGGCCAGGAAGAAAGCTTTCGGTGACCTTTCTATGACATTTCTCGGCACCCTTTCCTACCACCTAGGGCCTTGCTATCTTAGATCTCCCTGTGATGCATTCTCGAGAAAGCACATGCTGTCTGTCACTGCCACTCCTGCTCTTGGGCCCCTGCCTCCCAGGACATAGCTCAGGCTGATGCTGGTAGCCATCCTTCGTCCTTCATCATCCCCATGGCTTTGTTATAAAAACTTCCACACCAGTTCCGCCACATACCGTACCTTCTTTGTTGCTGTTCTTGTCCACTCTACTTTCCATTATGTCTTTTGTGACTGATCCGCAAGAGGAATAAGCAGAGACTTGCAAACCCCAAATTCATCACCAATTTTCTCCTTTTTATGTAAGCATACAAAAGTATATTTTTATACCCAGGATTTTTAACTTTTAATGTTTATTTTTGAGAGAGAGAGGGAGGGAGAATGAGGAGGGAACGGGCAAACAGAGACAGAGACACAGAATCCGAAGCAGGCTCCAGGCTCCGAGCTGTCAGCGCAGAGCCCGATGTGGGGCTCGAACCCACGGACACGTGACATCACGACCTGAGCTGAAGTCGGACACTTAGCTGACTAAGCCACCCAGGTGCCCCATACACAAGAATTTTTGAAAACGACAACTAAATATTGGAGCAGATTACTGCAGAAGAAGCCTAAGGTAGCTGGAGAAACTGGTGAATTGCCCACAGAATTAAACGTGAGAATTCTAGGCCACTCCAGAAAGGAGGCCCCAATGTTGTGTCTGAATGAGGTGTCCCGACTAGAGTTCCACACTGTCTTCTATAAACAACAGTCATTTCACTTCCTTTAAAGTAGAGCAAGGTCTTATAAAGACATCCACAAAGCAGAAGTGGAAATGGCTCTCCACCTGGTCTCCGCCAAAACCACCTTGTAAAACGCGCTTGTCCACATCCCTCTGCTCTAGCAAATCTTGAGCAACTCCTCCTCCGTGTGTTTTCACGATGTCCATGCTCTTCCCATCCTTAATCATCTCATGACTCATGTCTAGTCTCATTTAGCTTTCAGTGAAGCCCTCCTTGACCGCAGAAGTGTCAAAAGGGTATCAAGTGAGGAGAGGTCCCAGGGTCTGGAATTTGTTCCTCAGTTAGAACTGTGAGCTGGAGGGATGGGGGTGGGGCGGGGGGGTGGGGGCTGGCAAGAGAATCAAGGGAACAGAAGAGAAAAAATACCAAAGACAGCAGCTTGGCACTTGGCACTGTCCTTGGTGCTGAATGATATGTTTGTTTTTCCAAGTTACATATATCGTTAAGACCAGAAAAGGACTGACAAATGGCAACTAGCTACAATAGTACAACTGTATATGCTACAAAGATCAATGCATGAAAAATCCATGTGTATAATGGGCATGTTTATCATTAGTGTCCAAAGGGGTTCCGCTGGGGAAAAAGTGGGGACCAGAGCTTTGCACAATGTATACTTTTCATTTGCTTTTTGCACTTAGTTGGAATTGTTTCATTAGATTTGTCTATTACTGAACTTCAATAGGAGAACCAAGAGAGTGATTGTATTATTTGTTCAAATTAATATTAACCAAATAGCATACCGGCATTGTGACAGGCATAGGATTATAAACCTGTATGAGGTATAATTCCTCAAAACAAAAGGAAAGAGAGCTTCACAAAGACAGCAGTTAACTTGCAAGACAGAAAATTTGTAATTTTTCATCAAGACATTCTTTCTCTGAATCTTTTATATCAATAACCTAATCTTTCTCTTCTCTAAACTTATAATCACACAAGATCTCTAGCCCTACTGACAATGGAGAAGTATCCGGTCCAGTAGTTCAAAATTTTTGGACTGCCCCTCTTCATGGCAATGGCTATCTAAAAAGATAATCATTTCAAGTATTGGTTTTATGACTTGTTTCCAAGTGAGAAGGAAAAATTAGGGAAATTCCATAAGAGCACTTTGTGTTCTCTGTCCTATAGAAAGAATTTATCTGTTTCATCTATATTTGGAGAACACATTCATTCAGATGCTGTAACACAATTATTAATGTGACCATAAAATTATCAGTGAAGCCAAACCCCACAGCTTGAAAGCTCCAAGGACAATTAGATGGATTATCAAAGCAATAAGCACAATGGATTACATAGTTTAAGCCTTCCACTGAAAACACCTGCATGCTTAATAAAATTTTAGCAGGTATACCTTGATTGACATTAGCTGCCGGAGGCAGCCTATGACTTAAACCACATGACACGAGGGCGACACATTAAATTTTATCCGCAAATTAATTTCTCATTGATCTCTGTTTCTATAAACTGCCTGTAGGGACTCCAAACACTTGAATCCTTTAAACAAAAGAAAGGTTAAAAAAAAATCTTAGAAACATACTGAGGGGTCTCTCTAAGAAAAGTTCATGGCAATGAGAGCCTGATAATACTTCTCAGACATAATGGAATATGACTGACCATCTTTCTTTTAAATTAGCTAAAAACCAGTGACCACAAATATGTCTTCATGTAAAGTAGACATGATGACTCGTTTGCTTCTTATCAATAGACATCAGCCAAACCATACTATGTCTCATGATTGAGTGACATGGGTTGTGTTGTAATAAAGGAAGCAAGAGAAAGGAAACTGAATTAAAGTGATATTGGAGGCATGGGTGAGAGTTAGTCAAGAGGAAGTGTTTTCCAAGTCACTCTTTCAACCAGCTAGAAGAAAAACTCTAGAGTGGCTTTCCATTACATTTAAAATAATGTCCAAAGAGCTTCCAATTTTACGTGGTCTGATCTCATCTCCCCGTACTCCTATATGCAACATCTGTTCTAGCCACACTAGCCCTTTTTTCTGTCGTGCAAACATGCCAACATCATTCCCATTGCAGGATGTTACCTGGGAGAGTCCTCCTGTTTGTACCACTCAGCCCTGGACCTTCAGATGACTAACATCTTTTTTTTTTTTTTAATCACTAAGGTCCCATTTCAGAATCCATCCCCTCAGTGTGCTAGCTAAAGTCACCTCTTCACAACCCTTCCTTAATACAGAGCGTTATCAAAACTCACCCAACTCATCCATCCATCCATCCATCCATCCATCCATCCGTGTGTTTGTTTTTTGTCTGCCTCTGCCACTCTACTGGAAGCTTCGTAAGGACAAGGATTCTGTCTTATTCAAAAATGTCTCTTCAGTAGTCAAATAATGTCTAACACCTAATGGGCACTTAGTAACTATTTGCTTACTCACTGTAACAGGGTTAAAAAAAAATGTGTGTACTTTTTAGAGGTGGTAAGAATAGTGTTTTCAGAAAAGTACTTTAAAAAAGCAATTTCTAACTGAAGAACACTAAGGTCCTGAAGAGAGGCCTTTTGTGCATTTTTGGTACCCACTGCCCTTGTCCTGTCATTGCTGGATTCACTGACTATCCCAACCTGCCAATTACACGTAGGGCAGAATACCAGTCCCAAGGTAGAAGGAATGCGTCACAGAGAATCAGAAGACTGGGGTCCAAGAATGATGAGATCCTGGACCTGAAATGTTACTGTATTCTCCTCTGTAAAATGAGGATAGCATAATTAATTTGAAGACTCAAGGCTCCAACGTGAGATACTTGGGAATTCTATGATATTGGCAAGTAAGGGATGTTGGTATTGATGACGCTTGATAGAGATTTGTCCTGGGGTCTAACACAGGCAGGTTCTACAAGGTTGGAATTCATATTTTCCTCAGAACCAAGAAAGAGTGCCCACACATAAGGGGTAAGAAATGTCCCTGATTTTGCCTGCTTTCTTTTAAAAATGTAAACTTTGGACTATGACTAGCATCTATAAACAGCTGCCTTGGTTGGTGGTTAGCACATGCTAGTGCAACCCAAAAGCAGAACAGGATGTCATTTGCAACCCAAGCTAACAGTGCCACACCCACCATGTCATTGCTAGGACATGGGCTCAAGTGTTGTGCACAATACTGTACAAAATGACCTTGGTCAGAAATGAGCTTAGGGGCAAGCTCTAGTAGAATATGCCGAATAGAGAAAGTCATTTTACATATACGTAAGGCATGGAAGAATGCAGAAGGTCAGTGTCATGACACAGGGAACCCTGGAATGGATTTGACAAATCTGGCACCAGGTGGGAAGGTTCATGAGGAATGTCCTCTTGGGGTTTATCATCAAGGGGACAATTCTAAGGAAGAAAGTGGCCATGTCTCGTGAAGACAATAGGGAGGGTGTGATGTACACGCTCTCGATTGTTCCTCTCTACTAAGCCAAAAGTGGGAATCCAGAGAAGCCCTGTACAGAAAGTGATGGTGGACCAAGTCAACGCACATGCAGCCACACAAGGATTCCAATTCTCGCCCAAATACAGTGGGGTCACAGGCAATGATCAGCAACACGTTAGGGCCAAATATGGTCACTTGATTAAGAAGAAAAATACACAGAATTCAAAGGTCAAGTCCTGAGTTTACCAAAGCTCAATGAGACAACATGACATTGAGTGGAAAATCTTTTTGTCAAATGTTTATGTAACACAAAATATAATGAGGAAAACAAAAGTTATTTTCGATTCAAAATCCATGATGCATACAAGAGAAGTTTACATAGGGAAGGTGATAAAAATATTGACTGCTGATGTTGACAGCAAACCTCCTGTGCACACTGTTACTATGTTGAGTGATTCTCTAAATGTAAATTTACCCCCTAAGTGTACATAAGCCAATTCAGGTGGAAGCTCTTCTTCTGCCACAAATTTAACAGACTGTGGTTATCGCATTTGCCCCTGGGTACAAAGTAATATTTGGAAAAACTACACCTGGCTGTTAAAAATATCAGTGAAGAAAGGTCAACTGAAGTTGTTAGAGGAAGCAGCATCAAAGCACCCCCTATGCTAGTTTCTTGGGGCGACTGAGCCAAGAAATAGTGAAGGCCTGGTCAAGAAAATCCTGCTTATCAAACCTTGTGGTTTATTCAACCTTCCACAGTATGCTCCAAAAAATACTCTCAGGTTCTTGTTTTTTTGGTTTTTGTTTTTGTTTTTTTAAGGAGGAAAAGAGTTAGCAAATGCCCCATCCTCTACCCCCCCACCCAAAACAAAACACAAAAAACCCCACCAAACGAGTGCCGCCTCACAGGACTTATAGACCTCACAGCCAGAGAAGGTCAGTGGGAAGGCACGGCAGCAGCATAGCATACTTGACCACAAGGCCGAGCAAACTGTTTTCTCTACAGAGCCAGAGAATAAATACTCTGGAATCTGGAGATCAACAAGTAAAACAGAAGATATTCTGTAGATAATTATATAAAAACTTTCACTAGTTTTTACTGTCAAAATCTTTATGGACACTGTAATTTAAATTTCATTAATTTACAGTTTCCAAATATTCTTCTTCTTCCTTCCCCCCCCCCCCCCCCCCCAACCATTTAAAACGTAAAATCCATTCTTAGCTTGCTGGACAAAAATCAGACCAAAGATGGGATTCAACCCGACAACTGTAGTTTGCAGACCTGTACTCCAGCAGACCGAGAGGTCGCGGGGCAAAATTAAGCCACGGAGTCAGAGTATCTGGCATCGGTTTTCCCTCAAAGTTCATTTAAAACACCATAAGCGTAAAGGTGCCCTGATTGTCTTTTAACAAAATCAGATTATCTCCTTCACCCGGTAGC
This sequence comes from Panthera uncia, assembly GCF_023721935.1. Taxonomy (NCBI): domain Eukaryota; kingdom Metazoa; phylum Chordata; class Mammalia; order Carnivora; family Felidae; genus Panthera; species Panthera uncia. The sequence goes on along the minus strand of NC_064818.1, from coordinate 79,960,598 downwards.
TGATGTTCACATTCTAGATTTATTTTCCATATCATCTTCGCTGTAGACGTCGCATTGGTTTTGTATGATAAATGCAGACAGGAGCAAAATGGGAAACACACATTAATCAGTTTCCATTACCATGACGAGCGACGGCATTGGGAAGGCATCTGGTGTGAGTGAGGTGTCTGCTCTTTAACAGCCAGCGACCACCAGCCACCGCTTGTAATGCTCTCCTGTTCTTATCTTGTAGGCTTTCATATCGGACTGGGCAAGACACAGCTAATTGTGAGACATGCAGGAACAGTGCATGTGTTATCTATAGGTATGTTAACGTTCTCCTCCTCCCACTTTTCTATTACGAGTGACAAATGATGTTTACCCACAAATGCAAGAATCACTGGGGGCCGTGCTGGGATGATCGTATGAGACACCGAGTAAAGGGCCTTACCTGACCACAATTCTAAGCTACTTTTTCATACTCAGCCCCAGGTCTATGATCCCAGGATGAGGGAGAGCTTGAACTCGTTGGTCTTGCAAATGCATCTTAGTGGTTTTGAAAACGGGTAGAGAAGTTTGATGGCCTGCTGCCTCGGAATCGATAGCCATGAGCACTGTAGTGTGTTCCACAAAGCTCTGAAATATAAGCCCTTCAGATGGTATAGATCAAAGGCTGCAAACCACACCGCATGTGCTAGGAATACCGTAGAAGGACCCAGGCCGCTTGCATCAAATGCGCAATTTGTTTCCTTAGGAACTCACAGAGACTGTTGAAGTTGCAACTCTCGGGACTTAACCCCCTGTCTAGAACCCCGGCAGCTGTTCACCATGTTTCTTAATTTAAACTTTATTTAGATTACTCACCTCAACAAGAATACAGCAGAAACTTTCAACAGGGAAAAACCATGTTAGGCTCCTCGTGATAATTTAGGATTTTCAGACAGAGTCACAACCTTCAGAGAGGTTACGGTCTTTTTCTTCTCGGAAATGTAATTTTCACAAAGTGAGAGAGGAGTGAGAGATGTTATGATTTAGTTCATTGCATAAAATGAAGCTTGGAGGGCCACTGTAGTTGACTTCTCAAAAACAATTCTAACTGCATAGTTACATATCCAGAAATGTGTAAAAGAACTCCCATCTCCCCCGCCAGCAAATACACCTTCCAGAAAGATCTTCAGAGTTACCATCCTTTCCTCAAAAAAGTGGAGACAGAGAGAGGGTATAAATGTCTTCAATGTAGCAAACAGCTGGAGTCCACACAACCTTGGGCCCAGCACATATCTCCAGTCGGGGCAGAACATTCCAGACAGGACTCAGCCTCTTTAACAGCAGAGCTGAGTCACCTGGTGACCTTCTGTGGGACCAGGCAGAAGAAACCCAAGGCAGACATGAGCGCCGATGTCACACTAGCACATTCCTTACTGCAGAAGTTCTCAACAAAGGCAATTTTGCCTCCAAGGGGACATCTGGCAAGGTCTGGAGGGAGACATTTTCAGCTGTCATAACTAGGGAGGTGCCACTGGCATCTAGTAGGTAGAGGCCAGGGATGTTGCTAACGTCCGATAAAGCATAGGACAGCCCCACAACAAAAATTTATCTGGTCCAAAATGTCGGTTGCTCCGAGGCTTGACAAAGCCTACCCTACTGGAACCATCGCCAGGTTAAGGTCCATAAAAGGCACAGGACCCTGCAACCCTGCGGCAGCCCCCACCCAGCCTGCCAGCCCGCCTGACTGTCCTCGGCTATTAACAAAGAGGAAGGTGAAAAGCAAGCACCCAGGCAAGTTCTGTTTGTCAAGAACTCGCACAAATCGCAAATTACGTCCTCGGGGACCGCTACGTAGCAGAGGAGTCTGGTCAGTGGGAAGTTTCTCTACATTCATATCATGGAAGAGAATTTAGGGTCACCAGCGAAGGGATGTAACTCTGACATAAAATAACTTAGGAAAAGCAGTGAAGAACGAAAGCGCCTGGCATATAACCTCCCTGTTTGGCTTTCGTTACTCTGGGAGCTACAGGTCACCCAGTCTTTTAACGCAACAGAGCAGAAGTGAGCAGAGATTTCCAGAGAAGGTTCAGAGTGAGCATCATGAGCACAAACCCATTTAACATTTTGTGGGTGATTGAAAAAAGAATTTATTAGGACACTCTCCAGGGTAACTGAAGTCATTTAAGTAAATTTAGCTCTAAATCCAGAAGTGACTTACATTAAAAGTGATATTAAAAGTGATTTAACAAGCCTGTGAAGGACAGAAATTGGTCTTTTTTCAGGAATTAGCTTTGAGTGGTTGCTATTTAGACTTGGCTCAGCCAACATTCTGCAGGAATCCCAGGACACCAGCTACTGGCCCACTTTCTGAAAGAACTCTGAGGGTCTCGGAACCACAGGAAATTGCAAGTAATTGAGCAAAGACTGGCCAGTTAGAGGGACCGGGGCCATTGTGATCACTGTGCTTACCTCCTACAAAAATGGGAAAATGCATGCTTACTCACAGAGATCTTCTCGTCAAGAGATGGGACCACAAGGGAAGGCTGGCCTTCCCTTGGGGGTGTGCATCTCTCCCAGGTGCATGGGAGGAGCCACACAAACCCCCCACCGGCCCTCTCTCTAAATGAGCCAAGTATCCTTGGAGAGGTGGTAGCAGAAAATTGGGAATTTTAGATCTCGCGTGCAGGAAAGTATTTTAAAATCTCTCCTTCAGAGTGACAATTCCCCAACCTCCAAGCTTGTGTCGCACACAGAAGCTACCCTAGAAGGCCTAACAACAACGCTTCAGCTGGACTCATAAAGTCAGCCTTCCAGCCGTTAATCCAGACGAGGACCTTGATATCACTGACACGCTGAACACACACAGCCCATCAAGCTCTGTTCCCAATTTTCCTGCCCCTTTACGTTAGAAGTCATTAAAATTTAACTGTGACTAACTCGCACAAGGTTATATGTCAACAAAAAATTTAAACGCTCTGTATGCTGGTTATTGACACTGAACCAGAGTGTTCTGAGCTCCATAGATGGTAAAAGTGCAAGCTCACTTCTGGTCAACTAATTGAAAACCCAGTCAAAAGGGAAATCATACGCTTAACCTGTTAATTTAATCTGAATCCTATAAACGGAGCTCTTATATTTACTTGGTGGAAAGTTATGCCAGTCTTTTGAGAGGCGGCCCAGGTGTTTCCTGTGAATGCGGGCACCCCACTGGCTTTCCAAGTGATTTTCCATGAACCATCTTGTGAGGGAATCTGATTTCAGAAAGCTTCTAGATCCTGATTTGCCCCTACCTTTTTCACACTTGATATTTGGCAACACCTTCTTCTGTCCAAAGCGTCTAACTCACAGAAATAATTCTCTTTGACTAAGTTCTATTACGTTGGTTTATGTAACATTCAAGTAAGTCACATCATTTCAGTGATGGGCACCAACGGCATACACAGATCCAAACACAACATCCTCTTGGTGAGCACACAGCTGCAGAGCGAGAACAGAGAAGCCCGTTCACCAGGAGTGTCAGCCTCGTGTGGTTACGTCACGGCAGAACCACATCAGTGGTTAATCCAGGACAGCCGTGAAGGTGGCTTCCATCATACTGTCTGAATACCAAGGACTAATGTAACAGGATGAAGGAGATCCCGGTCTGGTTCTTGGAAGACTTACATCTCTCTGCGTCTGCCCTGATGGCTGACAGTTGTTGATACGCCTTGATTCGTAACTTCCCTATCACAGGGTTCCCTTTTGTCAAAAAGAAAGGGGAGCAAGGGGAAATTCGCCGGGTGATGTCTCAGTTTTCAGTCAGGCCTATGACTTCATCCTCAAATGTCAAATGCTTAATGAAGAATGGAGGTTTCTTTGGTGGAACAGCATTCAGAACTCGTTAGTCCTTTTGCAAGAGAAAGCACCTGTTTGGGGGAGCCCGTAGCATTACACAGCCACAGCATCCCAGAAGTACAGGCCCAAAGTGAGCCGGAGAGAGTGCCCAGATTTCATAGGCTTTAGGATTTAAGTCCATTTCTTCTCACCGAGGAAACCTGCAAACAAGTCCTCCTTCAATTCCTGCACACTGCTCTATAGAGACAGGGTCCTGTCACCAAGGGTCAAGTTAGCTCAAGGTCAAGGCCCTTGCAGTTGGTTCCAAGCGTTGTTCTTGCAGGTGGTTCCAAGCTCGCAGATCCTAGACTTCGGGAATATTCCTGGGAGTCCCCATACCACCATCCTGGCCGCTCTTCTTGGCCTTTTCCCATAGGATGCCTAGAGCACCTCGAGATTGAACACGTTAAAGGAGTTTCAAACTAAAGAAATTTTTACATGCCAAAAGACTGTGGTTATCCCAGGAACTGGTAGAACACAAGGGGCCACCATAGCTGCCATATGCACATGTTGCAATTTGTCATACCTGTTCCCTGGCAAGCAGAGAGCCCTGGAAGCCAATGAATTTGACCCCGCCTGTCTTGCATTTACACTTGAAACCCAATTCCCCTCTCTGAGCAGCATAAGAATCCACCGTGTTTCCAGTAGCAGTTGGCCCGGGGAGCTGCAGAGGGTGCCGTGTTCAAGACCTGGCTGCCTGCAGTTTCATCAACACGGTCCTGTAATAAATGTGTACCTTTGCCACAAGCAGCGGTACATATTTCTCTGTAAAAAATAAGTCTGTCGTGGAAATATACAGGACTTGGAAGAAACAGCAAAAGGACAAAAGGTCCTGAAGCAATTTCAGGGAAAAAAGATGCCAGTACCACAAGCCAAAGGTTGGCAACGTCAGCCTGCCAGAGCCTGCTGCTTAGGCACCGGGGCGCCCCAGAGGCCGGGGCTGAACCCCGACCCCCTCTCTTGGGTGGGGTGTCCGACAAATCTCTGTATCACGTGGGACAGCACGAAGGGATCAGGTAGATCCCTTCCGGCTCTGAAAGCTCCTTGAGTCAGGGATTTCCAAGTGATTTACAGCAGCAGTGAGTCTGAGCTTCCACGGAAAGTATCCATGGGAGGAAAAGTGTGGACAGTCACAAGGCATTTCTCACCCAAGGAATGTCCGTTCCTGCATCGGCAAATCGATTTATGCACAGCCGAACCACCATTTGTAGGCAGCGAATTGATTGCCCTGCTCACTCCAGTCCACTGAAACCCCAAACATCAGAAGTAGTATTTCCCATAACTGGGGATTTGGAGGTGGCTGACATGATTACCGTTTTTCCTAAGATGACATCCCCTGGATTGTGATCTGGACCAATTATGAAATTCTAATTAAAGACCGTCTCGGCATGAACAAAGATTAAAAGAGATACAAGTTTCAGGTTTCTTTAGCAAAACTTTTCTGGCGAATCATCCGTATTTCCTGTCACAATACGCTGTAATTATTTCAGAAAATGTTTTAGAGATAAATTACTAATATAATCTTTGCTCAAAAGCAGTTCAAAATCCTTTGTACCCAGCCTATCTTGGTAATTCTCTAGTCAGACAAATCTGCTGAGTCACCCTCCTGATGATTCACCTTTTGTTCCGATTGTGTTTCAGGAAGGAACAATGAAATACACCATTTCCCTCCCTCACTGAAGTGGTTAATTTCTAAAATAATACCACAACAAAATGGCTTGAATTCAGATTTGTACATTTTTATGAAAATAGCATGTGCCAAACTCAATTCCGAGGCTTTTGGGAATGAAAGCAAGATTTAAAAGGTAATAATGATGCTGATTCCAGATTCATTAAATAGCATCTCTACCAGAATTTAAATTTTTCCTGTAAGTGTTAGAAGTCTCACCATTAGTTGCAAGACCTGAGGCCACTGTACCCTCTAGGAAGATACTGCCCACACCTGCTCCATTTCTGTACATCAAGGCCACCACACAGTTGGCCTCCAGGGACACTAATTACGTGGGGGAGCCGTCGGGAGGCAGGAATATGGATGGACAGGAATGCCCGAAGTCTGCTTTGTTTTCAACACCAATGAGGGAGGGATCTTGCAGAATTTCATGTTGTCTGTGTCCTAATTTTGTCATTTGATATGATCCATTGATGGTCAACAATGGGCGGGATTTCAAACCACTATTTTGGTAAAATACCCAAGCCCTTTCCATTGGATGCTTATACGCATTTCTGCAGCAACCATTTCCACGGGACTCCTAGGAAACGACAGGCTCCACCCCAGTCACTGGGAGCTGGAAAGGAGTCTGTAACCTGGCTGAAGATAAACCCACGCACACCCCCTAGGGTAAGACTTGCAACAACAGAGCTCTGACAAAGGGGAACCTCCTTGTGCCACAGATACAAGGAAGAAAGATTAAGAAGGAGCTGAAGGAAGATGGGATGTTCCACCTGGGAGGGGGCCGACTCAGAGGAGGCAGGATCATCTTGGAAGGACACCATGTTGAGGAGGGTTCAGATGTGTGCTCCAGAGCCGGCTCCTCTGACTGCAGAGTCGGGAACGACCAGCAGGAACTAGGGAGAGAAACAGCCAGTGCTTCCCCAAAGATGGAGGGAGACGCCTCGCTGCTCATGCACACTCGTCTTTACAGCAGCTGGGAACTTTCTAGTACCTTGCAATCTCTGACTGCTCATCAAGTAGGCAGTTCTCGAATTCTGCACGTTCTTTTCCAAAACGACCGGAGGATTTCAGGAAAGAGGAGTACGTTTAGCCTTCCATGAGACCGGAGGAGGAACTCACAGAATTAATGGGTGGCATTCTCTCAAATCATTCTTGGTAATTCATAGCATCGCCAATAAGGGCGCCACATATGGGGATGCAGAGTTTGCAGATGAGATCGTGCACGGAGATTTTACTGATTCTGGTGTAGTGCACAAAGTGCAAAGAGCTGGTGAGGGTGACGCACGATCAGGACAGCCACCAGCACAGTAAGCTTCATAACTAATGAAGTCTTATTGTGAAGAGAGGTAATTGCATTTGTATGCATAAATGGTGCCAAATCCAGCCTGTCCAGAGCCCACTTGGAGTGGAATCTCTACAGCCTTTGTCATTTGGTGATTATCTCTTAGTGGAAGTGCTCTGTCCAGTCCGGCTCTAATTACCGCCACTTGGTGTAGATTCAGTTCTTTAACAACATGAACTGATGTGGAGGAAATTAGCCTTTTGTCTAATATTTAGCGCTCTGTTCTTAGTATTTACGGTGAATGATGGGCTAGGAGGAAGATGACAGAAAGGAGTCCCTGGATAATACCTTGCGCAGTGAGAGTCTGGCATGAGGAAGTATTTTTTTGATACAGTAAATTAAAAGTCAAAAAAAAGATTTAACGGACCTCAGAATTCTCCCTGGAAATTCCCAAAGCCAATAATGCAAGTGTTTTCTATTCTATCAGAATTTTAAAAGTATATGATTTCTCCCACCTCCTCCCAACATATATGGATTTGGGTTTTTGTAATAGTTAGTAATACCTTAATTCTAAAATGCAACTATGATACAGAGTAGATGCTGGAAAACCGAAAACTGATTACTGATCTCCAAGTACTATTTGTAAAGCAATCAGTTAAAATCTACTCAGCAGAGAAAGGCTGATTATATTGATAACCCTTCCCTTAAAACTCTCACCTTTGGTTATGCCCAAAGGGAATAGTTAAGGAGGCATTCACTGATGTCCAAAACTGCTGGGGGGGGGGGGGGGGAGGAAGGTTGCACTGTCAAAATCATGAGAAAATAGATGTAACTCATTTTTATATGAATATGGAGATTTTTCTAGGGGTTCAATGTAGGACTGGGTCCCTACCACAATGCCCTGAGTTAGATCCTTTGAAATCCCATGGGGAACACAGTGACTAGAAAAGACAGTGGTTGCTAGGGCCATACAGCTCACTCAGCTCTCCCATCAGTCATCCTGAAAGAGCTACTCGCTTACACATAGCATCCCTGGAGATACACCAGGGAGCCTGGGGTTTACATGGCCACTGGTGACACCAGAGGACACGTACAAAGAGATAATGGTTTTCTGGCCTGTGCTGTGAGACTATCATTAATTCCTATCAGTGCAGATAGCATTCCTTAGCTCAGATCTGAAATGAGAGAGCTCCATGGAGCATCTAGAATTCGAGTCCTGGGTTGGTGGCTCGGGGGGGGGAGGGGGGTCAGGTTCCTTTGCACACTACCTCCAGCACCGTGACCCCAGGAAGTCATTTGTCTCTCCGGGCAGACAGGTGCCCATCTTTAAAATGATAAGAGCAGATGAGGTGGTGGCCAAGATAATGGCCAACCTCACTCTGGTCGCCTAATGTTCCCCGTCCCCAGCCCCCAGCACCTGCCAGACTTACTATAACCAATTCTGGGGAGTTCCATGTCTTCTCATCTTAACTATAGTTACAATACACTTCCTGCCCAAAGACAAAACACTCATGCTCCTCATTGAAGCCAGGGACAGTAGCATGTTGGCAGGTTACATTTCATCATTACTGTTCCCTTGTAATTACAATGTATGATCTCTGTGGCTTGCTGGGCATGTGGTGTAAGATATGCTTAATACACATCCAAAGTCTCGTTAGTGATGTGGTCCCTTTCTAACTGGAGAAATTATTATGGGTAGAGGTTATAAATAGGGCTGAGTCTTTACACTTTGACCTCTCTGGGGTACAATTTGTGAGAGGCTAAAACATGGTTCCTTGATCCTGGTGCATTCTGGCCAGCCCATAAATTCGGGCACTTTGATAAGACCTGGGTGCAAGACCAGTATTTGTACTCCAAAGGAAGTCATAGCTAAGATGGAGATCGAGGACAGAACTCTGCCCAGCACCAAGGAAGAGGGCTGTTCTCCAGTATAGTCAAGATATAGAACCACTCAGAAAAGTCATTGTCTAACAATAACTTTGGCGATCATCGTATAATTATAGCAGGATAACAGACTAGTGTTTTTAGTTTTTACAACTGTAATAATTTCCTTGCCATAGTGTACCAGGAAAGGAGGGGGGGAGATCTTATAGTTTAGGGATTGATATTATTGAATACTCCTCTACTTCTGGTATTTTACATCTTATAGTGATTCTATAAACTTGGCTTATACACCTACTATGTGAAATAATGGTGAGGGAAGGATCCAAAGTTATGATGAATCATTTCTATGTTCAAAGGGTTAAAAAGCTGGCAATATAAATTATTAATATTTGAACCTATTGGCATGGGACTGACAGATAATATATAATACAGGTATATTAACACATAAACATATTTTGTATATATTCATTTAGATGACAGATTATAAATGTAAAATAAAAAACAGAACAGTAGCATTCTGTAGAGGTCAGAAGTGAGGGGATCTGGATTGAGTTCATCAGTTTATTTCAATTCAGAAGCAAAGCATGTTCTGAGCCTGACACTGTATTAAATACACCTCAGACTTAAGAGGAATTAAATAGGGTCTGTCCCTCAATGAGTTCAAAGTCATGAGAGAAAAACAGCTACAATCCAATGTGAAATGGACATGCTCTAGTAAAAATGCAGAGACAACGATGCCTGAGGGGCAGCTTGTTCCACATGAGTTTGGACAGGAAGGAGGGTGGGCAGATGTGGTTATTCTGGAAATCCCACAGAAAGAACAAGTGGCATGTAGCTAGGCTGAAGGATGAGCAGGACTTTGCCAAGGAGTTTCGGGATTTCTGAAGGTGACTATGGAAGGTTACTGAGAAGTGGTTAGGGAGAGAAGAGAGGGGTGTAGAGGAGTAGGAAACAGAGGGAGGGGAGAGGGAGGTGGGAGAGAAGGGGGAGGGAGAGAGAGGGAGAAAGAGGGAGAAGAAACAGAGGGAGGGGAGAAGAGGAAGAGAGAAGAGAAGGAAGTGGAGATAGAAGGGAGACAGGGAGGCAGAGAAGAGAAAGAAAGCCCACTGCTTGGCAGTTTCAATGGTCAGAGGAAAAACTTCTCAAGGTCTCAACAAGGGTAGTGGATGTTGGCCCAAGAGGAAGGATGCTGAGGGCAAATCCACTGACCCAGTTGGTGGGATCAAGCAGAAAGGACTAGTGAAGCTTGATGGCAAGGTGTGTGGCTTTGGCTACCTGGATGAATGCTGGCTGTAGGCTGTGTTTGAAAGGATAAGACAATAGGCTGGAAGAAAGATTTGATTTTGGACATGCTGGATGTATGATGCCCCCAGATATTCAAGTGGCAATGCACTTGGGAGAGTACGATGGCTATTTTGGGTCCGGGTTCTTCAACTACCTGGAGGTGTGGCCAGGGTCGTGTATGGAAACCAAGGCCCAGGAGGAAGAGATTTCCTAAATTCTCCCAGCTGGCAAGGGACACAGCCAGTCTAAAAACTCAGAGCCTAACCTTGGGCTCCCTCTGAACAACACCGGCGTTGTCCATGGTGCTGATAGGGAGCTTACAGATTCTAGCTATATACATAAAGCATTGCACTTTGGGGAACATGATCTGTCCCATCCAGATCTACACAGCAAGAGCCAGCACATACCCTGATGACTGTGTTTCTCTGCACTCGAGGTTGTGCCATGGAATGTCCACGTGGTGGAAGAGCGCATGTCCACCACCATTTTCGCAGCCCAGCAAGCTCAGGTCCCCCAAGGGGAGATGATTTACCCACAGTGGCGGAGCGCAAGTCAGTCAGAGCCACAGATAGCGAAGGGGACTCTGCGATCTCATTCAGGGAGAATTAAAAACAGACGCTTCTTCTCTGCAGTCTACGGAGCCTGCCGACGTTGCTGAGGCTGGAGAAATCCTGGATTTCAGGTTTTCCTCCACTCCAGAAAACACAAATGCTTGGGAGCCAAACTCACTTGCTTTCAACTCCTAACTGCTCCACACAGAGAACTGAAGAAAGGGATGTTTTAACTACGTTCCCCTTAAATTAACTTGAGGAGTTGGCGACAGCGTGCTAAAGAAACCATGGCGAGGTCCAAGTATTTATAGGAGCATCAGACAAGCAGAGCACCGACTGGAGAAGCTACAACCATACTCCTCTGCACAGGGAGTGGGGGGAGAGGTGTTACTACAAAGCTTAACAGAGTCTCCAGAAAGAAAACAAAGCTTGGGTGCCAGCTGACGGAGCAGCCTAAGATTTAGGATACACTTGTTTCTTTGGAAATGTACAGAATAATAATTTTTAAGAAAAGCCCCTATAGTTAAATTTTTCATTTTTAAAAAAAATTTTTTTAATGTTTATTTATTTTGAGAGAGAGAGAGCAAGAGACAGAGCATGACCAGGGGAGGGCAGAGAGAAAGGGAGACACAGAATCTGAAGTAGGCTCCAGGCTCTGAGCTGGAGAGCCTGACACGTGTCAGCACAGAGCCTGACACGGGGCTCAAACTCACAAACCATGAGATCGTGACCTGAGCCGACGTCAGATGCTTAACCTGACTGAGCCACCCAGGTGCCCCCAAAACTTGCACTTTTAAAAGATTAACCAAAGAAGTTGACTCGACAGCCCGTTGCTTTAATCATTTATCACAGTGGGTCACGTGGAGTAGGGCACGTGGCTTCAAGAATGCCTGTGCTGTTGCGTGATTCTGTTCACGTGGAGTTCTCAACACAAAGCCTTTGGTGAAATGGTTCGATTGGCGTGAGAAGGGGAAGCAGGCAGGGAATGGAGAAGTGCCAAGTTAAATAACAGCAGCTCCTGGGGACTTACGTCTTGGACACAGCCCCAGGACTTCGGGGCACTCTGCCTCACCCAGCACAATCTGCAGTCTGGGTTTTGCTCAAGCATGAAAGGCGAGAACACCTAGCACAGGTAAGGCTGGCCTGGCCACAGCCCCTTCACATTCATGCTTTGGAGCTCAAGAATCAGGACTTTTTCCAGACTGCTCATCCTCCTGACAGACAGGATTCCGCATGACCTACATCTCCCCATGACAGTGCATCACAAACACCAGATCCTGCCTGCAGGAGACGGGTGGCAGTTCCAGCAGCCTCCTGCTTCATGTGTGCTGACGGGCACACAGACCCCGGCGGGTGCAGAGAGCGGTGGAAACCCCCAGTAGAGTCCACGGACCTGGACTATGAGGTCTACAGCCCAAACTTGGAATACAAACGTCTCCATCTACTCGTTCCACCAGGGTTATGTCTCCGAGCTGGAACCACTCCAGGGAAGCAGGACTAAACTGGACAGTGCAGGCCGGTCACCCTCAACAAGGTGGAAAACACCACCCAGACCTCCACCTATGGCCCAGGCCTTCCTCCAGCCCACAGGAAGAATGAAACACAACTCCTGAGCTCCCCTGAGCAGAGCACGAGAACAGCTGACCACTCACGAGCGCCTAGGGACCCCGTCCATCCTTTCCAAGATCTTCAGACAGACTCTTCCAGAAAAAGAGAAGTAGGGTCTGAAAGTGTGGGGCCCAGCTCCAAAAGGATCCTTGTGTGTGTTGCAGAAGATGTTTCCTTATCTTCTTTGATTATGTTCTGACAGAATGGAGACAGGCAGATTCCACTTGGAGTGGGCTCCACGGCGGGACCCCCAGGAGAAGCCCTGTTGGTCTGTGGCAAGGAGTGGGCTCAGGGTGGGAGGAGAGGGGGGGCAGGGGGCATGGGCCACGTGACTCAACCAGAAGAGCCCAGGGCAGCTAGGACTAAAGAGGAGGTGACTTTGTCTTTTAAGGCTCTGCGTTCACTTGTCAATTCAGTAAGTATTATGTAGTCAACTGCCACGATCCAGGCTCTACTGTGGGTGCTGGGAACAGGGGATGGGACAACATTCCCCCAGTCCCTGCACCTGTATTTGGGGGACAAAGGCAAAATAATCAGGAAACAAATAAGTAAGTATTCGTGGTGAGGGCAGAGAAGGAGAAAAGAAAGGAGTGGTGGGAGGGACCTGTCGGAGGCGGCTAGAGAAGGGGGACGAGGAGTGGCCAGCTATGCCAGGGCCAGGCGGGGAGAAAGTAAGAGCCATGAAGACAATAGCAATGTCTTCAGCAGTGGTGACCACACCCGCATCACGGGGTCTGCCAGGCAGCCACAGGGCCCCATCCCCACATCCAGTGTCACTCAGGGCACTGCCTCTCCTGCAGGCACAGGACAACTGAATAACTCGCAGGGTTGGGGTCTGTGCGCAGAGTCCGAGGGCCCGATGTCCACTGGTGGCTTCTGTCCAAGTCCTCTGCTCCAGACAGGACAGCAGGTGCTGCTTCCCTCTGGCCATTTGGCTAAGACTGAAGGGACCTCTGCTGTATGTCAGCCACAGTTGGCCAGACTACTAACCTCCAGACACTGACCTCTCCAGTCAGTTGTCTGCCTCAGATCAACCCAGTGACTTGGTGTGTTCCTTCCACAATGACAAAAGGCCCCCAGGGGACAACAGGGCACACGGTACTACACATCATGTGTCTGATAGCCAGGGCACACCGTTCCACAGGCAGATGCACTGCCATGTGTGAGTGACTGGGGGGGGGGGGG
>NC_064818.1:79924021-79947192 GCF_023721935.1 Panthera uncia | reverse complement strand
GGGGGGGGGGGGGGGGGGGGGGGGGGGGGGGGGGGGGGGCACGGCTCAAGGTCACTGCCGGTCTCATGGCAGGCTTTCCCAGGGGGCATGCGTGGCCATACACCCTCCCTCCATAAAGAAGCCGGCTCTAGCTCCTGCTCCTGAGGGCAGCTTCTCAGTAATGGGGGAGGGCAAACAGGAATCAACTCGACAGATAGAGTCGAGTCATTTTGTTAACAAGAACTCAGATTAGATTACTCTGTGATTACATGGTTCCGCGGTGTGATAAATTGGTTAATAACAGGATTCCCAATGTAGCTGCTTAATGGGAATTCAATAATTAGAGGTACCCAGAACTGTACTGTCGGCCTAGGAAATGCTGGCACCCGCCTGACCATCTAATAACTCAAAACCTATCTGGGACTGTTGAAGTGGTTATGATCTGGAAGGCATGCTTTCAATACGAACCAAGCGCCTGATAAAATTACCCTTTTGTACCTAACACACCACGCTGGATACCACAGCATCTCACAAACTCAATTACAAGGTCCTTGTTTTCCTTGTTAAAGGTCCAAGCCAAAGAATTCTTTAATATCTATCTTTATCACTGCTCGCTCCTGTTCCCATTATGAAATTAGTGATCAACAGAGAATAAGGATTAACTAATATCTGAATTGCATCTTAGAGTTTAGGAAACTTTTTCACTGACTTTTCTTTGGGGGGCGCGGGGGGAAATCCTTATCAGAAGGCAGTGAAATTGTCAGGGCAGTAATTATTGTACTCCTTGAAGGAAAGGACACTGAACCTGGAGATAGAGAAGCAGGCACCTGTCGAAGCCAGCACAGCCCCCGCAGCAACAAGAGGAAAAGGCAGGATGCTGGGCCTGTTCTTCCCACCATGCCACATAACTGCACATTTGCACTTCCCACAACTGCCCTTAAGAGGGACTGTGCCTCCATTATCCCATGTTCTAGATTAGCAAGGCACGAGTTCACGAGCTTCCCTCCTCCTTCCCATAAACAGCACCATAACTCAAAAAGGCCCTTTGAAATGAGGGGGGCGAAGAACTCTTGCGTTGGGCGCAGGGGTTATTAACTAGCCATAAACTTCTCTGACAATATTTTTAATTTTTCCAGTAGTACTAGTATAGTCTTTGATGCTAAGAAAAATGGAGCAGTGGATTTAAAACATAAAATGGTCCATTAGATGGGTCTTGAACTTGTTTTTTAAAACTCCAGATAATACAGCTTTGCTGTTTTGTCTTTCCAAAATGTCAAAATTTGGCTAGGATTAATGCCTCTCTAAATCAATAGGATTTCATGTTTGTAAATGGTTTACGGCTCCACTGGATATACAATGTTATGAGCTCATGTATTATCATCACCACGGAGCCTTTACTGAAATCTACTGACATTTAGTCAGCATCCAGACCAGACATGAAGGAGCACAGAGCATAATTCTCTAGAAGCCAGCGCCCACATGCAAATAATCAGGGTACAGGGATGGAGAGAAGGGAGACGAGGCTCATCGCTACTGGGACCATCACAGAAAAGTGTGGACCAGGGCATCCTATCCCAAAGGCCAAGGGGATAACCTAGAAACTAGTGGGGAGATCAACAATGGGTTTTCCAAAGCCATGAAGAGAAGCTAGGACTCCAGGCAGGCTGTGGAGAAATTTCGTAAGAAAAAATCACCTTCAGTCCTGTCATTCTAACGCAAACATCATCACCACTGCCCAAGGTCCCTCCACATGGCTACATGCCCACACACCCTGGCTTCAGCAATGTAATTACGATTTGGGGTCATCGTCACCGAACACCATGTTCTTGCCTGAAAACTGTCTTTGATCACAACTGCGTAACATTCAATGGCACTGACCCCACAAACACAGTTTTCCCCGAGGTTGGGTATTGTGGCTCTCATGAGTCTGGTAGATGATGAGGTTTTGCAAAGAACATAAGCCAAGGTCATTTCATGCCACAGTTGTTTGAGGTGAGATCCATGGATTTCTCTAATCTTATAGAAAAGGTATGCAGGCAAAGGGCCTTCACGCCCCTGTTCTGTATGTGCTAGGATGGCCCCCGAACACTCATACTTTTGTTCGTCCATCTATCCCGTGAAGCATGTGTGTGCAGTCTCCAGACAAGCAAAAGGGTTATTCAGATGTCATCTTTTTCATTTCCACCAACACATTATCTACTCTGACACCAATGGAGTACCTTAATAAAACTTCAAAGACTCGCATCGAAAGCACGTAAGTGATTTTCAAGGAAAATGAACCTGAGATAGTTCAGTGACACAGAGCTACAATAGATCACAGCCGACTGCTCACTACCGAGCCGGAAAATCACATAATAAACATAATCCCAATGATCGTTACCCTCGTAAGACGGCACCGCATTTTGCTGCCACTAAGGGGGATCTTTGTATAGGGAAGATCACGCACTAAATTCTCCCCTCTCTCTTCTTCCCAGTGTGGAGCTGGACTTTAAGCAGCAAGAAGACAAGCTCCAGCCAGTTCTGAGGAAACTCCATCCTTTTGAGGAAACTCAGGTTGTACCTTCGCCTTACTCTCAGGAGCCCTACTCCGCAACTCCCAAGCAAAAATCCAAACCCGAATCTAAAAAGCATGGAAGATGGAAACTCTGGTTTCTTTAAAACTCATGGTGTTTGGAGTCTAAAGGCCGTCTTGAAAACCCACTGGAGTTAAGTAAATCCTTTTCCAAAACGAATAGGATGGAGCGAGCCTTGGCCGGCTCAGCGCTTCCCACTTCCCACCCTGCTTACCAAAAAGGCCTTTTGTACGAACAGATAATTAACAGAAGCAAGGTTGTACACGTCACACCTTGCCAGCTGTTGTCTGCAATTCGTGGATGTGGGAGGTAAACTCTGAAATGAAGTTTATGTAGTCAAAGGGGATAGGTAAAAAAATTCTGTGCCCCCGCCCCAGATCGGCAAGTATTACGTCATCAGCCTGCGAGACGATGGGCTACCACTCTGTACACAGCTAAAACTCATAATTATTTTCAAGCCTTTCTTTCTTTTTTTCTTTCTTTCTTTTTTTTTTTTTTTTTTGATAATGAGAAGAAAAAGCAAGCCTTATGTTTGCAAAGGACTTCATTTTTATGTTTAGTTTTGCAAATAAGCAGGGGGCGAGTGCAATTTTCAGCACATCAAATTCCGGAGAAAGCACAATTTTTTCAAGTGGTCGGAGACCATAAATAATCTCTCAAATGTGACTATATGTATATTTGCCTTCATGTGCTGTAGCGCTAAGCCAAGTGACCACATCTCAGTGTCACGATGACACCTCAAACTTAGCATTCTGTTCATCTCCAGACCTGCGACATGTTTACTGCTCATTTTCCAAACGGCCAGCAGCCAGGAGTCCCCCAAAGTCAGGACATGCCTTTAATCACTGCAGTTGACAGGGTCAGAGCTATGGGACACTAAGCTTTCTTAGATCTCATTTTTAATCTTTGGGTACCCAAAGGCCAAATGATAAATTCTGGCAAGAATCTGAAAACACACATAGAGATACACGGTGGATAGTACGGTCACCAATAAATCACGGGTGTTCTCTGCCACCGGAAAGCGTTTCTGTGGATCAATCTCTGAGACACCGTTCGTCACCAAAAGCGCAGCCAGACGTTTGATACAATCCGTCATGCTCTGAAACAAGTGTGGAAGACCTGACCATCTCAAAGAGAAACCGCGTGTTCAGTTTAGCTGCTGCCAACCGACAAACTTAGCGTCACCTGCATCGAACCTATTAGTCAGTTGTACTAAATGACATACCTAGGGGAAAGCTGTGAATCAAATGTTTTTAGGTATTTTTTAAATAGTGACACTGAGAGTCCTCTTTTGATTACACATTGCAATATAAATCTTAGTTCCTTTATTTTTTCACTCATTATTTTGCACCTTTGCAAGGATCTTTTTTATAGAAATCAAAAGCCCCTAGTCTAGGAATGACTGGTCTATCAATTTTCTGCTTTTCACAAGAGGAAGTAGGGATCTTATTTTGCCTTTTTTTGTACAACGGAACTTTGGAATAGTTGTGTGAACGTACAAGAAAACCTAGTCTTCAAGTTTCTGGCCAGAAGTTTCCCATCCGATCTAATGCTGGCATGCACACCTCATTGATTAGATGCCAAAAACAAAGTGGCGACCCTTGGTAAGAGGATCTCTACCTGCATTTCTCACGGGAGCTATTTCTTGCTGTGCATTTTCCTCCTGATTCAACAGCAAATTTATTTTAGTTCTAAGTGTTTCGATTCTACAGGGACCTAGTGATCAGCAATCAGACCTGGACCGGATAACAATGAAGCGTGTGTCACGTAAGCATTCTTCGGGATTGCTCACACTATACTGCGGAGGTAGCCTTTAAAAAAAACACACGCATCTCTCGTGGAAACATTACGTGAGGGTGGAAATCCTTGAATACCAGTAAACAGAATTGAGAAATATTTTTGTGCAAGGAAATGGATAGGCACATTGATCCCATACCATGAAGGAAGCATAATTGTTTCATGTAGACAAAAATTTAAAAAAAAAAAAAAATGTGTTTCATGTATTTTATACTGTTTTTAACTAAAGTTATAAAAATGTTTGCAACAAGTTATACCCCCTTGTGTTTTACGAATCCCGACTATCTCGGGGAACTGAAATAAGGGTGTTAGTGGCTTTCTGACGAGTGTTATAAATCCATCTCAACAAGAGGGCATCCTAGTAAACAGAATGACATCACTGTTTGAAAGCAGTCTAGACCAAAAAAGAAAAAAAAAAAATTAAAATGTTCAGAGTCAAGAAGGAAATTGAAGATAAACCCTATTGAAAAATAAAACTATCTTCAGAAGAGAAAGAAATATTTTCAAAGTCATTTCATAGTTTAATTGCAATGTGTCACTACCAGATGCTGATTCTTCTCTTAGAAAGAGTTAAGTAAAAACTTTGATACAAAACCAAGGTAAAAAGTACAGTGTTCCCTCATATGTAGATGTACACACGGCATTACGTATAGAGATTAAATTATTATACTTGTCACTAAGTTCTTTATTAATTTTTAAATAAAAAAAATCAAAGGTAATGTTTTGTGTGGATATTGAACTTATTTCATGGTCTCAGTAATTTGGGAAAATAGAAGTAACCCATGAAAATAACAATAAGGGAAGGATGCCGGGGCTGTGAAAAACTTCCTCTAGCCTTCAGGAAGGGAGACAATCATCGGGCAAGTGCAGGCTCCCCAGGCCTGGCTGGGAGGGGGCAGGGCTGACGTGTAGCTCGGGCTGGGCTTTCCAGATCATGGACTCTGGCGGGGGCTTCAGCCACCAGGAGAACAGGAAGACTTTTTAAGGGCACAAAGCACCTCCCGGTAGGATCTAACTCGTGTCTAATTTTTAAAACACCTCAGAGAGACCAGTGAACTCATCGGTCTTTCCATGCCAAATCCTGCAACGGTCCCGTGGAGACAGCTTCTCTCCAAATCAGCCACCAAGCAGTTCCCTAGTCCCAGGGGATCGGCCATCTCCTTCTTTTCCTCTTCTCTGGGGGTGGGTGAAAGATCTCCACCTTGCCACCCTGGCAGAGACACAAGGGAGAGGTCCCCACCCTTTTCCCGCTGTCTATAAGGGCAGAGGCCACCGGCAAGGACGGTAGGACCCCTGCAGGCTGAGACGGAGGCCCCGCTGCCCTCACACACTCACCAGCGAAAAGAAAGGATGGGTGGGACCCACGTGCGTGTGAAGGAAGACACGGTGCACCAGCCAGGAGCACCTGGGGAGACGCTCCGGGTCACACTCTTCAACCATTCAAACCACACCCTTTAACTGGGGTTGCCAGAGGTCCCCTCTTACAAACAAGCACATACAGCAAAGGATGTTCTGCCTCATAGGTACTTCCAGAGTGACTGGTGTGTGACCGGCCTCCAGGGAGAGGTCCCGGGGCCCCTGCCTCTGCTCTTTGGATCGCAAGCCCTCCCCCCACCCCAGCAGAGTGTAAATGGAGAGGAAATCAAGGTGTGGGAAAACCCTTTTCCTCTGCAAAGGATGGAGGATGTGGGCAGGAGTTTCCCACACTTCCTTGGGGCTCCCGAGGTGTCCGTTGCCGTGGAGACCTGAGGTGGGGCGTAAATGCTGTCTGAGCTCCTAAACCAGCGCCAGGCTGCCTCCAATCTCAGAAGCGACCATGCGCGTGCCCTGCAAAGCCATTCTCCCTCTGGTAGGATCGGAGGCAGAACTGAGGTACACAACCCTGCATCACAACTCAGACCACGCACACTCAAAACCAGGTGCCTGCTTTGTGCCTTTCGTAGAAGAGAGCAAGAACGAACCAACGAGAACCAGGTCGTGAATGTCTCCATCCCACGCCATCTGTATCAGCGCAGTGTGTTTATAAAGCCCACCGCGGGGGGAATGGACTCTTAGGGAGCGTTTTTATCAGCTGGTAAAATTTGACTTGATTACTAAGCAAGGCAGGCTTCATAGGCGCAGCGTCACCTAAAGATCACAGAGGCTGCTTTCCATACTAATATGTCTTCTTTGATCGGGAAAAACTCTGTCACCGGCACATTTGGCATGAGATAGGTGTGTGACCAATTTCTTTCCCGGAGAAGCTACAGGATTCAGAAATCGAGTTCCGTTTTGTGAACTGGGGTTAACTGATGCTAACGCTATAGTCATGCTACAATGTGCAGCATACGTTCCGGGAGGCGAGAAGGCCTTGCGAAAGCAGTGTACGGCCTTGTAACTGTACATACTGACTTAAGACACCTTCGTGGTTTAGTACGCATATGCAAAAGAGAGCACAGCATATCTTATCCAGGCAGTGGTGTGGCGTTTGTCTCCTCCCCAGTACATCCAGGCAGTGACCAACCTGGAAAACACACTAGAAATGTGAGAAAGGCAGAAAGAACTCCTGTGCCGATTCCGAAGGAAAACAAATATACATTAAGCCGTCGTGGTTCACATGCGCAAGCACGTTAGGCCATGCCTTTGCTAAAAGCCACAGGTCTTTCAAGTAGATTGATCAGCACACATACAATTAGAGACCCTTTTTACGACACTCGTATAGAAGAGCCAGACACTCTCCATTTGAAACTTTTATAATGTTATTACTTTCTTTTGAAGAATAGAATTCTTCAAAAAGCACACCGACACAACTCCGTTAGAATAAACATCGCAAAAACGAACGTTCATGCATGGACACATAACACATCTCGGTGCAAATATTTGGTCAGGAGTCTCGGTCAAAGGGCTCTCTTGGCTGGCAGGCCAGTTCCATTCTTCTCTTTTCCAAGTAAAGAAGCATGTCAGGTCAGAGAAAGCGCTGGGTTCTCACTGCCAACATCTCCCCCACCAGCGACGCCGCTCTCGTGATGCAACGCACCCCCGCCCCATCGGCGTCCCCCAAGGCTGGCGCTCAGCGTGGAGACAGCAGAACGTCCTCACTTGAGTGTAGTGAGTCAGGAGGTGCTGGTCAAAGGAGCAAGCAGACGATGGAGATGGCCTCTTTCCCTTTCCTAAGCCTACATGGAGAATTTTCCAAGGGAATCCTTCCTGAGGAGAGGCACATTTGCATTTTAGTGAATGAGTGATTCCCGGTCTTCTGGTGGGTATCCAGGCTGCAGACAAACCCTTAAAAGTCCTTCTCACTCAATTACATTTTTAAAGGCCCCATTAACAGAATGTAAATCTTATCACATGGTAGAGGCACCTAACATCACAAGAGAAGGCACAACTGATCTTGTCTCAACCCAGCTTTGCGTACAAGTGCTGCTTCTAGCAGAGACACACGCGTATGGGGGGAGGGGACGGGGGGGGGGGTAGCAGGTCACCCCCCAGAAGGCTGGCCATGCCATCTGCCCACGGGACAAGAGCACCGAACCCAGCATGACTCCGAACCTGCTCCGAACCACATACCATGACTAAGAACACCACCTAACACTAAGGGCCTCAGGAATTTCCAAAAAGGAAGAGAAAACCCAAATCTGAAATCAGACACTATGAAACTAAGCATTTCACTCAATTATTCCACAGTATCAGGGGCACCTGGGGGGTGCAGTCAGGTGAGCGTCTGACTTCTGCTCAGGATCTCAAGGTTCATGAGTTCGAGCCCCACGTCGGGCTCTCTGCTGTCAGCACGGAGCCCACTTCAGGTCCTCTGTCCCTCTCTCCCTGTCCCTCCCCTGCTTGCACGCTCTCTCGCGCTCTCAAAAATAAATAAACACTAAAAAAAATTATTCTACGGTGGCAGACCACGTTGGAATAACGATAAAATGGGATCTTCCTTGTGTGGCATGGTGACTACGAGCCTTCTGGGTTAGGACCTGTTTCCGGCATCCGTAAGATCTACAATTCTATACTCGCCAGATGCAATTTTATTTGTTAAAAAAAGTATGACGCTTAGGGTCAGGGCACATTTTTATCCTATGTGTGAGATGTGTTCCAACAGTTCATTTCACATCGAATGCCAAAAGGTATAAAATGAACTAAAACAAATGATACACAATCAGCTGTACGGTGTTGAGCAAATACCACAGACACGGATAAAAGAAAAGGCTCACACTGCACGTCTCTGCTTATCCAATTACGCAGGGAGTTCTGCATTTCTCGAGTCCGCACATAAACAGACGGGAAAATGGTCAGCCTGCAACAGCATTCCCAACTAACAACACTCCGACGCGAACAGAGGCCACGTTCTCGGTATTACTGTTGGCGATACTGTGGAATAAACCATGAGGTGAAGCATAACTATTCATTAATTTTTAAATCCATTTCCAGTGATTATTCAGAATCTTGAAGCTAATTCCTAGTTGCATGGTTTCCATTCCATTTATGCAAACCTAAGTAGCAAGCGCATAAGGCCAGAAATGTCTGTTACGGTGGAAGGTTACAGCTGACACACAACAGATCTGTAGACCACTGTCTGCTCTCCTTCTCTGGAAGGTCCACTGCTGATGTTTTCTGCCCCCTCGTCAGGGACATTTTTCCCCCCAGATCTTCCTCTAATCTAAATTCACAGAGCAACAACACTGACATTAAGAAGTTAATGCATAAATCTACATCGGAGCAAATTGGAAAAGCAAGGTCGGGCTCTCCGAGCAGGGCAGCATCTCTGTCTTCCCCCTCTGTGGACAGCACAAGGGCTCCTGGTTCCTGGAAGACTTCAAGATCCTTCTAGGGGTGCCTGGGAGGGGCTCAGTCAGTCGAGCATCCAACTTCAGTTCAGGTCACGATCTCACAGTTTGTGAGTTTGAGCCCCGTGTCGGGCTCTCTGCTGTCACCACAGAGCCTGCTTGAGATCCTCTGTCCTCCTCTCTCTCTGTCCCTCCCCGCTCGCTCTCTCTCTCAAAAATAAATAAACAGTACAAAAAAGTCCTTCTCAACGACTCATTTTAAAAGGTCAGTGTCCTTCACGAAAACATCTCGATGCTGCTGTCACTCACCAAGTAATTACAGCTTATTCAGAATCTATGTTTTCATTTGAGAGTCTTTCCCCTCGCAGCCTAGTTGGTTTTACAAAAGGGATCTCTGGATGCCTTTGATAGATACTGAAGATGTAGGAATTGGGAGGAGTCAGCTTAGGACCTAAGTCCCCTTCCTGCTTCTAGAGACTTCTGTAGGAGAAAGTGGGACGGTGGGGAACGGGCCTGGATGTGGGCGGTTTGCTCTGCACCCCCATTCCCAGAGAGTGCCTTGAACCCCTCCTGAGTGCTCAGCAGGAACAGGACCCCAGCTGGGTAACACGGCACAAGGTCCTCCCTGTCAGCCCTTCTCAGAACACGCAGGGGCTCTTCCTAAGGAGCGCTCGAGGGTTCCTCAGAACACACAGGTTCCTCCACGCCCTTCGGGGAAAGGGCTCAACCCTCCCTTCCACCTCCAGGAGATCCTAGCATTTGGCCCAAAGAAATGACTGAAAGATGCTAAGTGGAGAGGTGCTTCCTCTGCTGAGCAGCTGCCTCCCTAACCTGGACGAAGACCTAGAAGAAACTCGTAGTCCCCTGAGATGCCCTCTGGCCACCACTGGGGTCAGCCCCACGAGTACCAGTCTTACAGAACACACTAGGAGGACCAGCTGTGGCACCAAACCAGGGCACCAAATTACAGCTGCCACGCCAGCCACAGGATCTAGAACACTCCTTGTGTCTTTGCAGGACATTTTCTGCAGTGAGGTTGAGAAGTAAGTGCGAATCTCCCCACTAATTACACAGTGGCCAGCAGAGAAATACAGTAAAGCTTTGGATTGCGGATAACTTGTTCTGTGAGTGTTTCACAAGACGGGCAAACATTCCTAGCAAATTTTAACTTGATAAATGTGCAACGTCTTGCAATAGGAGTAGGACATGGCACCGAACATCACATGATCACAAGTGATCCGACGGTTCTTGAAATTTGCTTTGATACACGGGTGCTTTGGATTACAAGCGCGTTCCCAGAAGAGATTATGCTCGCAAACCAAGGTTTTACTGTAAGTGCTCCGTAACATGCCTCTATCACAACCACCGCGATGAGCATCGTGCCTGAGATAAGAACTCCCCCAGAGGCATTGGGCCCACATGGTCTGGGAGAAGACGCCGCATGCCACAGCCTCTGTTCTACCCTCGCTAGATCCGTTGGTTGAGCACGCCTCACAATCTCTCCACATTCCAAGTACTGTCCAAACGTGTAGGAGTCCCTCCTTGCCCTCGTCAGCCCAGGTTAACTGCCTGCCAGCAGGCAATGACCCAAATGAACACCCTGCTGGAGTCAGGCCCCTAAGTCCAGACAGAACTACGTCCTCTGCTCACCGGCCCCCACACCGGCCATCTCGCCCCTCTGCCCATCGCCACTGCCCGTCACTCGCTCCCTGCAGCCCCACGCTGCCATCACATCACCCCCACCTCTGTACTCCAGCCCATTCCAATATGGGTCACCTTAGGAAATGGCACCAAACTTGATTCAACTTCAGGCCACACAGGACCCATCCTGCTTCAGGGCCCCTCAGAGTCCCACAACATGAGAGTGTTCCAAGGACACCCATGGCACGGTGCCAAGAAGACAGGAGCACCAGCCCACGGTGGGGGGTGGGGGGGGGCCCTGGAGTCACCTCGCGTCTACTCCATGGGGCTCAGTCTCCACCCTCCTACACAAAGGTATTAAGAGTACAGAAAAGAACGTGATAAGGGAGACACACGTACTATTACGGGGTAATGGATAAGTCCACTGCAAATAAAGCCAACTTACAAGAAATATTTTCCTTCCGACTTCATACATGTGATCAGTCAATACCTTGCAAAGGAAAATCTGACCGTGACACGTGCTGAAACTCTGAAGCACAAGCTAGGCTGTTTTACTGATGGAAACAGACTAAGACAGCAATTGCCCCACTTCAGTGCTACCCATCTGTGATGTCAGACGCGAAACGGCAGCCTTCGTTGGTGCGAGCCACAGACCAGAGCAGGTCCGGCCCTCCGCGCATTCTGGCCTTGCTGCCCAAAGAGCATGTGTTAACTTGTTCCCCTCCCGGGATACGCAGAAAGAACTATGGTCACACAAGGAAGGACAACGTATCTCCTCTGGTTGTGTTCCTGGATTCGAAAAGTTCTTAGGATTTTTTTTGAAATGCCATCCACCAAACTTAGTAAAATGGTAACAGGTGCTAGAAATGAAGGAAAATAAATGGGACCTGTGTGAGCATCTTTCGCCTAAGAAACCAAACTTAAGAATGATGGTAGTGAGGGAGAGTGGTAAGCTCCGGAGGGGGAAAGAAAAAATGAAAACCTGTCTAAATTATTGTTAAAACTTTCTTGAAAAAAAAATCATAGATAGTATTGCATGCCTCAGTCACCTGTAGAAGAGAGACATCTACGATACATCAGGGTAGACAATAAAATGGCTGGGTTGGATCACCTCATTTACTTTTTAAGGTCCATCATAAAATTTTATTAATGGCATCTTAAATGTAAATACGTAGAAAGAAACTGCCAGAAGAGTAAGAACTTAAGAAGAAACTCCATATCCTTTGCTAGAAGTAAATAATGAGTAACTGGAAGCAGATGCTTCTGTCTCTAACATGTTAGTTTGCTGACCCTTCAACTTTGACACCTGCTTCTAGAATCATGGAAAATCAGCATATATTATATACCAGACTGTAAATAAATGCTTCTCTGCTGTTCACTACAATGTAGTAAAATAAGCTTACGCTCAAAAGGCAGCTGGGAAAGGGCCAGATGGATTTTCGGGGTTGGGAATAAGTGACACGCCTGGGGAAGGGGCCCCCCCGCCACAATTACGCGCCCAAGCATTCGCCACGGAGCACTTACAATGAGCTCGGAATCCCGCCCCATGGAAATGACAGTTCGGTTCACTGTCCGCAGAAGCTTCTCCATGATTATCTGGACATGCCTCTGAGTTGGCCCCTGGAGGAAGACACAGCAGTGAAAACCAACACCTAAGACCATCATTAACATGCAAGCCTCGGCAGTTGTCACTGAATCCATTTACCCTGTAAAGAGTAAATCAATTATAACCCTTAACGAGATGAAGAATGGCCCTTGTCAAAGGCAAAAGCCTTCACAAAGAAAACGCAACGCATCTTATTAATTATAGTCCATTAGTGATAATTTGTTATATAATCATAGTAATTGAATTTAAGCAAACCTTAAAAATAAAAGCAAATCTGTTTAAACAATATAATGTTTATGATCCCTGATTAGCCCACCAATTAGTTTTCTAGAGACCCTTGGCCATTTGTAAGTGGAAAGCAGGCAGATAGCAGCCATAGATTGCTCTGCCTGTCAAGTTCGAATAACCTGGGCATCCAGCACCTGGAATTCAATGTATTTATTTTAGCACATTATCTAAAATCCATAATGTGCCATGGATTCTTCCATCGGGAAAAACGTGCTCTTTTATTTTGTGTGTGATGGGATGAACTTGGCCTGAACTTGGAACTTGTTTAAATACGTTCTTGCGGTGCTCACACACAAGGCCAGGGCAGGAATCACCTTTGAGGCTGGGCCATACGTACACTTCACTCCCAACCTTCTCCCCTTTAAGACAAAGGCAGGCCCTGGAAGGGGGCCTAGAAGCTGGCCATTGGATTAAGGCTTCTAGAAGCTTCCAAAGGCAACTCCCCTGCAAGAGCTGATATCGCCACCCTTGCTACGAAGTGATTCAATCTGATCTCTGTCTTCAAAGGCATTCACCAGGCTCCGAGAGAACGAATCCCTGCAGGAAGGAAGTGGGCAGGACGGGTATGTGTGTGTGCTGACTGGGAAGGTGTCCAGAGGTCATGGGGCAGAGAGCAAAGACTAAGCCCTGCTGACCTTGAAAACCTGGCCCATCTGTCCCCTGCTGGAGGCACATGGATGGACACGGACCTGTACAGGCACAACTGGAGAGTCGGCGAGTCTGTGCACGTGCACATCCGTGCACAGCTGTGTACGGTGGGTGTGTTGGCGATGGGAAGGCACAGGGTCAGCCTTTTGCACGTGTGCTTGCACCCACTTCTGATTTCAAAAAAAGGTCCACAGACTAAGCAAACAATTTACAAATACAAAAAGAAAAACCATTTAAAAAGACAAAGACTAGCTAAGAAGGCACAGAAGGAAATGACTGGTGGGTTGTGGAATCTGGGGAAGGAGGCATGGGGCCGTTCTTCTCAAAACTCTAGGAAACACCAATGACTTAAAAAAAAACCCACTATGTGCATGTATTACTTTATTAAAATAAGAATTGGGGTGCCTGGGTGGCTCAGTCGGTTGGGTGTCTGACTTCGGCTCAGGTCATGATCTCACGGTTCGTGAGTTCGAGCCCCGCGTCGGGCTCTGTGCTGACAGCTCAGAGCCTGGAGCCTGCTTCCGATTCTGTGTCTCCCCCTCTCTCTGCCCTCTCCCTACTCTCACCCTGTCTCTCTCTCTCTCAAAAATAAAGAAACGTTAAAAAAAATTTTTTTAAATAAGAATTAAGAAAAAGGAATGTAGATAATAGCCTCCATCTGCGCATTTCCAGTTTCTTTTTTAATGTTTATTTTGAGAGAAAGAGAGTGCGAGCGGGGGAGGGGCAGAGAGAGAGGGAGACACAGAATCCGAACCAGGCATCAGGCCCCGAGCTGTCAGCACAGAGCTTGAACTCAGGAACCACGGAGTTGACCCTGGAGTTGGACCTTGGAGTTGACCTGAGCCGAAGTCAAATACTTAACCCACGGAGCCACCCAGGTCCCCCGTCCAGTTTTTAACATCAAAGTCATTTTCTGACCTTAAGGGTCAAAATCAAAAATCAGTCTTGGGGAGGCATTCGCCTGAGAAGTGACAGGAAGTAAACTTAGAATAAAAAAAAAAAAAAAGATGTTTTTACATTATTATCATACTTCGTGCATAAAGAAAAATCCCTGAAGGGCACCACTCAACAGAGAGAAACAGGCTAACCCGGGAAAGTAAAGGAATCAAATGCGCCTTCCGTGAGGCGGGGGCTCGCTTCCCGCCGCGGCCATTACTCACCACATCCTTCCTGTACAGAACCTCCAAAATGTTGCTGAGCAGGTGGCAGCAGGCCTCCAGGTCTTCTTGTCTCTCCAGATGGTACTTGAGCTGATCGGTCATCATGGGAAGCAGGATCTCTCTGCAGTCTGCAGGGGACACGGGGCTGCCAGTCAGCAGGGGACCCACCAAGATGCAACTCTATTTGCTAGAAGCTTGTTTTCGTAGCATGTTACATTGTTTCCAGCATGTTACATTTACTTTCTCGCGTGTGTGAAACTGACATCTGGAGCCGGTCAGAGGGCGGGATGCGGGGCGGGGACAAATCGTGTCTACCGCTATGGAAATAATTTACACACAAACACACGCGCACACATCTATGGGTGTATCTCCTTGTAAATGCACAATAAATAACCCACAAACATAGATAAGCACATTTTCACGTACATCCCATGGTGTGCACACAGATCTAAACACCGACACACATGCTGGGGGTTTTGACTGGTTTTCTGTGCTGAAGTATAAGTTCATTGATTCACAACTTTAAAAGAAATACTCCTCACAACAAATATTTTTTGAATTGCAACTATTCTTATTTTTTCCTAGGAGGACCAAAGCCCGGTTTCCTTCTACTCCCTTATGCCTCATAAATGTTTCTGAGCTAGGCCAGGTCATAAACTTACTAGATTCCCCGCTCGATCTTTGCTCATTCTGGGCAACCTTCTGCTGGGCTCACACCTGCACCGGGACAGTCTGCGGGGGTGCTGAGGGCTCAGGCTCTGGAGAGAGGCTGTCTGAGTTAAAGTTCTCCTCCCTTCCTGGCAGGGACATCTTGGGCAGCTCCTGATACCCCTGAGACTCGGCTTCCTCATCTCTTAACAAGGACACGATGGCTCTAGCTACTCACAGGTTTGGGGTACGGGGTACTTCCTTCCACGAGGATAAGGACGAAGGCTTAGGCCTGGTTAGATGCTTAGGACAAGGTGCTCGCTCTTATGACTTACGATAGATCCAGGAGATGAGCCACAGCCTCTCTCTGGCCTCCCAGACCCCTGAGCTAATGCACAGGCAAGTGAAAGAGAGAGAAGTGAGGGAGTCGGCATTGGCTTGGAGATGAGAGTCAGGGAGGCCTCCTTTAGGAGGCAGGACCTTCACCTGCTGGCAAGAGGAATGGCAATTTCCCACATGGGGCAGGCAATCAAGGAATGAGAAACCTGGACACAGAGTCAGGCAGGCAGGAACATATGACACATTCAAGAGACACATGCACAGGTGGAGGGTGGGGAGAGGAGGAAAGGGCTAAAAGGCCAGACAGGCAGCTGGATACCAGCATGCACATGATGGGTAAGGTCAGGAAAGTTGGGAAAACCAACATGCTGATGGGGACGGGGAGAGATGTGATCAGAGCAAAAGGCGAGAGTCCCTCTGGCATGGCGCACCGGTAGGGCAGTGGAGACAGGAGGGAGAGAAACCGTCATTTAGCCACTGCAATCGACCAGGCAAGAAACAGTAAAGGCCTGACCTCCGGCTGCAGTGGTGAGTTTGAAAGAGGCCTTGAGGAAGAGAAAACTGGAGGCAGGCTGGACCCGGTGCTCGGTGATGGACGGTGGCAGATAAAGGAGAGTCAAACACAACGCCCCAAGTCCTGGTAATGTGTCATCCAAGGAGCCACGTGATGCCATCCAAAGAGAGGAATGGGAGAAAAGAAGGGTATTTTTAAAAGGAGGGAGAAAAGGACAAGGGTTCAGTTTTGGACGAGTGGAGTCTGAGTTGCCTGTTGGACACCCAAGTGGCCCCATCTACTAGGCAAATGGAGAGAGGGTTCTAGACACTATTTCTGGTTTAGAAACACAGACGAAAGGATCGCCAGCCTCTAGGCAGTAATGAAAGCCACTAAGACCATCAAAGGGAATATGCAAAAGGAGCAGAAAACTGACCAACGTCAGGATGTAGGTGTTAGAACAGGAGATGCGCAGGACACAAAGGTGGAGAGAGCCAGGATGTGGGAGGAGGCAGACAAGTGATGTCACCCAAACAAGGGGGCACAGTGATCAAGGTGGCCAAATACGGTGGCAAGAACGGGTGGAACAGAACAAGCTTGGGGCGTGGCAGTGCGAGGCACACAGAGCCCCCTGAGGCAGCTTCCTGGAATGGCTGAGAGGGGATGAAAAATGGAAAACAGCTCCCGGGGGCACGGCTGTGTAATGGAGGGACACTGGGGTGTAGGGGCGAAAGCACATCTGGATTTTCCTTGGTGCTTCAGATGGGGGCAGAGAAAAGGATGTTCAGAAAATTAAAGAACAGTAAGGACACGAACATGAAGGAGCCTGAGGGTGAAATGTAATTACTGACCATCCCCTCCAGGTGGGAGAGCCCAGTTAACTCCAGTACCGTCCTGCCCTCCCAACAGGAGCGACGTGTTTCCACCACCCCAGTTCTGCTTGTGAAACCAGCCGAGCCACCGCCGTCCCCCTTAAAATGCAGAGCACGACAGAACAGACGGCAGTGCTCCCAAACATTAGATATACTTAGTTTGTCTCGGGATTTCACATGGTGGGCTTACGTTAATGACGCATAAAAGCATGTTTCACACTAATGTTTCCTGAACTCTTTTAACAGAAGAAAAAAAGGAGCATGCAGCGTTGAAATGGCTCCCGTAAGTATGCTGCGACCCACGTAGAAGACTCTCCCAGGAGTACACGGTCATGAAGGCCCAGGGGTGCAGGTGGGAGTGGGGTGCAGGCGGGAAGCATCAAGGACACAGAAACAGCACAAACCCTGCTGTTCCACCTCCTTCCAGGGAACCGCACGTACGAAGCTCAGGCTCAGGCTTTTGCAAATCCCGTTACGATTTATCCCCTTGAAAAGGACTAACAGCTACTCCATTTTTCCAGAAAGTGTTTTGCCCAGTGATTATATGATTTCACTTGTCGACTTCACAATAAGAGTAATCAATACTTAATGTATGAGGTGCTAACGTGCTGTGCATCTTCTGGGCAGCAGCCGGGCTCACCTTACTGGCTATAATGACAGGACTCACTAGAGGTCAGGCAGGGAGACACATGGCACGCGAAGAAGGCGCTATCCTGTGGGGACCATGACAGTCCTTCCACGTCTGTGTTCGCGGATGTCGGGGCCCTCCCCTTCTCAGCCAACCTTCCCTGTGATGTCAGCAGATGAAGTCACCAAGGAGACCATCTCCCAAATACCACAGCCCCGTAAACTCACAGGGGAAGCGCTCCAAAGAGCCGAGACCTGCTGTCAGTGCAGAAGCCTGCACGGGTGTCCGAGAGCCGCCCAAGGACCAAGCCAGTGCAAGGGAAATGCGACAAGAAAACTACCCGTGGCAGTGAACCCAGACTGAAGATGCATCGGCCCCAAATGCTGACCCACTGAACACACGCATCCCGCAAGCACTCCAAAGCCCAGGGTCTTTCCTACAGAACCTCAGTGCTCACAAATGACAACCACCTTCGGTAGCCCTTGACGTGCTGACCTCAATCACAACACCACATCCAGGGTAAAGACTACACGGCGACCTCCTAGCACCCAACAGACTGGAAGGTCTCCTGGCAAATCCGCCCAGGTCCAGCCCTGTTGGTGGCCATCTTCATAGCCCCTGGCAAGACGTCACCAGGATGATGGTCTTCGTTCCCTTCAGCCCGAAACCCATCACCCAGCTTAACCGCCCTCACCAGGGGGCCAAGCCCTTGGTCGCCCCTGTCCATCGGGGCATCTCTATTGCTGCCACCATCTCGGAGATCTCCAAGACATCTGAGGGAGAAGCTGCGGCCAGGAATCCCCGGACTCTGACAAGATGATTAAGGAAAACAAATGACTTTCGGCTAAACCAAACAAGCTGAGGAGGAACCCAACAGAGGGAGAAGACCGGCCCAGGTTGGCAGGAGGAGCGTGTCTGCGAACAGTCTTAGAAAATCAGAGGAACACAGCTCTGGCCCCTGAGATGGCCGAAATGGCCCGCCAGGCTCCGGTACCCGGATGCCCTGGCCGAGTTCCATCTCTTCCTACCCCATTTATCTGTCATGCTGGACAGACAGTTGTTGACTCCACCGTTCGCAGAGGTAATTGAGTGTGTGAGTGTCATTTGTCAGAATTACTCCGGGGTGAAGAAGTGACAGCAGCCCTGTTCATCTTCGACAGGAGATGCTGTCACCATCTTCAGCTCCCTGGTGCCGGGCACGCCCACCTGCGACCCAAACCTGGGGTCTGCGTGTCAGCTGCATTCCTTTGTCATCCAGCCCCTCTTGATGAGAAACCACCAAACTTTTGGAAACGCCACTGCCATTTTGTCACGTCAGAAGACATTTCACTCTCTTAGCCCCCTGAGAACATAAAATCCCCTTTGTTAGAATCCTTCTGATGGACCCATAACCGCAAGCTGGATGTTTCCGCAGCTCGTCAGTCCTTCGTCACCCACCGCACCCATGGGAGCTTAGGAGAAAGGGGACACAGGGGAGCGGGGAGAATGAAAGGAGCCAATGCTCGCAGAAGGACCTCAGGAAGGCTTCCGACACTCCAGCCCCAGGACGGAGCTCTGAAGATGGGTGCCTGGGCACCTGGGCTGTCCTCAGAGGCCACAATGACCTCAGCAGACATCTCATGCAGGCCTCCAAGGACATAGGGTCACAGGACAGCAGCATCCTCCAGAAACACATCCCAGGCCCCCAGGAAGGACCATGCCGGAGAGACCTTCAGAGGCCGGGGGACCAAAGCTGGAGGCAAACCAATCGGCACGTCCCGTTGTGACCCGTGATCTGTAGGCCCCGGCAGGACTCACTGACAGACCCGGGCACGGGTGCCCGGCGTGTGGACCGCTGTGACACCTGGGTCAGCCATCTTTTGTCCATACCGGAATGCAATCTCCGTGAGAAGGGGTCCTGTTCTCACCAAGGGGAGCCCCCCCGCCACATGCATACACATAAACTAGGACCTGAGTGTGCGTGCTCCTCCTTGGAGGCCAGCTGTCACACTATCCTTGGTTCTTTATCTGTAAACCACAGTGCCCGGCTCCCGTTCAGGGGTGACAAGGGACCTGCGGTGCGAGCCACCCTGTCCTGTCCTCGGAAGACGTCATCGTAACAAGATCTCTCCCCACTTTCTGGTGACCCAGTTTCACTGGACAGCGTCCAAGGCTGTGAGGACAGGAGTGTGCAGACACACATGTGCATGTGAGAGCACATGTGCGAGAGCCGGTGGGGGCCACGTGCAACTATAGGCACACAGTATCCGAGGACAGGTGTGCAGTGAGAAGCCAGTCCCCTCCCAGTGTGACACCCCCCCCCACCACCAAAGCACACTCACACTAGCCTCCCAACACTCGTCTTCCAGAGGGAGACAGTCCCCAAGAGGGGACCTCTTGGTCCACATTTCGGTCAACTGTTGGGTCTCTTCCAGAAGCGGTGGGCGCACGCCCTACCTAACACCCACGCCTCTCAGCTTCTACCCTGACGTCAAGTCCAAAACTCAAGAGCACAGAGGACAGTGCAGCACACACACACTCACACACACCTCACAATATACGCACTCGCACCACACTCACTACACACACCCACACACACACCATACACGCCCACCCACACACTATATGCACACACACCCACACACACTCATGCTTTCAATGAACAATTTTAAAGCATCAGATGCAGTCTCTGGCAGCTGAGAAACAGGGATCTCCTGTCATATTCTGAATGTCCCAACTTAGTGTCCTGAATACCCTTCCCCCTGAACTAAGTGCCATTTCTGTCCCATGATTCATGCCAACAGTCCAATTAGGTCCAAGGCAGATGGCCTGGGAAACTGGCAAACCCCCCACAAACAAATAAACTCTTGTATTTTTAACAGAAAACACATTTTAAATAAACTACCCACAACTAATCACTTGGAAAACAGCTACAATAAATATTTGACTAGAAGCTTAGGGACCAGGGTCACTCTTCATTTTGGGACACCGGACTCTCTTCAAGGTCCAGTTTCCCCACACACATCAAGAAATAATAAAATCCACCCTGCTCACTCTCTGCTTTGGGTCTTGGGCAAGTTACTTAACACTCTCTAAGCCTTGGAGTGCTTGGGTGGCTCAGTCAGTTAAGCATCTGACCTCGGCTCAGCTCATGATCTCACAGCTCGCAGGTTCGAGCCCTGTGCTGACAGCTCAGAGCCTGGAGCCTACTTTAGATTCTGTGTCTCCCTCTCTATCTGCCTCTCTCTCACACTCTCAAAACTAAGTAAACATTTTAAAAATAAAAAAAAAACTCTCTAAGCCTTAATTTTTCTTATCTGCAAAATGGGACTGTTTACCTGTGAGGTTCATGGTGAGAATCATATGGTATAATGTGTGCATTTGGCAAATAGGAACATTTAATAAATGACAGCTACCAATACAGGTGCTAGAAATAAAATCATCATACAAAGTCAGTCTTTTCAACAAAAAGTACACAAAGACTAACGCCTTCGAGCTGCCCTATCCAAGAGGGGAGCTGGTGACCACTTGAAATACAGCTGGTAGCACTGAGAGATGGAATTTTCCATTTCAGTTAATTTTTAAGTAATTTAGATGTAAATGAAAAAAATGACACTTGCTTATTGGAAACAATGGTATGGAACACCTGGAACAAGCTGGGTGTGTGAATTCACTTCTCAGTGGTAAATTTTATTAAATGTGAAAAATGCAGATTAAGGATCCGTGATGAAAATCTAGCATCCAAATTGAGATGGGCTGTAGGCGTCAAAAACCACACTGGATTTCAGAGACCCAGTGTGGAAAAAAGGAATGAAAAACTATGTCATTAGTAATATTTAGATTGAAGTCATGTTCAGATGGTATTTTAGATAAATCATTAAAATTAATTTCAGCAACTGTGTTGTACTTTTTTTTTTAATGTGGCCTCTAGAAAGTTATAAATTGCATATGTGGCTCACATTCTATCTGTGTTGGACAGCAGGGTCTCAGAGCATGCTAGGAGGCAGATGTTAAAGACCTCCTGTGTGATTTCTCATCTTAATGAACTGGTGTTCGTCAACGGAAGGAGAATCGAGGCCACAGCAGATTTCTCCTATCAGATCTGCCTTCACGTGTATGTGACCGCAGGGTTGCCACTGCCTGTTAGGCTGAGTCGAGGCAGAGATACGACCCACAGGGAGGCCAGAACTAGCTGGCACGGCTCTCCCGATCTTCCCCACCGTAAGAGGGGAACGCAGTCAGCCCAGCGCAGACTGCCAGGAAGGGGCAGGCAAGCCCGGTGGACCCAGACTTCACACAAATCAGCTGTGGGGATCAGAGGTCCCAGCCACCCTGCTCCACCCGCCTCTCCCAGTGTGATCCACTATGATTACAGACAGCAATAATTCGACATCTGTTCGTCCTCAGCTGTGCAGGCTGAAGCCATGATGATTAATGCTCTGGTAATGGGCACAAAGTAAAAAATATTAATCTTTATAAAAGGTATTCAAAAGGCATCATCAGCTTATAAATGTCCAAGTAGAATATCCGTCTATAACCCCATTACAGCTCTACATTAAGGCAAGATGCAAATTCGAAAATGAATTTGTCCATTTAAAACATTCGTTTTATGAACACTGAGTAATGTGCTGCTTAATTTTTAGTTTGGTCACATTAAACAAATGATCCATAAAGTGCATTTAATAACCTTGAGCCTGTTACATAGAACTGAGATCCAGATTAACACTTTTAATGAGAATTAAACAGTAGGATCTATATAAATGGGGGATGCTGGTTACTCATTTGTTACAGGCACTCATCTTATTTTCCAACTCTCTAAGAACTCTGTACCCTCATGATTCAATTGGTTCAAATGACTTTCTCCCTCCATATAAGTCTTCAAACAACAGAAATGCAGAAAATGGAGCCATCAACAGAAGGGATCACGGGAGCCATCTACTTATGTCCAGATTGACAGATGGGGTGCCAGGAGCCAGAGTAAAGGGACATGCGGGGATTGCACCACTAAGCAGCCGAGCCAGAATTAGGTGTCTGATCCCGGAGAGAGAGCTCCTTAGAATAAATGATCCATACATGTGCACGTGCACGTAAACATGTGTGGCTCGGGTATCTTTACATGTCAAGTGCAGATTATGTTTTTCCAAGCATCATTTTAAGGCAGCAAGCCATAAACATTGGTAGTATGAGGAGAATCCATTCACACGGAGTAACTCTAAGTATGTCACTTTTCCTTTTTGAGCTGTAGTTTCTTTGTCAGTGTTTTGGTCAGAAGCTCCTCAGCACCACTCACCTGAGGGCTGGAACTATCAGAAATAAGATAATCTGCATGTGAACTTTCTGCCCAATGTCACAGAATCTTAACTGAGAGGATGACATAGAAATTAAAAGAATTTAATTTATTGAAAATTGGAAGGAGGACGTGGCAGCATAGAGACTGTATAGCAATGGGAAAAGAAGCTGACCAAAGACGTCTTCTGGATGAAATCACTAGACATAATAAAAAATGTGTCATAAGGGTGCCTGGGTGGTTCAGTCAGCTAAGTGCCCAAATCTTGATTTTGGCTCAGGTCATGATCTCATGGTCATGAGACTGAGCTGCTTTGGGTTCCACATTGGGCATGGAGTCTGCTTAAGAGTCTCTCTCTCCCTCTGCCCCCCACCCCCGTTCAACTGCATGCATGCAAGCTCTCTTGTCACTCTGTCAGATAGGAAGGAAGGAAGGAAGGAAGGAAGGAAGGAAGGAAGGAAGGAAGG
>NC_064818.1:79885788-79924011 GCF_023721935.1 Panthera uncia | reverse complement strand
AGGAAGGAAGGAAGGAAGGAAGGAAGGAAGGAAGGAAGGAAGGAAGGAAAAGAGAAAAGAAAAGAAAGCAAGAAAGAAAGGAAGGAAGAAAGAAAGAAAGTCATCTTTTTGGAAGAAGGAATAGGGCAGCAGATATTTTAGATCCCTCAGTTTTGAGAAGTTTAATAATAGGGGTTAAACATTCATTAGTATTGCAGTAATTAATAATTTTTCAGAAGGAATGAAAGAACCAACAACAGAGAAAAATCACAAATGATTCCCATTTACAAGTAGCTGAAAAAGTTAAAAGATTACGTTGGAAGTACCAGTCACAGTGTCGAAACCGTAAGGTCTGATCCACTCCATCCTCAAGGATAGTCTATGTACTCAGGGAAGGGTTTACGCAACAAAAATAAAATGGGGTCTTAAAGGAAAACCTGGGAGTGGACAGGCTGACCTGGACTCCTCCAACTGTTACAGACAAGTTGTTGTAGGTACCATATCACACAGGCACAGAGCTAATCTCATAGGGCTTGGAAGGAACCATGAACTGCAGAGACTCAGAGGCATGCCATCGTGGTGCCTTCTGTGAGCATTACTAGATATCGGACAATCAAGGCAGCCTCTTCTAAGATTGCTCTCCTTGTTCCCAACGTCAAACAACAGGGAAAGGAGCCCACTCAGAGGGTGGGTGCAGGACAGAGAATCAACTGTGATAAAGGTTGGACCAACTACACCATGAGGAACTGTTGGCACCACCAATCTGATCACAGATAAGAGTCCCTACCGCGAAAAAGAAGAAAAAAGTATGAAAATTCCACAAGCACAGTACTGCGTTTCTACTTGTTTGTTTATGCGTAGTTTATATTTATTTATGTGTTCATCTATTCATGTATTTGTGTTTTGTCTTGTTCCATATGGCATCTGAAGTAAATTCGGTATTCAGAATGTATTACTCATATAATGGGTGTGAAATAGTTTGAGTGGGTGATGGATTTTTAATAAGACAACCCCTTAATCAGGACCAGAGTGGTGGACAGCTCCCTGACTGGGATTTTGCTTACAGATTAGGATTTGTGGTTTAACTCCTGGGCCCTTCCTTATCTGTAAATTAGGAGAATTACTCTTTTCCAATTATACATTTTTAAGCTGATGGCTCTGAAGCCTCTCAGAGGAATCAAACTTGCTATCCAACAGTGCTGAGCACATGGTAGGTGTTCAGCGAATTATAATTAAGAAATTGAGTTGACCCTCCTAGGTTGTGCTGTTTTAACAAACAGTCTTTTCAAATGCTCATATAATGAATGATACACAGTGATATATAGAATGAGATATGAAAAATGTATAATCTTTACAGATTTTTACAAATCTGTACAGATCTTTACAGATCTTTACAAATCTTTACAGATAAAGATTAAAATATTCTCAAAAACAGAAGAGGAGAAAATGATTTCACATTCCACTATTATTTCAAAAACCAGTCTTTGGGGTTCAAAGCCAGTAACATTCCTTAGAAGTCAGGCAGCACAACTACCTAGTTAAGTATTCTGGACTGCTCTATGCGTGGTACGTTTATGTGACTATGGTACATGATAGCCACAACCCCAATTTTTCTTTCTGTACAATATCCCTCAAGTTAACAAAACTACTATAGAGTAGCTCTGGGTTTAAGATCCCTTCAATAAAGAGAAATATCTCTCCATTTTCCACGTGGAGAAGCTCAAGAGATTTTTTGTTTATGGATCAAAAGCATTAAGAAGGTATATTTTATTATAAATCTATATCAAACACACAGCTATTCTTTCTACAATTTAAGGCAAAAGAAATTGATTAATAGAATGGTTTTAAGAAATATGAATTTTATAACTGGGATTAATCACAACAAAAATAGTCTAGAAATCTGACTTCAATATTTCCTAATAGCTGGTCCCAACAGGTATCTGAGCCTTTGCCCTCAGATTTCAAAGGGCTGCTGTAACTAATGTTTCTACTATTAAAAAGGAGAGTTTCACTCTGCTTGATAACTGGAAGAATCATTCACCTTGAAAATAAGAATGAGGAAGATAATTTAAGTTCTTTAGGCCTACATTTTGAAGAAGCGCTGTATTGTTCAAAAATGAAACACAAATGAAGTTTTATGAGGCTGATGAACACTGTCTAAAAGGAGCCTGTTCACTATATTGAAAGAAACAGCCATGGGAATGGCCAGAAAATAAGGGACTGGCACGTTTCCCATTCCTACTCACTACCAGATTCCAACCATCAGGGGGAAAAAACAAACCCCAAAATGAAAAACAAACAGAGGGGTGCCAGTGAATAGAGAGCTCAAAACAACATAATCCAGCAAGAGTATTAAACTACTCTCAAGACCATAAGGGGATTATCTTTCCACTAAATCTTTAAATCTTTACTCTTCCAATCTTGCACTACCCTCTAAAAACGAATTTAAGACACAATGGTAAATTCACAGTAAACTCTAAAGAAAATCTCTCCATTGGTTTGGTCGCTTTCAATATGGGAATATGGAAGGGCTAGCTCCTGAAAGATGAAGAAAATGATGTGGTGATAATTGGAATGAACTTTCCCAAAGGTCTCTGGCTCAGATCCACGGTGGAGAGGAACCCATGTGGGTAAGGGCGTGCATTCAGAAGCTCCCTCACCTTAACACAAAGGCACCTTGCAAATACGTCCAATGCTCTTGACTAATTTGAAAGTTAATGCTATCTGGTTGATTCCTTTTTTCCTCACCGCTTTAACATTAATGTAAAACATTTTTGTGAGCAGAAATCCCAAACCTTGGTGTCTTAGTGTTTATTTTAATTTAATTACATCGAAACTTTTCATTTCTATAATAGGATTGAAGCTTTAATTTTCACAGCTTTTGTCAGATATGTGGGCAACAATGTAATCACAGGGGAACAAAGCTACAAATGCACAAATTATGAAGCTCTGACCTTTCCGTCTCTTTGTATCTTGCTTTGAAAATCTGCTCACTCCACACCACAGATTATATGCAAGAGTCATCTTTTTGTGAAGCACATAATCTATTTAACCAGCTTTCAAGTAGTCAAGTCACATCGCGAGACAACGCTTGGAAGCCATTACTGCCCATTCATTGACTCCCGTGCACAGCATGCTGAGGAGTCCGACGCCCTTCGCCTCCACGCGGGAGCAGGAGTGGGGACATCCAAGGTGGAGTTGAGACACCGGCCCGGGAACCAGCCCGTCTGCACACCCTGCCTTTCCCAAAACAAAGTCATTTGCTCTCTGAATACCACCATGCTTTTGAAAAAGACATCCTAATGACATGCTATGGTGGCCGGGATTTGCCTCAGAATATGTGGGGGAGGAGCACAGAGACAAAAACAAGACTGAACGGGACTTGAGACCTTTGGAAGCCCAGTGAGGAGTGCACACAGGCGTTTGTGACCCTCTTCTCTCCGTGCTTCTACAGGACTAAGCATTTCTATAACGCGAACAAAAAGCTATCTTGAATCCAGAAGCAGAGTTGAGGTGTCCCTTCCCCCACCTCCCATTTCCACAGAACCGACGAAGTGCTAAATCAGAAGCAAAACAGGTGATCTTCATTTTACAAAACTGCTCACAGATGACCCTCTACATCTTCAGTCACTCACGAGTCTTCCTTTCCCATGTCTCCCGATGTTACTCGTCCTCAAGACAACTCCTTCCTGCTCCATGATCAATCCATGCAGAGCCAAGGCTAGCAGAGACAGCCAGCTTCCCCGAGCAAACACAAAACCTCTCCTCCCCCTACACCGAGTGAAATGCAAATGTATGCAGCTGGTCATGCTTCCTTCTCTGTGCTGCTCCCTGAGAAAAGAAGCGCACGATTGGGATATTCATGTCCGTTTCTGTTCAGGCAATAAATACGCACTGCAGGTGCGCCCGGGGCCAGGCACTGTCCTAGGAGCCGGCGATTGGGCAGTAACAGCATGAACAAGCAGGCCATGCTCGGGGAGCTCTCACTCTAGGGAAAGACCACAGATAACAAAAAAGCCAAGAAGAAAAATGGGCACTGATTTCCCACAGTGGAGAGTGGCAGAAGCAGGCCTGGAGGAGAGCGGCTGGGGGTGTTCCATGCAGGGGCGTTGGAGCACCTCTCAGAGCAAGCTCTCTGTAGTCCCTCTTGATTTTTTGTTGGTCCAGCTCTACTGACTCTTGGCTCATATTTGACATGATGATTACCCTCCCCCATGAGGGCAGGATCTCATCTGCCATTTTTCGACTGAACCCTCCACAAACACGACAGACACGGCTAACGTCGGTTGTGCCTTAAATGTGAGAGGTCAACTCAGCACCATGCACACTTTCATCTTCAGAGGGTATGATTTAGGCAACAAGAGCAAAGCAGGGGAGGAAGCTGAAGCCACGTCACTTCTCGAAAGTCCCTGAGTTAGCAGGCAGGAGAGGCAGGATTTGAACCTGAGCGGTCTCATCAGAAAGCCCACACACTGAGCCCTCTTGCAGACCGCCCACCCTCATCACAGACAGGCCTTCAGAAATCCACAGTTCGTTATTAATGAGGAAGTAAAAGCGTTTGTAGGAGAAATGATGCAAACCATCATTCATGGTTTTGCAAATCAAAGTTAAAGGAGAGAGCCGTGCACTCAGAGTAAAGGCCGATGGTGTTGACATGCAGCCGTGCGCTGGGAGGAGTCGAGTCTCCAGAGGGCCTGGTGCAGCACTGGCTTTCTCAGCCGACCGTGTGGCAGACCCCCGCCATGGCCTTCGGTGTGGACACATGTAGTGTGGACTACAGCTCCTGAAGAGCCTTCTTATACTTGGGGGAGATCTCGACATGGTGAGCAGTGTCTCCCCCGTACAGAAGTCAGAACAAATCCACAGCCACTCTTACGACTGTAATGCAGACTATGTCCCGGATTCTGCCAACGAGCCACGAAGCAACGGGAAACGGGCGGTGGGAGGGCCAGCTCTGTGAAGACCTCCCATTTCCTTCCACCAGGGTGGTAGCTGCAGAAACAGCAGGAGCCGCGAGGCCCCGACCCAGAGGGAGCACTGCAGCCGGGGCACCTGGGAGTGGGCAGTGGCCGTGACGGCAGCTGCTGCGTCCACACCGGTTGGGGCCAAACAACCCTCT
Source organism: Panthera uncia (assembly GCF_023721935.1). NCBI lineage: Eukaryota > Metazoa > Chordata > Mammalia > Carnivora > Felidae > Panthera > Panthera uncia. The sequence goes on along the minus strand of NC_064818.1, from coordinate 79,918,913 downwards.
TTGCCAAAAGACACATCTCCTGCTAGAGTCTAGCAGACTCAGCTGGGTGTGTCCTCAGTCTCCGTGTCCTTTACAGGACAGAGAAGCAGCAGCTGGGGAAGCAAGACTGAAACAACGGGGCACCGTGAGCCTCCGTCTCCCGGGACCCACACGTGGCCCAGGAAGGCCTCTGTGCAGAGAAGCAATTCTAGTGGCAGTATTCACTGCGGGCCTTGCTATACGCGGATCAGCTGGTCGCTCCCAACGAAGGGGGACTCTTACAACCATGGAACGTATGTGCTATCGGGGGGGAGGAGGAAAGCGGTGTTTCAGAGCAAAGCAACAGAGTCAACACACACGCTGGTGAGCAAACACACGCCGTGGAGCCCCCACCGGGAAACCTGGTGGAGCCACACAGCGGTGCACTCTGACCACATCCCCAACAGAATGTTTCCAAAGGGCTAGCACACCCAGGGACCTGTCCGGCTAACTCTAGTTACACCCAGTTCTAGAACTCTGGACCCGTGGGAAGTTGGTCTGGCCGGTTCCACTGGGACCAGGAAGCCCACACAGACAAAGACCATTGTTACAAATTAACAAGAAGCGGAACAAAGCAGGAAAATCAGGGCCATCATATCTCATCAAAAAATACTTTGGCTTTAACTGTTTATGCCAAACGTGGCACACAGTATCTTGCAAAAGTAATGCCATCTTTGTAAGAACAGACCAACCGGAAGACTTCCACCCGTAAGTCTTTCCTGACGAGGATGTAAGGCGGCTACAGGTCTGCTCTGAAGAAGCTGGGAGCTCGCAGATGAGGAAAATCCAGGTGATCTTGGCGAAGAATCTTTTCAGAAAGATTCTTAACACTCAAAGCCTGTAAGCGAGCCCTCTTTTTTTTTTCTTTTTTGTCAATGTTTATTTATGCCTTTTTGAGAGAGAGAGAGACAGAGAGAACAAGCAGGGAAGGGGCAGAGAGAGAGGGAGACACAGAATGAGAAGAAGGCTCCAGGCTCTGAGCCGTCAGCACAGAGCCTTGACGCGGGGCTTGAAATCATGGACTGTAAGATCACGACCTGAGCTGAAGTCAGATGCTTAACAGACTAAGCCACCCAGGCTCCCCCAAGAAGGGCCTTTTTCACATTGGACGACACATTCTGAAACACTTTGGGGACAGCCCATGAGCATCAGGGAGGGTGTTTGGATTGCCAATGGTGGCTTAAACAAGGTCTACGGACTGGGGAGCTGGGGAGCCACTTCTAAGGCACGAGGCTTCGGCTTAACTGTGGCTCATGTGGCGCACGACAATTCCAGATTCGCACGTTTCGCTCAACCTCATTTTCTATGTCGGGTGCAACCTGCTACGAAAATTAAGTTCCTAACTTTGTACTTAAAAAGATTCTAGGTTAATAATTAATTGCATGCTGCAAAGGCTTCCAAAACAGGACTTGAGGCAGTCTGTGATAAAAGACTTACGGAACAAGAGTGAAAACAGAAACAGGGCACAGTAAAGAAGAGAAACACAATTACCAAACACCTAGGCTGACACAATTACCAAAAATAAAGAAGAGCCCCTTCAAGCTTTCTACTAGCTAAGTTCCAATAGAAGAAAACATTCCCTTGAAATGTATTCTTTTTTTAAAAAAAAAAATTTTAACGTTTATTTATTTTTGAGACAGAGAGAGACAGAGCATGAACGGGGGAGGGTCAGAGAGAGGGAGACACAGAATCTGAAACAGGCTCCAGGCTCTGAGCTGTCAGCACAGAGCCCGACGCGGGGCTCAAACTCACGGACTGTGAGATCATGACCTGAGCCGAAGTCGGCCGCTTAACCGACTGAGCCACCCAGGCGCCCCCCTTGAAATGTATTCTTAAAAGAATTCCCATTTTAAAGGTTTTTGATTGAACCATTTATGTTTCAGGTCCTTATCCAAAGAGAGCCAAGGGATATGCAGAAAAAGTTCTGTGATAGAAATTACGAATTAGAGGGAAGAAAGTCTTCCCTGTATCAACAGTCAACAGAAGTCAAGTACAATCAATTGTTGACGATTGTTACTAACGTTAATTGGTAATTCAGTGAACTGGTTTACCTCAGTGGTGGTGATGGCGGCAGTGTGTGTGTGTGCGTGTGTGTGTGTGTGTGTGTGTCTGTCTGTCTGTCTTCAGGCTGGATGGTCAGGAGAAGGGACGTCAGTAACCTCCCTAATATGATCCAAATAGAAAACTTCTGGGTGTAAAGTGTAGTCAGTGTGGAAGGAAAACAAAGCAGGCGTCCCCACCCATCACCCCCACCCTCAAGCCTTCCTTGAAGGCCATATTTCACCAAGCTTTAGAAGACACCTGGAGGATGTGAATAATTCAAGACCCAGCCCTCCAGTGAGACCCTGAAGAATGGACAGTCGAGATGAGTGTCTAAATAAAGGAGATTCATGTGCTTTGAATCCCAAACAAGGGCGACAGACCTGATTTTCATTTGCCCAAGTGAGAAACGGGCGTGTGGCCCACAGAGAGACATGTGGAAGGCTACAGAAACCCACTCATTCGTTGGTTTGGTGTTTTCTTTCACAAAGAACACTTGATCTCAAATGAAGTCTGAACATTTTCTCTCAACATAAGTCTTCACTGTAAATGTAGACTCCGGTGCCTTTATAAAGTTCAGTCCAGAAATAAGGTTAAAACCAGCAGGAAAGCATAGGGTCCAGTAGTCCAGAAGGTACGAAGGACTAATCTGGACACGCACTGAGTTCTCAGCGCAGCCAATAGCTCAAGAGGAGACCCCAGGCCAGGACTGCACCGTCCCTGAAACCCCACACATGACGACAACAAAATAAACGGACCAGCCAAACGTCTGGACACAAATAGAACAGTGTAAATCCGTGCCTCTCAGTCAGAATGTCACTCAACAGTCTGTACATTTGCCTCCAATAAATGAGGAAGGTTGCGGAATTAGGCAAAGGTTTTAGGCCTTCAATAAAACTGCTTGACAAGTGTAAAATATTAATTCAATCTGTCCAAATAGAAAGAAAATGATTAATAAAAAGGGTAGGGAGATAACATGAGGAAATATAAGGTGTTCCTCAGGATAAATGAGTTGAGGAATCATTAAAATTCTTATTACTTTGAGCAGGGTTTAAAGAAACCCTATCAAAGAAAGCAAAGTTCAGGAGAAGACAGAACCATTATTTCTAAATTTAAAGAAAACTTGACATTTTTCTTTGCAATCATCTGAATGGAAGCAGGTGATTGCCTCCCCAGGATAGACGATCACATGTCTTAAAGGCTACAATGTATGCTGATTATCTTAGGGCTTTGGTGTAGACCTAAATTACAAACTACAAGGTTTTCCCTTCATCTCTCAATGATCTATCACCTACGCTGTATGTCAATTACCGTTCTCTTGTACGGGCTAAATCTTCCTGTCTTGTAATGGAGCTGTTTTAATTGGTTGCAACCTCCACTCCTTTTGGCATGGAGGAGAGAATTCAGAAGGGACAAGGTCTACAGACAATGAATAATGTGACAATTTAATGATTCTCCGGCTTCTACTCACCATGCTGTGTGAAGAGGTCACTGTGAATGATTTCAATCAAGCAGTACAGCTTCTGAATGGTCAGCAAACCCATGGGAACATTTAGGATGAAATCAGTAAACATTTTGCTATAATGAAAAACACAAGTGAAAGAGTTTAGGGATACACAGCAAAATGATCCACTGTGTTCAAGACAGTACCTAGATGCAGGGTCATTAAATGGTCATTAAGCTCTACTAGAATATTGGATAATGCCCATTCTACAATATGGGCCAAAATCTCATCCAACAAAATGATGCTTTAAAATGTTGTTTTTCGCTTCATATCCACTCAAATGGCTAGAATCCCAAGGAAAGACAACAAAAAGTGTTGGCCAGAATATGAAGAAATGGGAGCCCCCATATCATGCTGGTGGGAATGTAAATCAGTACAGCCACTTTGAAAAACTGCCTGGCATTTCCTGAAAATGTTAAACACAGTTACCATATGATCCAGCATTTCTACTCCCAGATATATACCCAAGATAAATGAATATATATATATACATATGTATATATATATATATCCAACACAAAACCTTGTACGTGAATCATAGCAACACTATCCCTAATACTCTAATAGGGGAAAAACCCAGATGCCCATCACCTGCTGAGGGGATAAACAACATATAAGATAGCCATAAAAGTCATCCATAACAAGAAATGAAACTCTGACCCATGCTACAGTATTGATAAACCTTGAAAACATTACACCAAGTAAAAGGAGCCAGACACAAAAGGCCACATATCGTATAATCTCCTCCATATAAAATGCCTGGAAAAGGCCAACCTATAGACACAGAAAGGAGATTCATGGTTGCCTAGGGCTGGGGTGGGGACACAAAACGACTGTTAATGAGCACCAAGGAGCTTACAGGGGTGATCAAACTTCTAAAATTGCACTATGATGATGGTCACACAACTCTGTAAAGACACTGAACACCATTTAATTAAACACTCTGAACCTGGCGAACTTTACAGTACAGGTATTATATCTCACTAGAGATATTCTTCTAAAAATTTACTTTTACAGGGGCACCTGGGTGGCTCAGTCAGTTAAGCATCTGACTCTTGATTTCAGCTCAAGTCACGATCTCACGGTTCACAGGATTGAGCCCCACACTGGCTCTGCGGGCTAAAAGTGCACAGCCTGCTTGAGATTCTCTCTCTCTTCTCTCTCCGCCCCTCCCTGAATTGTGCATACACATGCTTTCTTGCTCGCTCTCAAAATAAATAAATTAACATTTTTTTTTTAATTTAGTTTTACAAATAGTCAATAAAACTATGAAGAAGTCTTAGAAGGAGGGTTCTTGTCAGTAACAAAGAAATGCCGTTCACCAGTCATATCAGCAAGGTTCTGTAAAGGAATAATTCCAAGTACTGGCAAAGTTTGGGAAGACAGACACCAACATGCTTTGGTAGACGGTTGCTTGGACTCTTCGAGGACAACTGGATACTATTTGTTTAAAATCTTTTAAGAAAATGCAAAAAAGAAACAGAAAAAAAAAGAGAGAAAATGTAAAACCTGGTAAATCCATTTCACTGGTTATCCTACTGACCTAAATAAGGACAAGGTACTACAATTAACCTACCAAAAAACTTGTCCTAGTGTGTTGTATAATAATAAAAACTGAACAGAATCCACTACCCCTCGGTATAGCACAGTGGCATGTTCTTTGTAATTAAAACCCCAGGTTGGTCTCAAAGTACTGCCACCGACCAGCTAAGTTATCATGGACAAGTTACTTAGCATGAAAGTGGGCGAATAACAGAACCCAAGATTAACGAACAACGCATGGAAAGGCTCGTGTAAAGCCTCTTCTGTGTGGAGAAAGCACATAATCGATGTCAGTACCTACGGTTGCTACCTCAGTAAATGACGGGGGAGCATAGGATACAACACCATGGAGGTTGCAAAAAAGTATGTTGCAGAAGACTATCGCACGATATGAGAAAACAAGATGTTACGCACAGAAGCTGACTGTAAAATAAAGAATATAACTGTTCATTTTTTTTTTTTTGCTAATGTTTATTGATTTATTTTGAGAGAGAGAGAGAGAGAGAGAGAGAGAGAGAGAGAGAGAGAACAAGCAGAGGAGGGGCAGAGAGAGAGAGGAGAGAGAGAGAACCCCAAGCTGAAAGCACGGAGCCCGACACGGCTCGATCTCATGAACCATGAGATCATGAGTTGAGCCAAAATCAAGAGTCGGACGCTTAACAAACTGAGCCACCCAGGCGCCCCACCTGTGTTGAATTTTTTAGGGAAATACATGTGTACTTATGTATGTGTATATATGTGCATGTGTGCAAATCCAGATCCTTCTAGTTATTTTTAGGTAGTAGAATTAAGTTTCACTCATTCTTCTCTGTGATCTCTTCTGTTTCATCGAAACATGAATCAATTTTCTAAATAGGAAAAAATACGCACATGATTTACAAGGTCATTTTTTTTCTTTTTTAAGAAGTCTGTAGATTCGGTGTCGAAGAGGCACAGAGGCATGTGTAAAGAGCCAAGTGACCACGAACAGACTGGACTGGCCCTGGAGAGGGGGTTCTTCCTTGGATCTCCAAGCACCGGTGCAAGCACCCACCGTGAACGCTGCCCTGCTGATGGGTTAGGGTCTGATCCCCGTCCCCCGTGAGGACAGCCTGAGAGCGTGGCCATGGCCCATCCAGCCGCAGCCTCCCTCACTGCCTCTGTTCCCTAGATCTGAAGCTCTAAGAATCTTCACCAGAAGCACCCGGAAGATTCGTTAAAACCGAATGTCTGGGGCCCACCCCACATTTCTAACTCAGAAGATCTGGGAAGGACCCCAAGAGTCGTCATTTTTCTAACAAGTCCCCAGGGGCTGCTGATACCGTCTGTGCTGCAGGGACAGGACCATCCAAAGACCCAGGGCAGACGTGCTGCCAGTGGGCCCCTTCACTCCTTTTCTCGTTTAGGGAATATGCTAAGCTGTGAGCAGTGTTTTCAGTGTGTGGGAGCAGGAAATAAAGGTGTCCGTGCAGGACGCTGAATCCTAGGCACACCAGAAACCTGGTGATTTGTGGAGGAAGCCTCCCGGAAAGACCCCGGCCCCTCACTGCCCGGGCATGAGTAACCTACCGTGGATATAAAGAACGGAAAGGGTGACCATTTTTTACTCAGTGTAACCACTCAGGGGACACACGGACCTTGACTCACGTTTAGAGGGGCATTCGGGGCTGCTAAAAACGATGCCAATCCCCTGCAGGTAGTTTACAGTGTCAAATGTTAAATCAAAACCGAAATCAAAAGCAGACAAGGGCTGTGCTTTAGATGTCTGGGGTTAAAAAGGCTGCGTGTCCCAGTGGCTCACAACAGTCTTGTAGAACGCAGGCACACGTAGGATTGGGCAGGAAACACAGGTGGAAAAAGGAAGGATTAGGTCCCAGCCTCACTCCTTGGTCTGAAAGCCCAACAACCAGCTTCCTTGAGGTTCGGTTTGATTTGGTTGATATTATCTTAGGTGACGACACCCAGCCCTCAGTTAAGAGCTCACAAAGAAGCCGAGTGTGTTGGGCAGGGTGGGGCAGCAAATAGAAAACCTCCTGTGTCAGGTATTTTAGGGGCTGAAAACACAGCCAAAGCCCAACCACCACAGTGAAATTCAAATTCAAAAGAATAGAAAAAGCCAAATCTATATGATCTACCCATTGGGCTGCAAACAATCTTCTAAACAAAATACTCTGTGGGGTGATGGATGATGTCTTTTCCATGTAAAGTCATAATTAGGGAAGTGTCACAGACATCATGACCAGCATCTGTTCTAGAATGATCCAGGGCACTGACCTCTGGCAACATGAGACTGAACCTCGAGGCTCCCATAACTTCAATGCACAGAAAGGGGGGCAAGATGAAGGACGCGGGAAGACCGCACCTTGGGTGCTTCCTTACCTGAGCTCTTTGGGATCGAACACCAATTTCACATCGTTGACAATGGTTGGCAAGTATTTCAACGCTGCCCCCTGCAAACCAAGAGCAAAGACTGCTGAGCCTTGCGGAGTTTGGCAAAGGTTAATACGAATCTGTAATTACTCTGAAGAACCACAGACATCCCAAGAGGAGAAAGATCACTTTCTAGGTGAAGAGAGGAGATGGTCGAACACAACAAAAACAGAGCAAACACGTCTAATCCACCAACAGTGGTGATCTGTCACATGGGTATCTTGGCACATAATAATTTAACAGAGGCCAACATTTATTGCCTGCCGACAAAACGCCTATACCGTGTGCAGCTTTTGCACGATTTCCTCCTTCACCCTCACGAAGCTATGGCAAATGAAGACGCGTGTCCCCCAGAAGAATGCTCTATCATTCAAATCACTGCAAATCCATCATATTCAACATTTAAAATGACTGCCTTTGTTCCGTTCCAAAACTGTTTTCTGTATATCTGCGTATCCCTTAATTAGGAATCTTTATTTCTTTTCCTTCAGTAACCTTATCTCTTGTATTCATATTTTTTATCTTCTGGAAAAGCCACGCTCTCAAAAACCAGAGTGATAGTAATCGTGACAGACGCTACCACATGCTATGTGCTGTGCTAGAACCTTTGTATATTTTATCCTTAATTCCACCGGAGCTCCGACAGGGAGCTGGCTGTGTTGGACAGCAAGCAAACTGCCAGTGGAGATGTCAATTACTTTGCCCCCAGTCACACAGCTAGAGCTGAAGAGAGAAGTACAATTCAGTTCAGTGGGAAGCCAGAGCCTTAGCCCCCTCAGCTGTGACCTGACGGGAAAAGTTCTTGGATTTTCAGTCTGACCGTGGTTGCCCCACCTCTCTCTGTGACTCTATGTAACTCCTTGTACCGGGCTGGGCTCCACCTCCCAGAATGAAATGGGGGAAATAATACGCATGCCAAGCACATCCTGAGGTGGCATTAAAGTTCAAAATAAAATGAAAAGAGAAGAGGGTAACACTTTAAACACTGGGAAATACTACACTTAAGGCACAAACAATTGTTAGCATTATTTTCCGAAAGCAAAAAGGTAGTGTTTAAAAAAAAAAAATAAAGTCAAAATGGAGTCACTTGTGCTAAGTAAGCCCCATGTCAGCACCAAGAATTCATACCTAAACTAACTGCAGTTTTGGCCTCTCCCAGGAATATAATCTTAAACTAGTCAATCTGAAATTTCCTGGTCAGCACAATAGAGGCTATCCACCTGTTAGACCCTTTCCATCCCTCAGAGAAAGATCAAGGAAGGCTGCTCTTTCCTTTTGCCTATAAAAGTCTCATTTTGTACAGCTCTTCAGGGCTCCTTTTTACTTGCTAGATGGGTTGCTGCCCGATTCACAAATTGCAGAATAAAGCCAATTAGCTCTTCAAATTTACTCAGTTGAATTTTGGTCTTTAACAGCAAAAGCCCACTTTAACATACTACACTGAATATATATGGTCAGCCGATGTGCAACAAAGAACACAAGCACCTCCCCCTCAGCACCAAATGAAACTCATCCCACACCTCACACCCTATACAAAAATGAACTTTAAATGTATCATAAATCTCAAACATAAAACTTAAAACTACACAACGTCTAGAAGGCACTTAGAAAGGACACCAAAAGCACAATCTATGAACGAAAAAGCGGGGCGCCTGGGTGGCTCAGTCGGTTAAGCGTCCAACTTCAGCTCAGGTCACGATCTCACAGTTCGTGGGTTCAAGCCCCACATCTGTGCTGACAGCTCAGAGCCTGGAGCCTGTTTTGGATTCTGTGTCTCCCTCTCTCTCTGCCCCTCCCCCACTCGCACTCCTCTCTCTCAAGAACATTAAAAAAATGAAAGCCAAAGAAAAGAAAAAGAAAAACTAAAGTTCACCAAAATAAAAACTTCTGCTCTGTAAAACGCAATGCTAAGATAATGAAAGATGAGTCACACTCCGGGAGAAACTAATTGCGGATCGCATATCTGATCAGGATCCGAATCCAGCACAAACAAAGAACACTTAAAACTCAATCATGAAAAAAAAGTCTACCCCCCAAATAGGCCAAAGATTTGAAAAGACACTTTTCCAAAGATGCTATATGGATGGCACAAAAGCACTTGAAAAGATGCTCAACATCACCAGTCACCAGGGAAATGCAAATTAAAACCACAGTGAAATATCATTACCACCTACTAGAATCGCTGAAACACACACACACAGACACACACACACAGACACACACACACACACACGCACACACACACACACGCGCGCGCGCACACACACGCGCACACACACACACACACACACGCACGCGCACGCCTGACAATACCAAGTGCCATTGCATATGCTGCTGGGCTACATGCAAAACCAGGTCAGCAACTGTGGAAAAGCACGTGGCAGGTTCTCACGAGGTCAGACACGCACTCTCCGTCCAACCCAGCAACTGTACTCGAGTCCCGACCCCAAGAAATGAAACTTCACGCTCACACAAAACCCTGCGCGGGAATGTTTACAGTAGCTTTATAGGTAAGCATCAAGAGCTAGAAACAACTCACAGTGCCCTCCCTCAAGAGGTGAATCCATGCAATGGAACACCACTGGGTAACAAGAGAGAGAAGTCGAGCCCCTGATACACACGACGTGGATGCATCTCAAATGCACTCTGAGAAGGAAAACCAAAAGGCTACGCAGCACGTGATTCCACTTTTAAAACAGTCCAGAAAAGGCACACCTAGAGGGATGGAGAACACCTCAGTGGGTGGAAAGGGGGGGCAGGGCTAGTCTACACTGGGGGATGGGGTTGATCCAGTCTACTATACAACTGTATGCAAACCGCACCTTACTTTTCAAAACGAATAAAAGCATATTACCTGGACAGACAGGCATGAGAAACACCTGAGAGAATGTTCCTGAATCTCAACACTGCTACCCTAAGAGGTAAGTGGTCGGATTCCAGTCACTTCAAATGAGTTCGAGTTTCTTAATCTGTAGCCTGGGAATATTCTGTACGTGCCTGAGACTCACGTAAGTGCTCAACTCTACTGACACAGTACATCCTCAGGACGACGTGTGGGCAAGATCTGTTATCCCCTTTCACAGACGAGAAAGTAGAGGCATCCAGGGAAGTCACGTGTCCAGATTCACACCGCTGGGATCTGGAGTGAGGCCGTGCAAGTCCACGGTGAGCGTGAAGCCAGCACACTCAACTGTCAGCACTCCTCTCGGCACTCCACGGTCCAGATGAGACAGGACCGGAAGGCAGTGCACTAGAGAATCTCCGAGGCTAATCTTCTCGGTGTGAACCCTGTCCTTCACCACCAGCCGCATCAAGGGATCTCAACCAGCTCCTCTGGAATTCAACTTTTGAAAAGAGCATCAAACAGAAACAATTTCATTCTGGTCTCAAGAGTTCTGCCTCAACTACCTCAGTGCCGCTTTGAGAAACTAAAAACAAAATATTCACCGAGAGGCGTCATAAACAGGCGTTTGCACAGGCTGACTGCTAGGGCCCTAAGGTGTCTGGTTTACTTTGTGGCGTCCCGAGGGGAGAAACGCATGAGCTTCCTGCATTTTATCCTCCACCAACAAAGCAAACCCTCCCGGCAGCAACTTGATAAATTCCATTTCTCGAGGAGGACGACATAGACAGTGACAAGTAAGACAGGTCTTCATGGTCACCTTCCACTTACCGCCCTGGGGCTGCGTTAACCAGGCAGGCTGAGCGCCAGAGCGGGGCTGGGGCTCCCCAGGGCTGCCCCCCACAACCCGAGGTCACAGCAACGCCCACGGAGAGGGGCGCACACCCACCGGGATCCAAAATGCTGTCCAGCGCAGAATTCTGCCTAACAGACCGAGATCCTACGGAGTGTATCTTATGGTTCGTGGCGTTTGGAAAGAACAGAGATGTACCACCCACTGGCCTTCAGCCCCGGATTAAGTAACAAAGGACAGAGGGAACAAGGAGAAAGGGACCAGCATGTGCACCTGGTGCCTATCCCTGTTCACTCTCCGCCTTCCCCCGAGGCTATTTCTCCTCAAGCCTGGGACACCCCCCCACCCCACCCCGCCTCACCCATCTCACCTCCTACTTCAGAGAAACACAAAAGCCGCCAGGAGAAAGAGCAGAGCCTCAGGAGTCCATCTGTCCAGGCAGAAGAGGCGGGGTGCCTGCCTCCAACGGACCGAATCCTGCCCCTGGGCTCAGCAAGAGGCCCCCTCGGTCTCCCCTTCTCCCTCCAGGAGACCCAGTCCTCACCCCAGCTGGTTCCTCTTCCCTCCGCAGGTGAGCCCACGTGGGTCTCTCATGATAAGTGCCCGGAGAGCCCCAGGCACCTCCCGCCTCTCGTGCACAGGCAGCGCCCAGGCCTACAAGGTGCCCGCTGCCCGGCCCTCTCTCACCTCTGCCCTCGCAGCCCGGCCTCCGCCCCACCTCGTCTCCATTCCTGCCAAGGCCACAGGGGCTTCAGGCCGCTTCTCAGGTGACCCTTCCCATGATACTGCTGCGACCCCTCGCCTGCTGCGGCATCCATGGCCTCACCCCCAGGGCCTCCGCCTTCCTGGGCACTCGCGCCTCCCCAGCTCTCTCTGTGCGGGGCCCTGTCCCCACCATCTCTTCAAGGTGGGTGTCCATTCTAGACCTTTCTCCTTCCTCCACATACCCCTCAAAACCCCACCTTCTGCCAAGCCACGGAATCCTAGTGCCAACTGTCCGGGCTCACCTTTCTCCTGAGCGTCACACCCACACACACAGTGGCCACCGCACTCCTGCACACGGCCATCCCGCAGACGCTGCAGGCCCCACCTGTCACGCCCGCCACCCTACCTTGCCGGGGCACCTCGGCTCAGGGCACCACACGGCAGAGTCCCCAGGTCACAGCCTCCCCGGGATGCTCCCTCTGCTTCACAGCACTTCCGACCAACCACAGAGCACGGCGGTATCCTCACATTGAGGCGCCCCTGGTCCTACGACCTTCTCCCCTTCTACAGGTTCTACTCCCTGGTCCCAGCCACTCGTGTCTCTGGCACTGTCCTGGCTAACACCCGACCCCTCCGGCTCACACCTGGGTCAGAATCTACGGATACTGCGGTGGCATCGCCCAACCGCCCAGCACCCTCAGGGGCCCTGGCCCTTCCTCCCCGGTGTCCCCACTCAGCGGCCTCCACCTCCACCTGCAGGACTCGGTCTCTTCCGGTTTCCCCCACGTGCCAGGCCCTCCCTCTGCCAGCCGACAGGCCTGTGCACGCACGTCCCTTCTTCCCGGGCCCCCCCGTCCACCACTCCAGCTGTTGCCCCAAAACACTCAAGAGTTAGCCCCTGATTAGTCCTCAGCCCTGCGCTTAGACATCATTTTCTTCAAGACCCGTGGATTCCGGGTTCGGTGTCTGGAGACACTCCTGCTCTGGGCTGTAACAGAAGCTTGGCGTGTCTGTGTCCCCCCAGACCAGAGCCCCACAGGCATGGCGGGGCTGTCCCTTCTCTCTGGGCTCCCTCAGGCCCTGCCGAGGCTCCTAGACGCGGCAGACGCTCCATGACGCCCCGACTGACAGAGCCCTGAATAAAATCACCTCTTAGTTCTCAAGAGACACTCTACCTCTTTGCGTTGGACCCACAGAAATCCCCACGCTCGGCCAAGGGAAATCCACTCCAGTTTGATGAGACAGCCAGGAGAGGCAGGGACTCTGAGGTCCAGGCTGCCGCCGGCTCTAACTTTCCCGACCAAAGACTAGCTTTGCCCGTTTCTAATACTGGTTATTTGTCAAGAACCTCAAGTGTTTTGGTTTCCGGCCCTGCTTTCGGCAAAAGGCTTCGCTTCCCCTGACTGCAGTCAGGTCTCTTCCAGGTGGGAGGAGCCGGTGTTCAAGAGCTGCCCGAGACGTAGAGCTGAAGACAGGGAAGGTGGGGGGCTGCCGCGCGGAGGACGGAGCGTGCCGGTCGAGTCTCATCTACAGAAAGACACCTCCAGGATGGAAGGTCCCGGCTGCAGGTGAGACAACCCACGCCTGCATGGTGCACAGGGGGCAGAGCCGTCAGGGGGCAGAGCCGTACAGGGGACGCGGACACAGGTTCCTGGGCCAAGCGGACTGCGGGCAAAGCACGCCTCCACCATTTGCCATGTGAACATAGGAAGATGGCATTTCCTGTCGCTAGTTCTCGTCGGTAAAACGTGCCGGTGAATAGCGCCTGCGTCCAGAGACTGTTGGCAGAACGGAAGGATGATGCGTGCGTGATACGCTCAGCACAGTCCCAAACACATCGCTGGTGCTCAACAGACGGTGGCCAACATGGCCACCAGTAACGGGGCAGGACAGCACATGACTTGGGCAAACACTGGCCTGGAGACCCTCTTTAACATGCAAAACTCTCAAACGTGACTCTATATCCAGAGTAAACTTTCATTTATAAAGTCCTATATAAAGTGCTAAATATTGAGTAGAATAATTTGCCAGATCATAGAATTCAGGATAACGGAAATGGGAGGCATTTGAGGTTTTTTTCTTTCTTTTTTGTCTTACTTATATTATTTTTTAAAAGTTGGTTCGTTAACTTTTTTTAATGCTTATTTATTTTGAGAGAGAGAGGATGAGTGGGGCTAGGACAGAGAGAAGGAGAGAGAGAATCCCAAGCAGGCTCTGAGCTGTCAGCACAGAGCCCAACACCGGGCTCAGTCCCATGAAACGTGAGACCGTGACCCGAGCCAAAATCAAGAGTCAGACATTCAACCAACTGAGCCACCCAAGCACCCCAGAATGTTTTTTTTTAATTTTAATGTTTTCTTTTAATTTGTTTAATGTTTATTCATTTTTGAAAGACAGAGACAGGCAGAGCACAAGCAGGGGTGGGGCGGAGAGAGAGGGAGACACAGAATCTAAAGCAGGCTCCAGGCTCCGAGCTGTCAGCACAGAGCCCGATGCAGGGCTTGAACCCACGAACCGCAAGATCATGATGAGCCGAAATTGGACGCTCAACCAACTGAGCCATCCAGGCGCCCCTATTTTAATGTTTATGTTTGAGAGAGACAGAGACATGGTGGGGACGGGCAGAGAGAGAGAGGGAGACACAGAATCTGAAGCAGGCTCCAGGCTTCGAGCTGTCAGCCCAGAGCCCAACGTGGAGCTCGAACTCACAGACCGTGAGATCATGACCTGAGCCAAAGTCAGAGGCTAAACTGGCTAGGCCACCCAGGTGCCCCCAAACTGGTTCTTTTTAAAAAATCTTGCTCAGGGGCGCCTGGGTGGCTCAGTCGGTTGAGCGTCCGACTTCAGCTCAGGTCATGATCTCACGGTCCGTGGGTTCGAGCCCCGCGTCGGGCTCTGTGCCGACAGCTCAGAGCCTGGAGCCTGTTTCAGATTCTGTGTCTCCTTCTCTCTGTGACCCTCCCCCATTCATGCTCTGTCTCTCTCTGTCTCAAAAATAAATAAACGTTAAAAAAAAAATTAAAAAAAAAAAAAAAAAAATCTTGCTCAGAATATGCGGAGGCCAGCATGTCAGCAGCCCCAAGCCCACAGTGCCCTGGCTGGGTTCCCTGCAAAGGGGGACAACCACCAATCAGCTCACTGGGGTGTGGCCCGGGGGACTGGATTGGGAAAGGCATAAACTCACAGCGTGCGCCAAGAGACAGAGCTGGGTGCGGAGTGGAACCTCTTTCCTCAGCCCTCGAGGGGCCACGAGCCACAGGCCACAGAACCCGTGAGAGCAGCCCCTTCTGACAAAGCCCAGCCAGGAAGAGAACAGCACAATGCAGGAATTTAGATGATTTCACTGTTGTTAGCTTTGTTGATTCATCTCCTGGTTTTTTTTAAGACATGGTTGCACTAATCAAATCAATGTTTGCTTTCTGGGAAAGTTATCTCTTCAGGTTTGACTTCAAACCTAAGCAAATTGACGTAACGGCATTTTAAGTCCTAGCTCGCTCTTCTCTTTGAACTTGGCAAAGCTTCCATCTGCCCACCTGAGGAAGGACATGCCCAATTCTAAATGCGCTTGGGCCTCAAGGCGATTGACACGTGTGCACTGGCATGCTGGGAACACAAGCTTGAGACCCAGCACGCCCAGGCACACGGAGGCTGTAGGTAGAGCCAAAATTACCACCAAATACAATAGGGCTCTCCACCACCGCGCACTGATTGAAAGCCAGCAAGCCACGGAAAGAACCAGAAACAAAATCAGAAAGAACCATGGCCGGTGGTAAAGCTACTTCTATTTCTATTAAAAGACAGGCAAGTTGCTGGGGACCCCTCCTAAAACGGAGTCCACTGCTTAATAACCTGGCAATCAAGAACTCGTGGGATCCAGCGAATGCAGCTCCAGGGAAGGAAAGTGAAGTCGGACCCAAATCAAACGGAGAAGAAACATACTGAAGGCCAAGTTTTAGAGGGAAAAAAATTGAATACATAAAAAGGAATAGGAAATGGCAGAAAATGCTAAGTTTCCTAACTGCTGAAATAGTTCAGGTTCAAGAAATTAAATAGATCTTATACTCTTCTCTAAGCAAATTTCTTTGTCATGCAGCTCATGAGAATGCCAACTTAATCCAAATCGTAAAACAAAACAAAAAAAAATGCACCTTCTACTCTGTCTCAGTTTAATGTTGTAAGTGCCTCTCTGGCTAAAACCGTTACTACTGATGATGATTAATAGACACTATTTTAGGGTAAAGTTCAGGCTACATTATTCAGTATAATTATTTTAATTAAATCCATTAGCATATCTTTATATAAGATTACAAGAGCTATCGGTGATACAAAATAAGTTTTCCTTGAATGATGTATGAAGCAATTATTAATTTACATATTTCTCAAGAAAACGCATATTAAAATGATTCCATTCGGAGGTTTTGAGCTAAAATATATAGGGCCCACAGATTCTTCTTTCAGACCTAAGAGTTCCATCTTTGGAAGATTTAGGGCAGAGCCAAACAGCCTCAGAAAAAACAGAGCATTCTAATACAGGAAAATGCAGCCAGACCAGTTCGGCCAACAGGTGCCCTAGACCTGAGTTGCGCCTTTCACGAGGAATGGATGAAACAGAGCAGATGGCGACAAAAACAGAGCACTTTGGAGACAGTCACCCTGCTCTATGTGTCTAAAGAATCCAGAACAACAACAACAAAAGAGACAATGACAGTGATTGTTTCTATCACTTAGACTCTATTAAGTAAGGCCTCCCTACATCTAATGTATCTTACACCTAAAAATAACTGTTTGCTTGATAATCAAGCTTTCTTTAAGCAGATATTGGTCTTTAAAATAGCATTCCCCATCCCTACCGCCAACGCTGGTTCATTCAATCCCAACTGACAGCTTAGCAACTGAAAGAAACCATTCCTAGGAGTAGTTTGATGTTTCAATATCACAAAGTCCAAAAAAAAATAACGAAAGAAGTACATATTTACTGATATCCTCCAACACTGTATCCGCCTACACTTAAAAATCAATGTCAGGGCCAACAAATATATGGGAAGATGGTGAACAATCATTAACACAAATCAAAAGCACAGTGAGATAGCATCTCACATCCATTAAGATAGTTGCTAGAAAGAAAGAAAGAAAGAAAGAAAGAAAGAAAGAAAGAAAGAAAGCCAGACAAGATGAGACGAGACAAGAGCAGGTGTTGACAAAGACATAAAGAAAATGGAACCCTTGTACGCTGTTGATGGGAATGTTAACTGGTACAACCACCGAGGAAAAACAATATGGAGGTTCCTCAAAAATTAAAAACACAATTATCATATGATCTGGCAATCCTACTTCTGGGAATACACCCAAAAGCAATGGAGGCAGGATCTTGAAAGTGAGGACCACGTCCGTGTTCATCACAGCACTACTCACAATAGCCAAGAGGTAGAAGCAACCCAGTGCCCGACAAGGACGGCTCAATAAAGAAAACGCGGTATATACATCCAAGGGAATGTAATTCAGCCTTTACAAAGAAAGAAATTCTGGCATATTCTGTAGTACAGATGAACCTTAAGGACATTATGC
Source organism: Panthera uncia (assembly GCF_023721935.1). NCBI lineage: Eukaryota > Metazoa > Chordata > Mammalia > Carnivora > Felidae > Panthera > Panthera uncia. The sequence continues at coordinate 79,901,435 of NC_064818.1, read as the reverse complement.
TCAGTAAAATAAGCCAGTCATAAAAAGACACATTCTACATGATTCCACTTATACAAGATATCTAAAATAGTCACATTCACAGACACAGAAAGCAGAATGGAGGCTGCGAGGGGCCGGGAATATCAGGGAATGGGATGTTGTTGTTCAATGGGGACAGAGTTTAAGTTGTGCAAGATGAAAAGTTCTAGAGATGTTTCACAACAATGTGACTACAATTAATACCACGGAACTGTAAAAACTATTTAAGGAATGTTGCATTATGTGGCTTTTACCACGATTAAAAAAAACAAACAGATAGGGGCGCCTGGGTGGCGCAGTCGGTTAAGCGTCCGACGTCAGCCAGGTCACGATCTCGCGGTCCGTGAGTTCGAGCCCCGCGTCAGGCTCTGGGCTGATGGCTCGGAGCCTGGAGCCTGTTTCCGATTCTGTGTCTCCCTCTCTCTCTGCCCCTCCCCCGTTCATGCTCTGTCTCTCTCTGTCCCAAAAATAAATAAATAAATAAATAAATAACCCAAACAATTTATTACCCCTTCCTTGGAGAATGCCAACATCATGTAAAAGGTCTCACCATGTTTCTCAGGGAAGGGATATTGTTTTCACCGGGCAGGACTACTCTTAAGACAGCTGTATCGCTGGCCCCTGCCCATTAAATGTCAGAAATAACCCCCCTGCACACAACACACAAACACACACACAGTCATGATTACGAGCAAATGATGCCCTGATATTCCCAAACACTCTCTGGCTGAGAACCACCAGGTCAGGCAAGAACTTTCCTTGCTGGGCAGCTTTGTCACAAACAGGTCCCCAGCAGGCAGAAGCCCTCAGCCCTTGGGTCGGCCTGGCCTGACCTGGGCTGTTGGTCCACTCTGGCCCCAAGAAGCCACAGTAATCGGCAATAAGTGGTCTACATGTGCTGTCGTATGAAAACAGTGGGGAAGCCCCCTGCCCTGCTCTCAGCCCCCTCCTCTCTCAGTAAAATAAGCCAGTCACATTCAGAGGGTGTCTGGTCAGGAATGGGATGAATCATAAGACAATAAAGGGCTAGGGTGGAGGGGAGCTTGGATGGCTCAGTCAGTTAAACCTCCGACTTCGTCTCAGGGCACGATCTCACAGTTCGTGGGTTCCAGCCCCATGTCGGGCTCTGTGCTGACAGCTCGGAGCCTGGAGCCTGGAGCCTGCTTGGGATTGTGGGTCTCCCTCTCTGCCCCTCCACTGCTCATTCTCTCTCCCTCTCTCTCTCTCTCTCTCTCCCTCCCTCCCTCTCAAAAATAAACATGTAAAAAAAAAAGGCACGGGGTTGGGGAGGGCAGGTGGAGCCGCCATGACTTAGGGATGCCACTGCTCATTCTCTCTCTCTCTCCCTCCCTCCCTCCCTCTCATAAATAAATAAACATGTAAAAAAAAGGCATGGGGTTGCGGAGCGGGGGCAGGTGGAGCCGCCATGACTTAGGGATGGAGGACAGAACACAGGTTTGGGGCTGAATAGCAGCACCGAGTTGCAAAAGGTGCAAGGTGACAGAATGAGAAGGGGGCAAATGACACACACGAGACACACACGAGAATAAACCCTCCTCTCCGGAGCCACTGTGCTCTCCGTAACCTCTGAAAATCCATCTGCCAGGAATTAAGTCAGGCTAAAAAGGGGTATTAACCGTAATCTAGGCAAGCACAAATTTGAATTAAATTACTGAACTTTCTTTGTTTCCCCCCCCTGCATTTTACCAACACAGCCATGTAGCTAAGGAGGCTCAGGGAGATGGCAACAAGGGAAGCGATCCTTTGAACAGGCCTCCACAGCTCCAAATTGGCGAAAATTGGCTACCTGTCTAGACAGCTTCCAAGAGCAAAGCACAATTTACAAATAATGGTGATTTTCTAAAACTCACTTGAAATTCAGAAGTCGATATACAGGAAAATGGTCCAGTTCAGAAGCATCTTAAGGGCCTGAACTGCAGTAAAGCGCTTTTGAAAACAGCAACTAGAGAATACAACACATCGCACTTGTGTTTTCCTCATGGGCTGAACAATTTCTTGAAACAGAGCCTCTGAGGAACACAAATGGGTGAGAGAGGGGCCCCTACAGTGGAGGGGAGGACGAGGTACAGCAGGAGGAGGAGGGAACCATAGGTAGGCCTCTGCCCCCCGTCACTTCCCACTGCCCACCTCGCTGCAGCTCATGCCAACCCTCAGGCAAAGCAATGGAGACGAAGGTCAAGGGAAAAGACACTCCACAGACAGAGGCAGCTGAACAGGGTGAAGAAGGGCTCTCTGGGGAGAGAAGCATTGAAATCAGAGGGGTCCCAGCCCTCCCACTCTCACCCCAACTCCAAGCCATGGCACGGTGGCTACCCTGCATCCCATATGTACAAACCCACCCAGAGTGGGTGGAGCTGTTTCCCCTAAACTGTGCCCAAGTCCTAACCCCAGGTACCCGTGAACACGAACTTAATTGGAAAGAGGGTCTTTGCAGATGAAATCAAATTAAGAGGAGGTCAGCGGCGCCTGGGTGGCTCAGTCGGGTGAGCGTCCGACTCTTCGTTTTGGCTCAGGTCATGATTTCAAGGTTCGCAAGAACGGGCCCCATGTTGGGCTCTGCACTCACAGGATGGAGCCTGATTGGGATTCGCTCTCTCCCTACCCCTCTTCAAAATAAATAAACTTTAGGAAAAAAATTGCAGGTCCTACTAGATGAGGGTGGGCCTTAAACCCAAAGCCAGTGGCTTTATAAAGAACGGAAGGGGACTGTGCATGGAGCACACACATGTGAAGGCAGAGGCAGGGAGCAAGCCAAGGAAGCCAAGGCTTGCCAGCAGCCATCAGAAGCTGGAAGAGACAGAAAACGATCCTTCCCCGGAACCTTCAGAGAGGGCACAGCTCTACCACGCCACAAGAGCACAGAGAGAATAAGTACCTGATGTTTGAAGCCATCTAGATTGTCTTCATGGCTTACACCAGCCCTGGGGGACACTACCCCGTCCCAAGCCCAAAAGGCAAGGAAGGAATTCCCACTATCTGCAGTGAGAGCGGAAATTCTGCTTTCACTTTCAATCTCTTTCCAACCAAAAACTTTATAAATACAATAAAAATGAGTTTTGAGTAAACTGAAATGCCATCGAAGGCAATGTGGTGTCAAATTACTACGTAAGCTGCTAAGCTCTTACTGTCCACACCTGTCTTGACCTCACTAGGAAGTAAGAAGCATCCTTGCATAGGCACAGGACAGAGCCCACCTGCTTGGACAGGGTACAAAGTGCAGCGGTCCCAGGCCTGTGGCTGAGGCACGTGGGGGAGGCCCATGGGGCAAGGAATATACCTCCCTTCAGCAGCAACAACAGAACTGAATTCGGATTCCACCCTACCAGAATCAGATCCTGACACAGCTTTCCCCACCCAGATCCCCCTCTCCGGCCCTCTTTCCCAGGGCATCCACAGCACGGCTGTGGTCACGCCAGTATTTATGCTCTGGCCAGCACCCTATCCTGCAGAACCATCTGCACTCACAGCAACATTCTGTCCAGTAGAGTGGCCACTCAGGACTTGTGTCTGCTGAGCACTTGAAATATGGCTAAGGGTTTTGATTTGCATTTCCCTGATGAGGAGTGACGTTGAGCATCTTTTCATGTGCCTGTTGGCCATCTGGATGGCTTCTTTAGAAAAGTGTCTATTCACGTCTTCTGCTCATTTCTTCACTGGATTATTTGTTTTTTGGGTGTGGAGTTTGGTAAGTTCCTTATAGATTTTGGATACTAGCCCTTTATCCGATATGTCATTTGCAAATATCTTTTCCCATTCTGTCGGTTGCCTTTTAGTTTTGTTGATTGTTTCCTTTGCAGTGCAGAAGCTTTTTATCTTGATGAGGTCCCAATAGTCCATTTTTGCTTTTAATTCCCTTGCCTTTGGAGAAGTGTCAAGTAAGAAATTGCTGAGGCTGAAGTCAGAGAGGTTTTTTCCTGCTTTCTCTTCTAGGGCTCTGGAAAACAGTGTGGACGTTCCTCAAAAAATTAAAAATAGATTTACCCTATGACCCAGCAATAGCACTGCTAGGAATTTACCCAAGGGATACAGGAGTGTTGATGCACAGGGGCACTTGTACCCTAGTGTTTATAGCAGCACTTCCAACAATAGCCAAATTATGGAAAGAGCCTAAATGTCCATCAACTGACGAACGGATAAAGAAGATGTGGTTTATATATACAATGGAATACTACTTGTCAATGAGAAAGAATGAAATCTGGTCATTTGTAGCAACATTTGGAGGGTATTATGATAAGTGAAATAAGTCAGGCAGAGAAAGACAGATACCATATATTTTCACTCATATGAGGATCCTGAGAAACTTAACAGAAGACAAGGGGGGAAGGGAAGGGAGGAAAAAAAGTTAGAGAGAGGGAAGGAGGCAACCCATAAGAGACTCTTAAATACAGAGAACAAACTGAGGGCTGATGGGGGGTGGGAGAGAGGGGAAAATGGGTGATGGGCATGGAGGAGGGCACCTGTTGGGATGAGCACTGGGTGTTGTATGGAAACCAATTTGACAATAAATTAAATATTAAAAAAAAAGAAATATGGCTAAGGGGACACAGGAGTAGGAATTTTAGCTTGATTTAATTGGAAAGGACTTAAATTTAAGTAGGGTAATGCAGGTCTAGAAGATTCAGCATAGCAGCATCCCTCAGTTTGCTCATTTTAACCCAAAGGTAGTCCCTGAGCCCTCGGGTGCACTGGCATTGATTTCTCCATTTCTGTCAGAGGATGTGTCTTGTGAGAATTAACTGGGACACTGCAGGGACCACGGTCGGTGGTCAATCATTTCCTGGAGGACAGAGTCAGCATCCTCGTGGCCAGCCTGAGACTCTTCCCTGTCACAGGCTCAACAGTTCAGTAAGTTACAAACAAATCCTGATTTTGCTAAATTAGGAATGCTGTGTTTGGACATGAAATACTCCTGGAAAACGTGTCTATCTCCCACGGTTCCTAAAATCTCAAGATGGGGGCACTGGGGGCTCAGTCAGTCAAGCGTCCAACACTTGATTTCAGCTCAGGTCATGATCTCATGGTTCCTGGGTTTGAGCCCCACGTCTGGCTCTGCACTGAGAGCACAGAGCCTACTTGGGATTCTCTCTCCTTTTCTCTTTGCCCCCTCCCCCACTCATGTGCATGCTCACTCTCTCTCTCTCCCTCTCAAAATAAATAAATAAACGGGGCGCCTGGGTGGCTCAGTCGGTTAAGCGTCCGACTTCAGCTCAGGTCACGATCTCACGGCCCGTGAGTTTGAGCCCCGCATCGGGCTCTGTGCTGACTGCTTGGAGCCCGGAGCCTGTTTCAGATTCTGTGTCTCCCTCTCTCTCTGACCCTCCCCCGTTCATGCTGTGTCTCTCTCTGTCTCAAAAATAAATAAACGTTACAAAAAAAATTTTTTTAATAAATAAATAAATAAATAAACAAACATTTAAAAAATTTTTAAATCTCAACATGAATTTGCCATCCCAGGACTCTGATGCTACGTGCTCTTCTCTTCCCGTCATACAGCCCTGTCTCCTGATCAGGAAATACCATAGCACGAGCTCAGATTTCTTGAGCTGTAACTCAGGGAAGACACTATATATCTGAAACTGTAATGCATAACCCACAACTGCCCTACAGAGAAAGGTTTAATATGTAAAGGGGGGATGGGAATCTCTACAGACCGACTTTCATGTGCAATTCAGGAATCCATGTAAATAGAACAAAAAGAATGCCTATTCTTCAGTAAAATAAAGGAAATAGATACATGACCCCCCCTCCCCCGCCCAACCTCCCAGTTCCAGTCCTAGGTCTTTACCCAAACAAATGAAAGCAGGTGTTCAAAGAAAAACTCAGATGCAATGTTCACACAGCATTATTGACAAACGTGGGGACGTCTCAAATGGATTCCATTCAAAAGAATGGAGTATGTCCATACAATGGAATATGATTTCCCATAAAACAGTCCATACAACGGAACATGATTCCTGGTAACACAGAAACAAGAACCGGTACATGGTACAACATGGATGAACCTTGAAAATGTGCAAAGAGAAGCCAGACACAACAGGTCATGTATCTCGTGCCGTCACGTATATGATACATCCAAGACAGGATATATCCAAGACTGATATGATATCTCGAATATGATAGATCCAAGACAGAAACAGGAAACATATTAATGAGGCCAGAGGCTATAGGAGGGAGGCAGTGGGCAGGTACTGTAATGGGAACAGAGCCTCCCTCTGGGATCCCGAAAATGTTCTGGAACCAGATAGTGGTGATGGTCGCACAATATCATGAACAAACTAAACTGTTACTTTACAATGATTAAAATGGTGAATTTTATGTATGTGTTTTCACCACAAAAATTTAATTAATTTAAAAAGGAATGTCCTTCCCTCACCTATAAAATGGCACTTTGCATTAAAATAATCCCAGGGGGCACCTGGATGGCTCAGTCGGTTGTGCATCTGACTTTGGCTCAAGTCATGATCTCATCGTGAATTCAAGCCCCACATCAGGCTCTGTGCTGACAGCTTGGAGCCTGGAGCTTGCTTTGGATTCCGTGTCTCCCTCTCTCTCTGCCCCTCCCCTGCTCATGCTCTCTCTCTCTCTCTCTCTCTCTCTCTCAAAAATAAATATTTAAAAAAAAAATTTTAAATCATAATAATCCGAGACTATTCCTAGTGACTCAGAATCCCTGTCATTAGAGCTGTAACACATATGACTGACCTGCACGATGGTTTCTAGCAGTGACAGACAAACACCTTGGAAACAGCCTGGTGCCTCAAACTATTTCTAAAATGAGGCATGAAATTAGTCATCATAATAATGATTCCAATGTCACTGGTTCACTGGGACAGCTACGTCTCGCCTGAAGCAAGCCGCTATCAATGCCAATGTTTTAATTAAGCAAGATGTAACACAATGTACACCAAGGTAGAAATCCAAGGAAACCAGAGAAGAGAGCTATCCCAATGTCCCAATACTTGTCATTGTCCCAAATGCCACCCCTGAACCCCCTTTCATATTCTGCTATAGTTGTACCTCCAATACGTGTCTCAGCATTTACATTTTTTAATGTATATTAATTTTCGAGAAAGAGACGGAGGGTGAGTGGGGGAGGAGCAGAGAGAAGAAGACACAGAATCTGAAGCAGGATCCAGGCTCCAAGCTGTCAGCACAGAGCCCCGTGCAGAGCCTGAACTCACGAACTGCGAGATCATAACCTGAGCCAAAGTCGGACACTTAACTGACTGAGCCACCCAGGCACCCCTCAGCTAATACTTACTATATAGGTCAAAAGATTTAAAACATGAACACCTAAACTCACGACTTCTGAAAAATGTACTCAGAGACAGAATGGGTAATTTTATAAATGTTGCCAAAACGAAGAAAAGGCCTTTGGTTACGTAACTAAAAATACTTCCGTGGGGCAGCCTCTTCTCCTCCAAAGGAAAAGCTGGTCAGGAAAACTAATTATCCCCGAGCCCAGACACCAGGACTAGGCAATGTCTGGCACCCATCCCCTGAGATGTCCCCTCACCCCACGGCCACCCTGCGCTTCAGGTAAAGACCCCACGCCTGAAAAGGCAGAAGCCAGCCTGGGGTCAAGACTCAGGGCCAGCTGCTCCTGGGTGGAGTTTTCTCTCCTGCTGTCCTAGATGGCAGAGTCTGAATCCTCCTTACCCTGTGGTCTCCCGGCGAAGGACGCAGGAGGGCATGGGGGAGGTCGAGGGAACAGAAAAATGGAAGGAAACACAGACGGGCACAGGGGACGTGGGAGCAATGGACAGGGCAGAGGAGCGAGGACAGAAAAGGAGCCCCAGGGAAGGGCTCCAAGCACACACAGGGAACAGACCCGGGGGAAGAAGCCACAGAGACTGTCACAGGTGGCCTGAGACCATAAAGAAAGTGCCAGTAGGGCTGAGTCACCAGGGGAGGCCAAGGACTAGGGACTCCATGGAGGTCTGGCCACCCAGCAAGGCCCCCTTCACTGGAGACAGGCAAATCAGGAGATGAGAACAGGTAAGGCCAGGAAATCAAACCAAGCTTACACAACATGGTGGGTTTTGTTGGGTGGCAGGGTGTGCACGAGCCTGCCGGGGATTCTGCAGCACCCACAGACCAGCCGGCTTCTAGAAGCCCGTGCTGAGGCAGCAACAGGGTCGGTTCCTTCCGAGTCTTCTCCTGGCTTGTGGATGGCTTCCCTCTCTCTGGGTCCCCACGTGGTCTCTCCTCTGTCCTGTGAGTCTGTATCCTAACATCCTTCTTACAAGGACACCCATCAGACAGGATCAATGCCCTCTCTAATGACCTCACATAACCTTAACTGCCTCTTAAAAAGCCTCATCTCCACACAGTTACATTCTGAGGGACTCGGGTTAGGGCAACAGAGGAATCTGGGGGACACAATTCAACCCATAGCACAGCTGTTCCCTCTTCTCCCTCCTTTATGCAAATGCATTTATTAATAAAAAAGACGTGTTTCTTGTACTTAATGGCATTCTCATTGTCACAAACCGTTGCAACACAGAACACTGAAAAGGGGTCCCTTGAACGAAATGCAAGCAGAAGTAGGGGAAGGTCAAAATCGGCCAACAAAACTTCTTTCAAAAGTTCCTCCTCCAGACGTCCCCACACCAGCCACAGAGACCACCAGCTCCCGTGAGGACAGCACAGGGACACCCTCCCGACCTGACCACAGGCAATGACTCTCCTCAGGAAGATCCAGGGAATCAGCACTTGGCGACTTCACCCCACCGGGTGAGAGAGGGGCGCCTGGGTGGCTCAGTCGGTCAAGTGTCCGACTTCGGCTCAGGTCGCGCACTCGCGGCTTGTGAGTTCGAGCCCCGCGTCGGGTTCCGTGCTGACAGCTCGGAGCCTGGGGCCCGCTTCGGATTCTGTGTCTCCCTCTTTCTCTCTGCCCCTCCCCTGTTCACGCACTGTCTCTGTCTCTCAAAAATGAATAAATGTTAAAACATTTTTAAAAACAAATAAAATAAAATAAAATAAAATAGTAAAACCCACTGTTTGTGAGAGGTTAGACTCCGTGTCCTGAGGGCAGAGAACTGGCTCCTATCCAGGACCCTTCCTGCCACACCGTCCCTGGCACCCGGCCGGCAGGAAAGGTCAACACACACTTGCGGAATGAATCAGAAAAGCCTATCACGTTGGGTGTTCTGTTCAGCTCTTGGTGGCTGCTGGAGAAGGAGGGAAGGAAGCCCAGGGCGTGGTGACAGCAAGCTAAACTCCAAGAGAACGACACATTCCCATTTACAAGCGGCGACTCAAGGCACCGGATGCACAGGCCCGATGGGATGGCTCTTGCGTTCTTGCTCTGGGGCAGCACGCACAGCAGGCCCACCGTGGATGGGGCCGCCCTGCAGACAATGAGAGGGGCGACCTGGGAAGACAGCCTCTGTGCACACACTCGGCCGCCCCTACTTAGGCTCAGCCCACCGTGTTCCCCGTAGGCTTCCCCTCCGCCCTCCAGGCTAGCGCACGAACCCCATGAGCTGACGCGAGCTTCGTTCGAAGCCCACCTCCTCTTGTGCCCAAGGCCACCTCCCCACGTGTGGGCACACTGCTTCCAGGCGGGAGGTTCTCCCCCCCACCCAACGCTCCTTTGCCATCGACGCCCCCAGGTGCTCACTGTGTCTTCCGCCGGGACGCCACCCAAGCCCGGCAGCGCTCGTCCACGGTGCAGAAGTGGGTGTTTCTCCTGGGAAACAGGGAGCAGGTGCTACCCTTTCTTTCCCACACAGCCCTCAAGGCCTGGCAGTGCTCCCTGCACAGAAACCCACCTGGCAAGCCGGTCCGGCCCACTCACATTCCCTGCTGAGGGCCTCCAGGGATCACAACCGCAAGAGGTCCAAGTCCCCCCGTGTCTTTCACCGACACGTGGGACCATCCACAGCCTGGCCACTCCCCGCCGACTTCTCCACCTCCCAAAGCTACGCTCTATTTCCTTCTAGATTTCTGAGGAAGCCAGGTGGCCCCCCTCCTCCCCCTCTGCTGTGCTCCCTAACTCCTTCCCTAGACGCCCTGCACTGGGACTCCACCGGTCCCCTCTTCTGTTACACACAGACGCACCCCCAAGACGGAGGCGGGGGCGAGTGTGACCACAACCTGCTGTCACCTTTTTGTATCAACTTGGCTCGGCTATCACAGCCAGCTGTTCAATCAAACATTAGTCTAGATGTTGCTGGGAAGGCAATTTGTCCATGTGATTAATATCGACACTCAAGGGACCTGATGAAAAGGAGAACACCCCGCGTGAGCTGGGTGGGCCTGATTCCATCAGCTGAATGAGGTGAAGGAAAGAACTGGGGTTTCCCTGAGGAAGAAAAACTTCCGCCTGAAGACTGCAGGGGCAGCTCAGTTTTCAGCCCAGGCTGCATGTTTCGGACCCGCCCCTGGCAGCCGCACAGTCTCGCAAACCAGTCCCTTGCGATAAATACACATCCCGCTGGTTCTGTGTCCTAGCGGACACCACAGAGCGGTACGCCTTCCGTGAACCATCGCAGCCCTAAGTGGGCTTACCTGCCCCCTTCACCCCCGCACCAAGCACACCTGGAGGGGGAGGGCACCACCTAGCTCTGGGGCGTCCTCCCGGCCCTCTGGTAAGACACTTGGGGAAGAGCCGTGGGACAGAATGCACCGGTGCTTAGGAATCGCACTCTGAATCCACAAAGGGGGAAAACCAGCAAGTGCTTGGGACACCTTCAAAGGGAAGAAGCCCTCCCCCTGCAGGATTTAGCGCTTCGTTCATTAACTCACCCACCCACTCCACCAACTGCATTGATTAACCGAAAAGACAGGCCAGATCCCAAAGAGGGCAGCTGAGCAAGCTTACTGAATCTTCCATAAGAAACCTTCCAGATGCAAGGGTTTTCTTCTTTTTTTTTTCTCTAAATTTATTTATTTGTTTATTTTGAGAGAGAGAGAAAGAAAGAAAGAGAAGCATGAGTGACAGAGACAGAGCCCCTCTTCTTCTTCTTAATAAAAGTTTTGGGGCGCCTGGGTGGCTCAATGGGTTGAGTGTCCAGCTCTTGGTTTCGGCTCAGGTGAAGATCTCACGGTTCATGGGCTCGAGCCCCACATTGGGCTTGGTGCTCTCAGAGCAAGGCCTACTTGAGACTCCTTCTCCCCCACCTCTGCCCCTCCCCTGCTCGTTCTCTCTCTCTCTCTCTCTCTCTCTCTCTCTCTCTCTCTCTCTCTCAAAATAAATAAGCTTAAAAAAAAAAGTTCTGACACTAAGGGAGGTGCATCATTGGCCACTGGGCAGACAGTGGATTCTCAGTCTCCTCCAGGCCTGAGTGCCTCAAGAGTATGCCCCAAGCCTACATGAGATTCATGGAAAAGGCAACATAAATGCATTTAAATTGGCTTCTCCCAAAACGTGGCTTCAAACATGTTTCTTCCAGTAACACTAAAAGAAATAAAATACACATTTCATGTTTCCTTTCCTAGATACAACTCAAATAAATAGTGAGCTTTCTGGAAAGAGCCACCATACTTATTTTCAGATGCAATACCAGAAATGATACGTTAATTTTAACTAAAACAAGAGCTCATATCAAGATGTAAAACCAGAGTAAATTAAAACAACAACAATGGTGAGGGATCTACCGCGCGCAAAAACAGTCAAGTTAATACCTTTTGACAATTTCTGACGTGTATGTCTAACACAGACACGAGAGCGAACACTGTTTGCAATCTGGGGGTTGGCGGGGGGGATGGTATTTTACTCCAGAAGAAGTCAAAGCTGCTCCCCCAATTGCCTGAAGGATACGGCAAATGCCAGAGGAAATGACAGTACACAGCACAGTAATAAGCAAAAACGACAAAAGCACCCACTTCCAATTTATAAAAGGTGTGTTATTTGAGACTCCACAGTGTGCCCAGCACATGACAAAGGGAAATCTGAGGCATTGGATGGCGGCTAACTGGTTATCAAGTTACATAAACTTCGGAGTAAGGTTTACCCTTCTAATCGCTACCATCAAACCTGAAAACTGGCCAGCTTTCATTCTGTGTCTGTAAAAGGTGATTCAGAGTGAGGTGGAGAAAACTCTGAGATCATGAAAGCAACAGCAGGAAAATAATTCTATTTATTGGAAAATGAAATGACGTGATCGTCCAAGAATATTCAATAATGCAGCTCAGGGTCTTGGAAAGTCTAGAACTTCACAAACACAACAGCATAGAAAAGTAAACTATGAAGAAAAAGCTCAGGGGAAATGCTATTGCACTGTATGTTAACTAGCTGGCATTTAAATAAAAACAAAAAAAAAAAAAAAACATAGAAAACCCGAGATTCCTCATTAATGTCCAACATTTACATTTGTATGAAGCATCATTTATCTCTTCATTAATTTTTTTTAAGTTTATTTGAGAGAGAGAGAGAGAAAGAGAGAGACAGAGACAGAGCATGAACAGGGGAGGGGAGGAGAGAGAAGGAGACACAGAATCCGAAGCAGGCTCCAGGCTCCGAGCTGTCAGCACAGAGCCCGACGCGGGGCTCAAACTCGCAGACCGCGAGATCATGACCTGAGCCGAAGTTGTATGCCTAACCAACTGAGGCACCCACACGCCCCTATAAAGCACCATTTATCTCTGAAGACCGATACCAACATTGTTTCGCTTCTACTTTATATAGATGGCCATGAAGGATGCAAATTCCTAGCTCTGTAGGGCTCTATGCATTTCATCAGCGTAACCTCGAAAAGGCTTCTGCAATCAAACCACACAGAACGCTTGAGAAAGAGCGCTGACATGCCATGTTTCTTGAGAATGAAGTCTGTGAGTGAACTAACTTTCTTCAGTGTCCTCACACTTACGAAGTCCCCATTCCCACCCGAAGTTAGCCCTGGACTAGTTCCTGAAAGAGTGTCCAGGATTTCCCAAAGACCCCCTGGACTACAAGCCGTCCCAATAGCTCCAGGGACCATCACCACCCACACTCAGGAGTCTCCCCAGGATGGGTCCAGACAGCAGTCCCCACTCTCCCACCACATGCCATGGACTGAGCCCAGCATGAATTTCCAGAACTTGGTCAACATCAGGTTAAATCTTATACAGCAATGACCCATCTATCTTACTCGTTGCTCTAAACCCAGTAGAAATTCTCAGCATCCACTTGAGAAGTCAATGTGTCATACGCTGCTTGGAAAATTACAAGCCCGTATTCTGAAAACTCTGGTGTGAATCTAAGTACACACGTAGCATGCACAAAGGTCCTTGTGGAATGGATGGTGCTCTAAGTACAAGCTGCAGAGTGCCTTTCCTTCTTCCCAAACCCGATCATGTACCTTCACCTTCTGGAACATCCTGGAACTTTCTGGAGCCCATCACAAATGCCTCTTGCCACATCCACTCCTACACACCCAGTTGTCTTTTGTCCAAAAAGCCAGGTGACCCCGGACATAAGGGAGTCCCTCATTTGTCTAATGAGAGAATTTTATATTCCGTGTACTTCAAATATATTTACTTTTTTGGATACAGATAAAAACCAAGAGTCCACTTATAATACTTCATTAATGTAACTATGCGTTCCCATCTAACATCATAGTGTATGAATATTAATTTAGAAATATTTTTGTCCACGCTCACATTTCCTGAAACTGTTTTATGCTAACTTTTTACTCGCATCTTTCATAGAAGTATCTTAATCACCACCAGCACCCATTTTTTGGTCATCATTTTACAACAATCTAAAATGTTGACATGAGGGGCGCCTGGGTGGCTCAGTCGGTTAAGCGTCTTACTTCAGCTCAGGTCACGATCTCGTGGTACGCGAGTTCGAGCCCCGCGTCGGGCTCTGGGCTGATGGCTCAGAGCCTGGATCCTGCTTCCGATTCTGTGTTTCCCTCTCTCTCTGCCCCTCCCCCGTTCATGCTGTGTCTCTCTCTGTTTCAAAAATAAATAAACGTTAAAAAAATTTTTTTTTTAATAAATAAATAAAATGTTGACATGATGGCACTTTTTATGAACCATAGTAAATTATTTCCCAAGCCACAAGTCCCCATTTATATAATATTAGCAGGGTTTTACTTTACCTTGGGTTCATATTCATGATCGTTCATGATCTCAGCAATGTGACCACTTATTCTATTTAAACTGACCTTGGAAGGGTGTATTATAATGACATCTAACCCTTGGGTTCGTGCAAGCAGGAAACTGTCAAAGGTATGTTAAATTTCTTTGGCCCTTTTTCATCAAACCTGCTAGGTAACCTCTAAAATCACGGCAAACCCAACATCACATTCTCAAGCTAATGTGTTTTAGTGGGGTTTAACAAAAAGTAATGAGAAAGTTGTCATGGGGACTCAGAGAGAAGGCTACTTAGCTTTGGGGGCCTACTGTGGGAGGCAATCACGGGGTGAGCAGGAACTGGGGCCATTCCCTCGTGGAGTCCAGGTGGAGTCTCTGTTCCTGCACATGGAACATCCCTCCAAGGTGGTAGGACATGACAACAATTTCTGCCAACTTCCGAAGGCCCCAGGACTGAGGGGCCCCGCGTTCCTCTCACTGGTGTCCTCTTATGTCCCCTCCCTCGGGACCTCCCCAAGAGCTGAGATTAGTTATCTTTCCACATTCACAGCACCTCGAGAGTATCTGGCTTGAGTTGGTGCTGGGAAACACTTGTGGAATGAATCACGTCTGAATGAAATCACTAAATGAAGTAGGGGAGGCATAGCACCCAGAGGTGAAATTTGGGGAACACAGAGTCATGGGTCCTAATTACCTGTGTGCAACCTGGGATGATCGACCGTGTGAAATAAGAAACATGGAGGATAGGATGTACTTCTGTAGCAGCCAGCAGTTTTAAAAATTTAGACCCGTTCCCTGTTATGAGATTGGGGCCCTCTTACTCTAAGAAAGTAAGAGAGGCAGTTCTTAAATAATATGATAGTGACAAAAAACAGCGGCTGCTTTTTATTGTCATGTATCACTAATGGATGGGTGACACAGCACTCCGCCGTGTCCATGACAGAACATAACCTCGGCTTACACACCCCCCGCCCCACTCTCTGACCACTGACAGATCTCCGTGCCTAGAACAGTGCCTGGCAAATGTAGAGTGGCGTATCTAAGGAATACCATTTTGGTGGCGGTGGTGGCCTTTGTTGTCACTGGCCCGTGAGCTCCACCGAAGGCTGTGTAAGTAGATCCGGGAAGCCCATGCAGTACAGATGCCAAGGGCTCTTACCCTCCCATTCTTCCCCTAACCTTCCCCAAAGTCCAGACACAAGGCCTCTCCAAGCTGCACAGGCCGGCGTTCGAAGGGGTAAGAATCAGGTTTGGGGAGGATGACAGGCTAAACTCCAGAGACTGGGGGTGCCTGGGTGGTTCAGTCAGTTAAACATCCAGCTCTCGATTTCGGCTCAGGTCACGATCCCACAGTTGGAGAATTCAAGCCCTGCGGAGGCTCCGTGCTGTCAGCGCAGAGCCTGCTTTGGATTCTGTCTCCCCGCCATCTCCCTGCTCACGCTCTGTCTCTCTGAAGAATAAATAACTTGAAAACAAAAAGATTTAAAAAATAAAAAAATGAAATGAAATAATAAAGTAAAATACAATACAATAAAAATAAAATAAAATAAAATAAAATAAAATAAAATAAAATAAAATAA